>NC_084954.1:15793414-16118771 GCF_949316205.1 Platichthys flesus
ACACTAAAATATGTTTAAGACTAAACTTAACTTGTGCTTCATGTCTCACTTTACCACACAGCATTTGTCCCATTTGCACCACAACATCTCTTAGCAATTCAGGCTAATCTTCAGCTAGCATCAATCACATGGTTTTATATGTTGGAAGTTCACCAACATGTATGATGTAAGTTTTTCTACCTGAATCAATTTGTTTTGACACAACAGTTGATTAAGTTCAAAGCAAGAAAATTTACTTTTACATGCAAAAAACACATTTTTGAGAAAAATCATACTTTCCACAGCACCAGCACCGACTTCTCCTTCATGGCAAGGGGGGAATGGGAGGGGCTTGAAAACATAATGGTCACATGACCACAAATGTGTTCCGTTGCCTAGATACAGGGGGTGTCTCACATTACCCGATGTCCTACATTACACCACTCTCCCCTATCACAAATTAAAAACTTGTACGTACTCTTGCATACTGTACATGCCATTGCGCACACACACATACACACACACACACACACACAATCATCATTCAGCTGTTCTGTTGTGAAGATGTGTTGAAGGATTTTATTATTTTTTTAATCCAGATTTAAAAGGCTTAACATGAGAGAGAGCTATGATCTTCTTCGAGTTATTGCCATCTACGTTGATAATGAAGAAATAAGATAAATAACCAGAGTCAGTGAAGCCAAAAGAATGTGGAAGAAAAAAAAAACATCAAGATGAGTAACTAACGGCTAAACGGACTCATTTTTCACAAACACCAAGAATTACAGATATAATCCAATCTCCATATCTGCCTATTGATTTTAGGATTCTTCTTTAAATAGACGATTAAGCCAATAAAACCACAAGAAACTGAAGATTTTTTTATTCCAGTGAAGACTCGGTTCAATGCACTCATCCATGATCCATAAATAACCTAATGTGACATGCAAAAGTGATGTTTAAACAAGGAGGCTGATGTGGCTCCTTGTCTAGTTAATTGAGCCCTAATGGAGGAGGAAGATGATGAAGAAGATGAGGAAGGAGCAGGTTGGATGATAAGATGAGGATGACCGAGGGTAAGGAAGGGGGGGGGGGGGGGGGGCAGCCAGGTATGGTGTCAGTGACAACGCCAGTAATCTTACAGCGGGAGGGGGAGAGGTTCCCAGCAGCACTGGTGGCGTCCCGCTCGAGCACGGCACTGTAGGGCAGAACAGGCAGGTTTGATGTTAGCAAATATTAGCTTTGTGCAGGACGTGGGTGTATTCTCTTGGACACGCTCATTGCATATTCAGAGACAGATGTTTCCGAGGAGGACGAGGAGGAGGGTGGCTGAATGAAAGGCCTGAGATGGCAGAGTTGCTCTCGGAGGAGCAAGTAATTGGCCCCTCGACAGTAGCGGCGACAGAGAGAGAGGCACTTACACACACATATACACACACACACACGCACACCCCTTTCCCCCTCGCTCGTCTCCTCTGCCTCTCTCTCCCAGATCTGATAAAGGTAAACGTGTAGCAAATTTGTCATTTGATGAGGGAGGATTTCCACAAACAGAGCTGACATGATGAGCCTGTGATCTGCCTGTATGAGAGTCAGCAGGGGCCCGGGCAGGCAGAGATCTCAATCCTCCCTCTGCCTCTACCCCCCTCTCCTGCTCTGTGCCTCTCTCCTCCTCGCATACTGTCACACACACACACACACACTCACACACACTTGGCAGTGTTCGCATTGAGCCGCAGTCTCAGTAATTGCTGCCTGCCATCCATATCTTTCCCCTTCTATGTCCCTCGCTCCGCTGCCGTCTATCTCACCTCCTCAGAGACATCCTGCTCTCCTTCTTCCCCATTTCCTCTTTTTACTCCATCAATAAAGGGCCCGGCCCTCGCCTCAGCATCACACTCAATTTCTGACTCTTTCACTTATCTCCGGGCTCCATGCCTGCAGACTGCTCCATTATCCACACTCACCTAGCTCCCACTTCCTCTTCTTCCCCTTCTTCTCCTTCTCCTCACCCATGCAAAGCAATAAAAGTCTAATATCACCAATGTCGTAGTGACAAGTTAAAGGGGTTAATGGCGAAGAGCTCACTCGTAGACATGAGCCAAGTGATACAGTTGCAACTCCTTCAGGTGATAACAGCCCCACTGGTATAATACAGGGATTTTGTGAGGGGCCTGGTATCAGATGGATTCAGAAGGAATAAGTTAAATGAAGTTTAGTGGCTAGGGCCCATCTGACCTCCATTACCACAATCACTCTCACTACAGTAACCCTTCCATAGAGATTACGAACACCTTCTTTCAAACGTGATCACAAGACTCTTCTCTGGACATAAAAACACATCTGCTCCCGTCCCGCCGCACCTAATTGCTCTGCAATTCTCCTCTCGGACGCGTACCCCCCGCCCTCCAGCCCTCCTCCACTTCTCTTTCCCTCTCTTCTTTTTCTGAGTCTTTTCCTCTTCATCTGATCTGAGAAGGAGTCACTGGGTTTGAGCCTTTCCACTCAGAGGTAATGGTCCTGCCTCTGGTTAGTCCCATGACTCTAATCCTGGGACTCGGGACCCGAACTACTGCTCTCGCCCATGCTGCCTGCTCAATGCCCCTCTGTCTCTCTCTGAACTGCCTCGGCTGACGTTAACCCTTTACCACGATTCAGTGACCGAAGAATGCTAATTAACAGTTAAGCTACGATAACAATGGCAGCGCTCATACAAATTGTCTTTCGAATTCATTGAAAGGACCATTGAGTTCTTGGATTGCAACCCAGGGTTCGTAAAACTTATTTGGGAGAGAACTCAGATTTAAACAGTAAAGTTATTACCCAAGCAGGTTTCAAGACCAACATAGACAACTTGACATATTGTACTTGTCTGGAATGTGCACACACACATTTGTTTCATACTAGCAAACAATGGGCTGTTTTCTTGCTCTGTGGTGATGCTGGTGGCAGCTTTCCTTTTGAAACTGTAAAAGTGACCTGCAGTTATTTAGCCATGGCGAGGAGAGACTCAGTACGCGGTTCCCTTCCTTTATCATTCTAGTCAGACATGTGGTATTGAGAGTCAATAGAATCCAACTTTCATTCTTCTGATACTGATTCCCAAATCTTAACTCAGGGTATCCAGCTCAGGGCATCCCCCGCCCCCTTCTTCCCAGATAACACATTGGAATACATCGTTGTGTAGAACTTTCCTTTTACACAAGGTATAAGGTGATGCTCTAAAAACTGAAATTGTGACCTGCAGGATATGAATAAATATAGGTGATGGTAGGATGTGAGTTCATCCTTTCAATCACATCAGTATTAGTATTGATATCGTTCCAGCTAAATTGTCGTCACGTAGAAAACAAGGCCAAAGGTCGTCTTAGTGAGCAACATATATATGAGCCATAGTCTCTGTTGTATTTATGACGTAAATAAAGAAAGTTAGATAACAGAGTAACGACAGACTATTCACGAGGAGGAGGATGTGTCGACAAAACTGTTGCATGAGAGTGAGTGTCAAAGTTTTCTCTTTTATCCTCGACCGCTGACAGAACCAAGACCTTATTAACAGGGTATTTGCTTTTGTCACCAGGACGACAAAGGTCCTCTGACCTCAAGGAAGTTCTCTTTTGAACCCAAACAACAATATTTTCCAAGAAGCGAATCAAGTCCTGAAGCCGAACCAAACTGTGGTTCCTCCTCAAACTTTACCTCATAACCACTGCCGACACCATGGTGACCAAGATGTGCCCGTCACTGGTCTACTCCTGTGGGTCGTATCTGAGGGTAGGGACAGGCGACCCACGTGGTAGCATGATGTAGGCATCTTCCCAGATATCGGCGAATACAATATTAGCGTAAGTGATGGAATTAGTGGCCTGAACTATCAAACACGACCCAAGTTGTAATAAAGTGGAATCCCCGTTCCAC
Organism: Platichthys flesus; assembly: GCF_949316205.1. NCBI lineage: Eukaryota > Metazoa > Chordata > Actinopteri > Pleuronectiformes > Pleuronectidae > Platichthys > Platichthys flesus. Next base: position 15,797,312 of record NC_084954.1, read on the forward strand.
GCTCTAACCAGGCCCGAGGCTCGCTCTCTTCCATTCTTCCTGTTTATTAAGGCAGAGCACCCTGAAACATCATTAGAAGACGAAGCTGTGCTGCCTGGGAGAGGTCTTCTGTGGTGGGAGAGAGTGGGGGGGAGTGTGTGTGTGCGTGTGTGTGAGTGTGTGTGTGGGGGGGGGGGGGGGGGGGAGCTGAACTTTGTTAATGGAGTGTTTCTCCGTGCAAGTCACTCAGCTTTGAAAGCCAAGCCCCCCGGGTGAAGGCTCTGAAGCGCAGGAATCAGACATGCACAATCAGTTCCACTCCTTAAATCTCCTTCAGAATCATATCTATTTGAGCAGCCTTTCCTTAATTTATTTCTCTATCAGTTAGTGGGTTGTGATCTGGCGAAGTGCTCCGGGAATACCAGGCACGGCTCAATGGTGAAACGGAGAAGGTTGCTCTCTTTCTCTCTCTGTCTGTTGCCTGCTCCCTCGCCGCTTCCACACATACACTCGTACTCCCTATCTCTCCCTCTGTGCCCTCGCCATCCATTTAGGCAGCGCCTCTGACTAATTTGCCCATCACGCTTGCTGTCTGGTCCTTTACGGTTGGAGATGTTTTGACGTGTCTCTCTCGGCTCGCTCTCTCCACTGGCACTGTCTCCACTATGATTAAGAATATTCTGATAATAAGCAAAATGCCAAGAGTCACCGAACGGCTGAGGAATCCGGAGTGCCACAGCGTTAGAGAGCGTGTTCCTCTGCATCAGTGGAAAAAATGTTTAGAGCGAGCGGTGCGTGCACAGCGTTTTCTCTCAAAGGGAATGTAATCCAAAGTGCAGAGAGAGAGAGAGAGGGGCTTCTAGAGGGCAGATTCTTTATGCTGGGGATGAAAGAGACGCACGCTCACAATGTTGATTTATACCTCAGATTTAATATTTAGATCAATTACAAATGCAATCATATCTTATTAATTAAAGGCATTTGTTCGTGGCAGTTTGCTGGATTTGTGAGTACCTGCATGGATCTAGGTGCCACATGCACACTCCCACGTGGCCTTTCCACAGGCCCAGAGTCGACGCCTCCCGCCTTCCTGCGGCTCGCTCCGGAGGTCGCCCTGTTTGAGTCTTCCCACAATCCCCTTGGAAAAAAAGGGCATCACACTGACAGAAAGAATGTGCCAGGCCACCGCGGCAGCCCCCCTCGCAGCTCGCAACCCCCCACAACCCCAAACCTCCACCCACTGGACTCACCAAGTGATTAGTTGGGGATTAAAATATTTGCTGGGCAAATATCTGCTTTGGCTGTCTGACCCAACATCACAGTTCAAAGACACGGGCTTAACCAGCTTCTCTCTTTGCTTGACAAACCATCAAGACATCACCGGACCACACCCAGTACACAGGACATGAATCGTTTCTACTCGCCACAGTTCACTGGAGACGATGATCAGCGTTCTCATCTAACTGTAAAGCTTTGGGTTTAAACAGTGAGTTTAACATACGGAGCGAAGGAGTGTTGATGGATCATGTGCCTCATTTACACCGAGGTAATTACCAGAGGGGCCCGATGAACAGAAACATATGGATTACAACAAACAAGCTCTCGGTGGAAAACACAAAGCTTGTGAAAGTTGCAGGAAGCCTTCAGATGTGTTTTCTTTAGAAAAAGCCAATCAAAACCCAAACGTAAACCTATTGCGTACAAAATGTAATGAAAGCAAACACACAAAAATGCAATTAGCTGAACTAAATGTGAAACTACACTTAGCAGAAACGTGTCCACGTGTGTGTCATGTTAAGCATTATATAGATGCTTAATTAAGTAAGTAGAATATAAATGTTGAAGCTGGTTCAATGGAGATATGTGCATGTTCTCTTGGGTGAGATAATTTGGTTAATCTACAGTTAAAAATGATATTTCTAACTAATCTTATGTTTTGTATGTAACATCTTTACCTTAACAAGTTACTACAGCTGTCAGATAAATGAGGTGGAGTAAATAGTATAATAATATCATGTTGGAGATAACAGTGGCATAGAACTGAAATATTCAAGTCGAGTAAAAGTACGAGAAGTACCTGATTGAATGTACTTGGTTCATATCCATATAAGGTCAAGATTCTTTCATCTTTTAGAAATGATGCATGACATAACGACTATTACTTCTTCTACTTGAGTATTACTGACACTATTTTGATAGAAGCATATATTTGTGGTCATTGTGCCATTATTATTAGAAACAATAATAGATTTCTCAATTGTAACTGAATTTCTTATAATTTCAAATATATTATGATATAAGAGAACATGTAAATAGAATCAGTTTAAGCTGACTTAAGATTTCATTAAGATTATATGATCTTATCTCTGAATGTGCCTTTACACTGCAAGTGTATGTGTGTATGATAAACAACATGTTTTTTCTTTTTTGAGGTGTTTTGGTTGATTTGGTGAATTTTGTGAAATAGGGAGAGAGCGACGGCATTCTGCAGTGCTCTCAATGTTTTCAACAACACAATATCTATAATAAAGTGTCATTAAACATCTGTTCAAAATAAGGAAGATTTTGGTATTTATACATTTTTTCAGTACAATATAAAAGGTTGGAGTTAAACCTTTGTGTCTTCATTTATTAAAGCTGAAGAAATGTGATTACATTTCCAGCAACTAAACCTCAAACTAAACCAGAGGAGAAACTCTGAGCTGAAGCAGAAACTTTCTTTTTTTTTAATTTCCACATAAAGTGCTGAATGCACGGGAGACGAGGAGAAGTTGCCAAGTACATTATTACCCCTCAGGGCCAAACAACACGCACCCTTGAGGACTAACATCACTCAGCAAATTAAGAGCGGGCTCCGCGGCTGGGGCCGTCCACCTCAGCAGCCTCCACCGCCCCCGCCGAACAAAACAACCTGCACCACCACCCGGCAGCATTCATCTCAGCTCTATGCCCGGTCTTGTTATTCCTTTATTATAAGTCCTAGCCACTAACTCAGGGGGCTAATATTGTTTTGCTTCCGACGGTCATTTGGCACTGAGTGTTCTTAATTTCTTCGCCTCCCCTCTCTCCATCCTACCTTTCTTTTGTGTCTCACAAGGGTGGGGGCAGACAAGGCATGTCGGCGAAATGCAAAGGTTTAATTACTTTTTGTTGAATTAATTAAGGGGGTAAAACTTGCTCTTGCGGAACAAAAGTGAGGCTGGCTGGAGGCAGCGTTCAAGAACGGGCGTGGGGCACAGGGAAAGCGTCATAGTAGCCTGGCAGCCTCGGAGGATTTAATTTAGAGTGGGTCTCCTGGAGGGCCACATATACTGGAGCTATGGGCCCCAAATCGAGCACTTGCAGGCTCTTATTGGTACCAAGCTTACAGCTATCCATCACTGTCACGCCACCCCTGAAAACCAGGTCGCACATGGGGAGAAACCGCATCAACACTTGTGGCTCCAGGAATCTAGAAGTCACTGTCTGCAGGGTGGAAGCTTTGAACCTGAAAACTCCACTCAAACCTCCTCCCGTGAAAATAGACAATCCTCCAAGTGAGAAAAATGTTTTTACTCTAATTTGTGATGTTACTTTGATGCGTCGCCTGGAGCTGCTCCATTGACAGAGGGGAGAGGGAATTTTTTGATGCATCAAATGTTTGTTTTAGTTTTCACACCCTAAGGGCGCCGGAGTTTGTACAAGATACATAAACTCAAACTCCCAATAATATCTTTGTGAGGGCTGCTTAAACAGGGAAGACCGTCTGTCTTCTTTCCATCTAAAAACAAACCGTGAAAATATGTATTTTCTGTATCTTTGTCGCAGTCCAGCCTTTAAGGAATAAACAAGCTCTGATGCCTTTGTGTTCAAATTTTGTCTGATTCTGTCAAATAATGTCTAACAACTAAAACTATTCACACTGTTTTAATTGAGGCCTAGGTCTGTGGATTCCAAAGGGTTTTAAGTAACATGAAGTTTATACATTTTTAGATCTTTTATCTTAAAAAAGAGTCAGAGATCCATAATTACTTTATTTATGGATGCAGGAATTATTTTATCACCTTTTTTTTACCTTACATACAGTATATTCAATGATAAAAGTGGTGATGCTTTTCTCAAAGCTATATAGCTTACAGTGAACAAGGAATTACTTAAATGTTCAGCTTAATGAATCAGGAATAGTGCATGGGTGTTGGACATATAATTGGTGCCTCTGGGTAAATTGTGGCCTCTGATGAAAGAAAATCCTAGATCTACCACTGCTTGACGGAGGTATACACACTAATAAGTGCCACTGTAGTTAGTTTTGGAAGAAAACTGCTTTTTCAGTTATGCATGAAAACCTTGGTGACACTGCCAATCATTGATCACCTATTTTACATGCACCTGTCTGATTTCTTTTTTCGTTAAATGACAATTGCACTTGGCATTTGTAAGCATTAGAATGAATTAACAGCATGCACTGTAGGGATGTGCTGGATACACACATTTTATATTTAATCTGATCTAATCTGTTTAATGCATAGTTTGAGGCCTTGTCCAAATCCAAATCAGCCTCCGTTTTTTCCTTTTTATCTGGATCCATCAACCACTATGAGCTCCAGTGTGCCTCTACAGCCTGATTTCATTTTGGAAACACTTATCTCTCTGTTTGTGAGACTTATTTTCTATTCCTGTCCCTGTTTTGAACCCTTATCTGCCAAACACACTATAATGTTGATGTCCAATAAAGATGTGAACCCAGAGTCTTTCAAGCACAGGATAAGATAGTTGGCAAGAGAGATAACTACACTGGGTTGCAGTGTGTTTGTTGCTTTTTTGTGCATTTTTTTGTGCTTGTGGAAAAGGGGGAGGGGAAAACCGTTTGAATACTACATCCAAAGTGTGCATGACAGAAATATCACCAAATTAGATGTCTCTAATCCCTCTGGAATATGAATTAGCCTGGAATGAATCAGTCCTGAAATGAGTAGGTGTTTTGAGGAAGAGGAGAGGCACTGCTATAACAAACTGAAGCCAGTAAACAACAATCCACAATGAAAACACAAAAAGCGGAGAGCGAGCGGAGCTGCCAGAGGAAGATGCCAGTGAGATCTGAGACATTACATTCAGTATCACAAACAATGAGGAATAGTGCCATTATCAACTGGGGATTTTTTTCTTCTCGTGTTTCGTACCTTTTGGCTTCATGTGCACAAAATCTTAGAGGAAAAATGTGGAGCAGGTTCTGCCTTTGTTTGACTTGTCAGTGCATCTAATATGTGAAGTTGTAGTTCTCGAAATAACATTTATAAACAAATGCTTATTGTCTTTTTAAATCGAGATGGAATCTTGCAGGGACAAATACCCTTGTGCTGTTTGATGTCGACAGGTATAATTGACGCTCTTATGGTAAGTGTTAATAGTGGTAGTGGTCGTAGTACCTTTATTATTATAACAAAAAATTTTAATGATTCAATAATAAATGTTTTTAGATATTTAAATAAAAAAATAACCAAACATCTGATATATGAAGTTCTAGTTCCCAAAATAACATTTATAGACAAACCCTGGGAGTGTGTTTTGTCTTTTTTAAACCGAGCTGCAACCTTGCAGGACTGTTGAACCTTGTGCCGTACCTTGTACCTTGTGACCTGTTTGATGTCGACGGGGGGGGAAGAAAATGATTTTGGAGTTTTTGTGATTCAGAGGAAGTGGATTTAATGGTAGATATGCTTGTGTCGTCACTGCCAGTGACTCGCCGATCAAAGCTGCTACTTCTGCAGCCCTTGGGTTTGTCAATGTGTGCGAGCTGGAGAGCTGGTGCTGAACTAATGCCTACCATCGCTTGGGTGTAGAGTTTCTCTCCTACCGGGTGGCCATGCAGCCCCTTAGCTCTGTGTCGCTCTGTGTGTCTGCCCACCCACATTATACGGAGGTGTTGGGACAAATCTGCATCTCTCTGGACCACAGCTCCGTCTCTCCCTCCTCTCCCATGCTTTCTTTCCCTCACTCACTCGCACGTAAACACACACAGAGATCCACTCCACCCCTGCGATGGCGGGTAGGTGGGGGTGATGGCAGCCAGAGTTAGCGCCACATCTACAGATTATCCTTTTGGGAGCTTCAAACTGTTTCGGAGGAGAAACTATTTGATGGCATGCAACTATTTACCTTTAAAAGCTGAAAGGCGTTGAAACATGGAGATGTCCACAATGAAATACACTGGGACCACCCTGCCAAGGCTCTGCAGCCACGCTAATGAATTGCCAATTAAAAACAGTGTAGTGTAGCTTGCACTTTTCTAGAGGCACCATCGTCCCCCTTTTATCACACTATCAAGTTGTAAGATCAATAAAGCTTAGTGCTTAAGCTCTGTTTTATTTTAGGGAGGAAAATGGAGGCAGTGTACTCTGTAAATGTTCTTAGTGGCACATGTGAAATTCTTTGCACTCAAATTAAGCAGGATTAACGGGTGCAGGGAGGGGGACAGAGGGGGGGGAACACCGGCTTCTTCAGACCACAGCTCATGTGACAATGGCTGAGTGTGGTCAGCCGGACTATGTGTCCAGCGGCGGGCCGACGAGGGAGCTGTGACTTAGCCCCCCGAGACATAAAGAGTATTTGTAAAGTTCTGAAGCAGCTTCAAGCCTCTGAAACCTTTCCTGATAATCACCCTTCACCAGAGGTGTAAAGTAACGAATTACATTTACTCACGTTACTGTAATTGAGTAGTTTTTTTGTGTACTTTGTAATTTTTTGAGTAGTTTTTTTAAATGGGTAATTTTACTTTTAGTTAAGTAGATTTTGACTGAAGTATTGTACTTCGCTACATTGGAATTACATCCGTTACTGAGTAAAAAAAAAGCATAGTTCAAGGCGCAAGGCAATTCTCACTGCAGTGGTAGATGCGGCATAGAACTGGATGAGGTTCCCTCACGTGCACGTTCAACATATGAAAACTGATCTTAAAGTTCACTGTTCGTGAAAAATATGCGCGACATGCACAACACTGCACTGAGAGCGGCTGAAGAGCAACCCGCGGCTGCAGAGCTTCGAGTTCCGACGCCTGGCTCCTGGCTTTTTTACTGCGCCGTCGTTAAAGAGATGCGGATGTCAAAACATTAGTTCGGCAATCGGCTATAATATTATTTCCGCCTCGCATTTTCCCCTCCGGTCGCGCGCACCACCTGTTATGTGCGCACCACACAGTTTGAAAATCACTGCGCTACACAGGGCCGGCCCTAACACATTTGGGGCTCTATGCAAGCTTGACTCCTTCTTTTGAACTGGTTCATGCACAACACTGCCTGAAACTCAACACTGGCCTACCTGCCTCGGCCGCCTGCAAGCAACTCTTCAGCTGTGCTGCTGTTCACTGCACAGCAAGCCTGGATGAGCTCTACTCACCTTGAAATTCAACTGCTGCTCAAACTCAACAAGAAGTTTGTAGACTAGTGCTCTAAAGGTGGACCAAAGTTTAACCAAAAGTTTATATATACAGGGGGACAGCGACATTTTAACTTTTTATTTTAACTGTCATGTGGTTCATGTCTTGACATGTCCTCCCAAAAGTAAACTAAATCAAAAGTTGATTTAGTATTTATTTAAGCCTCGGAAAACACATTGAGGAATAAGACCCTCATTTACAATGGTGTAGAGGGGCAGTTATTATATGTTGTGTTGACATCTTACATTTTTAATGTTTGACATTTTTAATGTGATTGCACTTATATTTGTAAAGATTATCCTTTAATTAATCTGATTTATGACCCCTTGTCCTATTTTGCACTGTATAGGAGCGGCCCCCATCAAGTTGTTGGAAGTAACTAAGTAACTTTTACTTAAAGTACATTTTAAATGAGCTACTTTTTACTTTTACTTGAGTCAATTTTTTGATGGGTACTTTTACTTGTACTTAAGTAAAATTTCATCAAAGTAAAGGTACTTTTAATTGAGTACAATATTTCAGTACTTTTTACACCTCTGCCCTTCACTTCATTCATTGATTCACTCTGATGTTGTTTTCATGTGTGGACAAACCTGGTTTTAAGGGGTCAATGTATTAATTGGTTTTGCCAAAACAATCACTAGGAAGTTACACCTTCATCCCTTAGTTTTTTTTCAAAATTTCATAATAAAAATGTTAGGATTGTTCATTAATGGTCTCCTTTCATCTATGTCTGAAATGCAAACTATCATTGTTTTGCAATTCGCCAACCACTCAGAGCAGGTGTCAGATAAGCCACACCCTCACACCTAGAGGCTTCCTGATTATCTGTAAACACGCTGCAGCAAAGGCAACAATGGCTTTGGCCATAGCTTGAAATAAGCGCGTTTAAAAGGCAGGAATGCTAACAACTTGTGTCAGTCTCTTCAGGAGCAGAGTCTTCAGTGGCACAGAGGACTTCCTTCGCTGCAGACTTTGGTCTTAAGCAGACTTTTTACATTCAAATACTTTTTGGTACGTTCCATGGCTAGAAAGAATGAGAATAGGATGCATTTATTTGTCCCAAGCACATGCACAGACATGCACAGGCACACTCATGCAGGTAGGGAAATTTAACCTCTGCTTTTGACCCATCTGGTGCAGGACACACAGAGCAGTGAGCGACCATGTACGGCGCCCGGGGATAAATCTAATAAACAACAACAGTTGTGTCAATCTTATCTGCAATTATCTATTTTTCTCCTGTATTTTTTCCTCATTAAAGTAGGCAGCTAGCTTTAAAGAAACACAATACCTAATTCTTGCTCGAGTATTAATTTAGTATTTGAGATTTGTTTTGTTGACACTTTAGGATGGGATCATTTATGTGAGGGAAGTCAGTCAGAACCTACCAATAAAAAACACAGGCAACAATTCCAGTCTGTCTTCATTGTAAGATGTTTCATTTAAAACAGAGCTGAGATATCATTCCTGTGGTCCGGTAAATACATTTAGATCATCATCTTGAATAACACATACCATGGAGGTTTCTATAAGAACATTGTTGGACTATTAGTGAGCATTAGATGTGTACAAAAGATACACAGACCTGTTTTTACAGAAGCTAAGATAACCCTGAGAGTATATTTAAAAAATGGGTATGAGTCATCTTGAAGAATACTGGGTGTGAGGGGAATAGCTTTATATACCAGTCAGCGATGTTCAGTGTGACCAAACAGTTGCTCTGTGCTGCTTTCAAGATGGTGGAGTAAAGAATCATTTACTGAGTAACTTGGGGCAGTTGTGCCTCAGCCAAAACAGATTAAAGTCTTCAGCCAAGCCTCGTTATTACCACCCTGCTCCTTCTTTCTTTCTCTTTCTCCCACACACACACACACACACACACACGCACACATCCCCTGCTTGTGTTGACCGAGAGCAAATGAAAGCAGGCAGACCCAGAGAATGGATGAGGCTGCGGCCATAGTGTGAGGAGGGGAGGAGGCCCCAGTGTGCTGAAATAGCTTAGGCTCCAAAAGAAATGAGATCCAGGCACTTATTTGTCAGGGTGTCTGCCTGCTATTTCCCCGTCTCTGCACTGTGTGAATATGCATGAGGATTTGAGAGGTATAAATAGCGGAGGTGTCCATATTGCCACTGCGTTTTCCATCAGCACAGAGAAAGGCTTTAATGGGCTTATTATGAACCGCATTACATCACCAACAGCCAATTACAAATTCCTTGAGGGAGAGGGAAAGGCAGAGCTTACTCCTGGGCGAAGTTTGTTCACCGAGACTAGTGGACCATGGTTTGGTTAAAGGAGAAGCGTTTGTCTTTCAGGTACCATGTAATAGATGTATAATGATGCTCTATTGTTTGGTGTGAAAGCTTGTTGCACGTTGCTGATAACATTAAAGCCCAAAACATAAACCTTATGCAATGAAAAACACTCCTACAGGGCCAAGTCTTTAAAGTGTTCTTCATTTCTAATGTTTCAACCTAATTCTTTTGTCCAGTGACATGGGAACGAGTTGAATTTCTTTTGTGATGTTCAAAGAAACCTCTCTTTCCACAACCAATGTACGTTTTTAGCTGAGCCACTGTCTTGGATAGAGATGCTGTTCCTCATTCTTCAATGTAAGTACATTACATACTATACCAACTACATTCCACTGACCTTCAGAGATGGACCAGGGTTGGTGAGTATAGAAAAGCTAGCAAGAGCAGGCTACACTTTGAAAATGAGCAAGCCATTCATCCCACCCTCTCCCATCTGCAATCTTTTCAAAGCCACGCCCCCAAACATACAAGCACCTATTGAGCAACAACAACAACGATGACGACTTTTCCGCTAACTATTGGCTGTCTTCTCTACTTCAGTGGTGTATGTGTCCTCGACTCAGTGAGAGCACGTACAGGGAGCACAGGTCGTTTGGTGACAGACAGGTGCAAATGACAAAAAATTGTTTTGTGTTTCATATAGACCATTGACCCTATGCTAACTGACACATAAACACATTAATACAATAAGTAATTCAAGAGCACTCTACTTCTACTACAACTCTACTATGAAACATTTGTATCGTGTCTTATGAGGCTCTGGGCAGTTGGAGAGAGTCAGCTTGGCGTGAAAAGTGAAATGTTAATCAGAGCGTCTGTGTGACAGAGAGTAGAGATTGAAAGTCGGCTGCCGTTACAGCACATTTACTGGGAGGGCGTGATGAGGGACTCTGTCCAGTTGAATTATGGGAAGACTAGAATAATGTCCCATCCTAGAAACCGGAAAGCAGCATATCTCAGCTCATCTTCTGCTTTGATTAACACCGTTATTTTATTCCACTGTTTCTGGCAATTCAAGACCCTTATGTTAATGATAGTGCACATTAGATCAGTTGACTTCATTTAGAAGAAATTTGAATTACCCATTGCATGACAGTGAAATGCTAAAACTAGTAAGTGAACTTAAACAGACCACCTCTGAATGTGGTCTCATTGATCAGATCTCAGGATACATTGGATACGTTAACAGATTTGTTAATATCAGGTCTGAACAGGGTCAAAGACGCAGCGTTGTAACGGTGAAAAAAGAGAAAGTTAGTAAGTATGTTGTGTGCCTGTTTTTTGAATTTGCTTCTGAATGCAATCTGAATACAATCTTTGCTTATGCTGGTTAAATTTGTTTAGCAGCATGCACGCTGGCTCCCTTCTACCCATAGTTCCTGTTGAGGATTCACTCAGTCAGACTTCTGCTCCACTTTCGCCTCACAGTTCCGTCTTTGACCCAGTTTGATTCACTCCAGTCTCTTTTCCGTGTCCCATTAGAGCAACTTCTGAACATGGCGACACCGGATGAGACAGAACCGGAAGGATGACGGATGTATAAAATGAAATATTCTGTGGTGATATCACATGCGGTGGGGGGGGGGGGGGAGGGGGATGAGATGAGCAAGAGGTTGCGTCATCGGAGGTAGCGGCCTCTACGTGGTAAACGGTGCGTTCAAGGAGAGCATAGAAGGTCAGAAGCAGAAAGATCCCTGTATGGCTGAAGAGAGTGAGTATAGCCGTGGGAGATTAACATGTGAGATACAGCCGGAGCCAGTGTAGGAGAGAAAGAGAGAGCGAGATAAGTTGAGGAGGGTGGGCGAGGAGGAGATGAGGCAGTGATCTCATGATAAGCCTGATAGAAAGAGGGCTCAGAGTTCTCTCGGGGAGCAGGTCGAGGGAGCAGGATGGATGCGGCAGGCGGCGCGTTGAGGACCCCTGCCATCAGTGGGACACCGGCACCGGGCTGCCGGGTAGGTGCCAGTGCAGATGCAGATGAGCGAGCGTCGGAGAGGAGGGAAACAATTGGGCAGGGGGCAGCGGGCTTGGCATGAAGGGAGGCAGATAGAAGGAGAGAGGGAGCTGGGGAGAGGGTACCATCCCCGCCGCTCTTTATCGCAGCCATTGATCGTGGCGTGTGTGCATTGATCCAAGTCGACCATCTGCTAGAGTTAGATAAGCGTGCGAGGGCCTGGGCATTGTGCTGTCACTCATGGAGTGTGCACGAAGAGAGAGAGAGAATGAGCGAGATAGAGGGAGAGCGAGATAGAGAAAAAGGGAGTGGTGATGTTGAGGAAGGAGGGGTGCCGTGGCTGCAGGGAATTATGGGGGCAGGATTAGCCTCCTCACTTGCAGGAAACAGAATTTTAAACGGCTGTCTCCTGGCTCCCTCACACAGACACACACGCACGAACATGCACACACACACAGGCATACATTCACACCCTACACCCACCATGCCTTCTCTCCCTGCCCCCACCCTGACTCCTCACACACACTCTATTACATTGAACTTCATCAGACCAGCTCCAGTGTGTGTGTATGTGTATGTGTTTGTGTTTGTGTGTGTGTGTGTGTGTGTGTGTGAGTGCCCCCAGAGGCCACATGGTGGATCATCTGGATGACTTTGGTGGCCTTGAGCTTTGGTCCTCATCTTCTTTCTCACTCCTCTTGCTTTGGTGGCTCCAACCCTCATAATGGAATGAACCCCGCTTCACTGAGACGTCTCAATTCATATTTGAGTCTCATCAGCATCATCAGCATCATCATCATCATCATGGTGACTCTTATCAGATGCCTATGCAATACACTTGGCAAGTGTCTTTTTGGGAGATTTCTGATGCGATTTTAAAGTAAAACAACATCAAATTTGGACAATACTGCTGCTAACTACAGATTTAGCTCTTTTACATCTAAAAATTAGAGGGTATACGCAGTTTATTTTTAAACGTTCGTAAACTTACAAAAATAAGATGAGAATCGCCGCTGAGTTCAATGTCATAAACCGAGAAGCTCTCTTACCCCTCTTGTCTTACCAGTGTTGCATTTTACACGATATAAAGAAATGAAATGCTGTTCTCTGTTCCCAAGATGTTCAAAAACAAGTACACAAATGTCCATGGCTATTTATGCATCAGTGTGCAGAGGTCCATGTGCATCTAGACCTCAAAAATAAAGGATAAGGATTTTTTTTAACATGTCATTCCTCTATCACAACCAGTTTTTGTCTTCCATGGAAATATCCAAGTAGGTGAATCTCATTTCAGGACTCTGAAGAGAGGTTTACATTCGCTTGATCATTTCTTAAAAGTCACTTTTGATCCACGAGCAAAAAGAAGCCCTTTGAGCTACAATCCCCAAGTCGTTCACATATGGCTGCTTTTTTGTTTTGCTGGCTAATCCAGCAGGATTGAGAGAGAAACAATATGGTGTATCACAGTCGGTGTTTGTGTACAACCGTAAGCCCATGTGCATTCGGCTGAGTGGCACCTGTCCCCTTCCCCCTGGCCCGTCGTCTCTCCGGAAAATGGAAAACATGGAGGATTCGGGAAATATTTCGGTTACCAGGGCGACCTATAAAAGAGCAACGTGGCGGCCCGACCTGAGGGGGAGAGGGGCAGCAGAGGGAGCGTGTGTTCTCGCGGCGAAAGGGTCCACCGTGCCCCCACCCTCACCCCGGAGATCGCCCTATCTTCTGTGCAACTGTCTTTAAGTCTATTCTGCTCTGTTGTTGCAACTTTTTCTTTGCTCCATTTTCCCCTTTAGAATTAGCACATTGGGGTCCAACGCACAAGACCACTGCTTTGTGAGAGGGTGGGGGGTGTTTTTGATGTGAAGGCGAAAGTGGTATGGAGGGATTAGTGTGGCCGGTTGGATCATCTTACAGCCGCCGACCCCCCCCCCCTTCCAGACTCATGGACAATGGGGATTAAAACTTCTCTTATTCTTCGGCCCCAAACGGCAAGATGACAAAGACAGTATTCCTCTGGGTCTTTTAACACCGGGCTGCACAGCTGAAGTTGTGGACAAGGCGGGGGCTGGGGGGGCCCGGGCAGGGGTCTTATACAGAAAATTAATCCTATGGAATTTTCTCCTCATTGCAAATGGAGATTTGTAGCTCTTGCCTTGCTATCTCGACCAGTCCCATATAACGCATCAGTGTCACTCAATAGAGGATAACAGCATCCGGTGGAGGTGAATGTTTATATCTGAGGCACCCAGGGGCCAGACACAGACGATACGCATCTACATCCACGGAGCAGCGCCGCTTCAAAGGCGAGGTATCAATGGCTCATTTGGAAACGATATGATAGATTCATTATATTTCACTTACACCGGCGTCCCACAGCACAGCTCCTTTACAAATCGCCAGGCAGCAGCGCCTCATCTAAGATTGATCATTAAATGTGATGTCGCGCCTTGTGAATCCGCAGGTCATCGAATCGTCTGAATGTCAATCACCTGACTATTATGAACCTGCCTGCCGCTGTTTGACCCCACCACCAGTTAACAAAAGGCCACTTCTATAGGGTTCAATTATGGCTGGCTCTGGAAAAAAATTAAAAAAATCACCCTGCCATCATCACATTGTATTGTTGTTGTGCTGTTGTCGCCGGTTGGCTTTATCCCACCAGTTGAAACTCACAATGTCACTCCGTTCTCTTTCACTGATGAATGGGAAGAAATTGAATGTTGTCTTTGGGGGTTGACAGCGAGCAATTTTCCAACAACAAATGACAAACCGCCCCCTCCTCCTCCTCCTCCCGGGTGTGTGTAGAAAAAAAAAATTGTTTCTCTAATAAAAATAAATACATACAAAAAAAATACATCTTTTGATTGTGAGGGTGGGGATATTTTAAATATATGCATATTATCTTTCTCTCTTTCACCCTAGCCTCTCTCTCACCCCCTCCCCCCCTCTCTCTGACACCCTCTTCTCTTCTCCTCTCTCCCTCTCTCTGTCTCTTGCTCTCTCGCTCCCCCTCGCTCTCTTTGCAGTAAGTAAAAGATTAAAATGACTGTTCTAAAAACACCGACTGGTCACCAGAAGATAATTGTTTCAGCTTTGTTTACTGTGCGTGAATGTTTTTCTCCCTTTTTAGTCCTTTTTTCTTTTTCATTGTGTCCATAATTAAAATTCCTTTATTTTCAAAGTAGTTCTAAAAGAGGGAGCTAAATTGCCTTTTCTGTGTTTACGTTGTCATTGGCCCGCTGTTGGGAAGGGTAGTGGAGGGGGAGGATGGGAGACAGCAGCAATGTCCTTGGGCTGGATGGAAGATCAACTTTTGGTGTGTGTGGAAAACAACAAATACTATATACTGCAAGCATGTTTGTTGTGTTTGCATGGCAGGGAAGTAGTCTGTGTGTATTTTTAAGTACACCAGAGCAGTGCCCGTTCTTAACCTGCCTGTTTGGTATGGGCGGATTTTTGGGCCCTTTGTTAAGCTCTGGAGCAACTTCAGAATTATTCTTTGTCATTCGTGAGTCCTCCTCAGATCCACAACACACTTTTTTTTGTTTGTATACTGGACATTGTCCATGGTGCAGAGTGAAGTTAGAAAACTTTCTGTTCATCCTACCTGGTTTATCTGCAGTGAAGATATTATTGTCAATATTTTTCCATAAAATGAAGCTTATTGTTCACTTTAGTGATATATATATATATATATATATACATTTGAAAGATTTGCTTAACTGCTGTTATTTTATCATACATTGCCTGTCGGCTATTCTAGTTTGTTAAGCAACCGACACAATCGTCAGATCCAAGTTCACAACAAATAATAGCTCTGTGATTCAGATCAATATGAAGCATTGCAGCAACGAAGCAAACAAATTGCAACACAGGAAGTTTTCTACGAAAGTTCTTGACATGAAGGAGATGAGCGGGTGCAAGGAGACATACCAGTGAGTGTCTGTGTCAGTCCAACATGATGAAATAAAAATGATCAAATTATCGAAAAGATGACTCGCAATTTGACCCAGTTACCAACTGCTGCTGGAGTTTATCCGTGGAGGTTGAAGGAGAAATATTCAACTCGGTCCACAGAATGATTGAACGTTTTTATTCCAATTAGATCAATATTGAACGTATCGCATTTTCAAATTGCACCAAATTCAACACTGCACTTCACTGGGCCATTAACAACACACATGCCAACTGTGAAGCAGATCAAACGAAAGGTTTTGCGAGACCTGAGTTCCACATACAGACAGACAGACGGTGGATACGTGAACATTCAGACTTCTGCAATCGGATTTCGCAAAAACACTTCATTGCCAAGATTTACAACAAAATCAAATCCAACTTCAAGCTTCCAACTTAAATTCCCACCTGCCCTCAGCGAGGAGGTGCACGCTGAATGGGCTAATCTAATATCTTCAAATTGGTCGTTATACAAAAATGAGGTGTTGATGGAACCCAACAACAACAGTATGTAATGTGAATGAAAATTACAAGAGCCACTCTAACACCTTGTAATGAACAGTGTGTCTCCTCATAAAAAAACACACTGTGCAAACATTGACCTGAAACATGCTTATCTGGCACAGGCAGCAGAAATACATTTCCGGAAGCCTGACTTTCGCGCACATTGATGAAGCCACGGTGCAGCTTCTCCTTCGCCTCCCACAACCATGCGGCAAGTCTACGCCTCCTCCTCGCCACCGCCGCCGCCGCCTCCTCCTGACGCAATCAGAACTGAGAACACGTCGGACGATCAGGGAACTCATTAGAAAAAGGTGACAATGAGGTTTCACAACTCTCACAACCGCAGAGCGTGGCCTCGGAGACTGACGTGTGCTGCCTTCAAATGATGACAAGACCGCCGGGGGGAGAGATTGGAGGGCCTTTTGCCCCTGATTCAAGTCTGCAAGGGCCAAGGCCAACAGCACATTATAACCTCACATATAGAACTCACCCACCGGTCAGAGACCAGGAATGTTCACGCATTCATACACTCCACATAAATACAGAAACATACACACTGACTGTGACATACAATCACAGTCCCTGCACCCCGGCTCGCAGTGCTATCCCTCTTCTGCTTAGCCAGGCACCCATAATTGAATCTCAGGTTGGGATTAATTCTAGGAGCTGCACTTGACTCGGTCAAAAACAACTATTACTGGGAGGCAATGCATTTTTTTTACAGGGCACTTCACATTGATTAGGCAATGTGCAGCGATGAGAGATGCACTGGATTCTAGATGACTGTCATTTGCATTAAATGAGGGGTTTGCTGCATCCAGGGGAGGAGGGCTGCCTGATACCAAGCGGAACAGGCTGAATAGCATGTTCCATAATGCACACACACACCTGCATGCACAAGTGCACACACAGGCTTTGATGTACATACATATGTCAACCCACACATACATGCAAACACAGCTGGTTATGTTGTGCGAGTTCTTATTGTATGGGAAATGAATAAACCCAAGAAAATGATGCGTTATAAGGAAACTTCTGGGTTTTGTAAAATCCACACTGAGGTGGGTTTGCTCAGGGTGTACCATATGAGAACAGTCGAGATTGCGACATGATCTCAGTATCGTAGATGTCACTGCTCTGTTGTCATTCCAGGGATGAGCTCAGTGAAACGTAGTGTGATCTCAGGGGAGCTGGTGGACCAAAGAAAACTACGGTCTTTTTCATTGCGGGGTGAAAAGAAGAAGAGAGGCGAGATGATGGAGGGAAAGGAGAGAAGGCAGAGCTGGGTGGTGGTGGGTGGGGGCGGCAGGAGGTGGGGGACTGAAAAAGGCCCTCTTTCAGTTTTGAATGAGAGCAAGAGAACGTTTCTCTTGCCTCCTCCCGTTGTGCTGTCAAACTCGATCAGCACCGAGGAACAGTGACGCTGCTCGCCTCCCAGACTCCCCCTCTGCACAATGGAGTCTGCGAGGACACACCATGCATTTCACATTCAATTTAGCCCTCCCCGGGACATGGCTGTCAGGGTCAGCATCGGCGGTAGTACACAACACTGGGGGTGGAGGCCGATGTCTTGGACTGTGGCAGGTTTTCGAGGGGGAGGAGGGGTGTAATGACAATGCTGATGTTTTTGGGCCCATAGTCCAGAGAAGAGGTGCGGGTGGTGGTCAGGTTGGAGGGAGGTTGGCGGGCACAGAGGATCCTCAGAGAATGGACAGGAGATTTGGGGTGAAAATGGGGGTGATGGAGGGTGGCCTCTTCTCAGTAATAAAAAAAAAAACGCCAAAAGAAAGGTCTGGCCAGGGCCTTTATTCGACGGAGCTTATGTTGCTTTCCATGGGGTCCTCAATGGGAGCTGGGAGACTGTTACTCTGCCGAAGCCCATTAGCCAGCATTAGGAGCGTCCACGCACCCGCACAAGGAGATTTGAGACAAACCCTAAACAGACCACAATAACCTCGAGGTACAAGGCTTGAGCCTTAAGACCTCAGCTTGGCCTAAAAGGGCCTTGAATAGACGCGCCCCAAATCATGTTGTTGAACAAATCAGGTATTAAGGAGAGAGGAGTTTGTCCGAATTTACTTTCCCTAAAGACTTTAGTTAAGCTAGTTACTGCGGAGCTTTAGTTAGGCGTCGGTTGCTTGTGTGCGATTGTGCAAGTGTGAGGGGCCATCATTCTTCAGACATCTTACACTATGACACCCTGCAACCCCCCGGCAACACAAACCCTTCCATCTCTACCCCCTGTCACCCTCACATGTATGAACACAGCCGCACCGAAGCCTAAACTCAGCCACTCCAAACAATGAGCTGCTATTGGCAATTAAATGGCATTTGGCGACTCAGGGTGCAAGTTAATGGTATTACTGTTGCAATTCTTCTCCTGAATGGCAAAAAGGATTTCCCTCTCCACCAATAAAGCACTACTCACTGTCTTACCAGCATTACATAGCTTACCTTGGGCTTATGATTCACGGCCTTCCGATTACCATTTGAATATTTCCCCTTTTCTGAAGCGCTGGCAGATGTAGTTTTAGGTGCCGCTGGGCCCCCCGGCTATTCATTGCCGAGGAGGCCGGGCTGTCGTCACTCATCGCAGGCCTGTCGGTCAAACCGGCCCGGTGCTGTCCCACAGCCCATCACTGGACAACCACCCAGGTGGATAGGTTGCACTCTTAGAAAAGATTTACTCATTGAGACAGTCATGCATAAAAATGCAACATTAGCTTTTTACGACAAATACGATAAATTCTTTCAGGTATAATAGATGCGCTGCAATTTGAGGAGGCCATAATTAAAATGAGTAATTTCATCACTGAAGCCTTTTTAAACTCCCTTTACTATATTAAAATGAGCAAAATGTTCCCATGTTGTTTTTTTCCATTAAAATCTGAGACAGAAAAAGAGGACGCATTTTTATTCTTCACCAGCGGCTAAATAATTTGCCTCCAATAGGTTTCCCATCTCTCTCTTTGTCCACATCTCTTGTTTGTGCAGAGATCCGGTTTGGCAGGCGCCTTTTCTATGGACAAGACGCTTTGAGAGGAATATGAAAAGGCAGATTTAAAGGTGACGGCTGGTCAGAGGGGGGAGAGAGAAAGAGAGAGCCTGGTTATCACAGCTCTGCGACTACATTTAGAAAGCTCCCTCCCCTTTTCACCCTCAGCTGAAATGAACAAGGGAGGAAATGCTGAAATTTAACAAAGTCACAGCGAGAAATGTCTGCTCCCGACAAAGATGAATGAAATGATGAAAGGGAACGAAAAGCTCGTAGAGAAATATCAAATGTATTTCTCGACTGCTCTATTCATTCACACATTTACTCTGGTCCGAGGCATATTTCTTACAATATGGAGCGAGCCTCAAACTTTATTACAGAGCTGCTGCCAAACCTCACATGTGTGCACATGTACTGAAATATAATCTTGCCGCTCCGAAAACGGAACAAAAAACTGCGCATTTTGTTGTAGCGGCCAATTAAATAATGATTCCCACTGAAGGAGCAGGGATGATGGTAGGCCAAGGACAATACATAGGAAAGGCTTGCAGATCAGTTGGGAGGGTTTGTTTATAGATTTGGTTCCCACAAGCACTAGCGGGGCTCCCTTAACTTGACAGACCAAACAGATCGGGCGGAGAACAGAGCGGGCCCTGTCAATAGTGAGGATTATGGGAACGGCTGTTTGGCCTCCAACCATTTTGCCTGCCAGAAGACACAAGAGGGCTCCAGTCTGATTCAGTTCCACTCTTATTGTCAAGTGACTCTGGCGCTAACGCTAGCAACCAGACTGACGGTGGTTGGGCCATTGACCCGCTGTAGACTGAAATGCAACAATTCACATTAAGATTTTTGAAATATAAAATAATATTTGAATTTGCTCAGCTACTATGTGCTCAAATTTAGATCTACTGATAGGCAGTGGTGGAGGAAGTAGTCGAACATTTTAGTTTTAACATTTTAGAGTAAAAGTTCAAATAAGTAGACAAAAATGAACCACCAAAAAATCTAGTAAAAGTACCAGAAATATTTCTACCTTAATAAAAGCTTTGACGATTGCTGAAACTAACAAGGCTGAACTGAAATGAGACTAAACTCTAAAGTCCAAAAAAGAAGATTTCCTCATCAACAGCTTGTCCCGCCCGTCTTGGTGTCACATTGCAACAGAGCTGCATTTGGAAACGACAAGAAAACTTTTTTTTTTTAACATGTGTATCTTCAGCTGAGCTGGTTGAGCTGTAGTGTGATAGCCTGGTAACGCGAAGCATCAGACATCTTGTCGTTTGCCGAAAATGGTCAGTAAAACGCAATGACACCTGGGAAAGGTTAGGCCAGAAAGCCATTATTGTGTTGGATAACACTTTTTAAACAAATGAACATGTTATGGAGGAGAATATTTAGTCAACCATCTTATGGTTTTTACACACTGGTGTTTACATATTAAATGTGTCACATGTTCTATGGTTTACAGCTTTTAGTTAAAATCATCTGAATTTTTTATTTGTGCCTTCCAAGTGTGGCCTTTTTATTCTGAAAACCAAGTTCATTTCTGTGCTGAGACGAGAGAAGGAAATGCGACCGCATCTGTAACCGAATATTATTCAATACTTGTTGTCTGGCCAAACATGTCCAGTCTCCATGGGTCCTGTCAGGCTCAGGTCAAGTGTACACAGATGCTCAGCTGAGTGATAACTCTACACCTTCCTTTTCTCTATCTTTCTCTCTCTCTCATCTGTGTTTGATAATATGTTTTCTGACTTCAAATTTGAGATCAAATTTTTTTTTTATTTCAATTATGTGACTTTCTCCCGATACAGCTTTCACTCAACATGTAACTGTGTCCAATGTATTGTTTTTGGGGCTATTTAATGTTTACTGCTGGCACTTTTGACACGATTTGAGTCGGGTGCGGCGCTGTCTTTGGATTTTTTGTTCAATCATTCATTCTGAAATGTTCTTTTCACAGAGCTATGTGGGTGCACCACAGACTCTCTGGTGTGCACACGGCACTGCAGTTTTATGCCCCTTTATAGACATTGGTGGGGTGTTTACCTATGCTAATTTTGAAAAACTGACACATGCTTTCAAGTTACGAAGACATGGCATTCATTAGTATAAGAACACAGATGTAAATAATTAAATACATCTAAAACCGGTCATGAATCTGACATGAAAGTTTTCTTAGCAAACTTCTTAAAACCAAATTTTGGAAATTTCTCAAGAAGAACTTGGTGACTGAGGCCCATTGTTTGTAACTCTTAGAAAAAAAGAAAATGTTTTCAAATGTGATGCATTGTAAAATGTAGTTGAGTAGAAAGTACAGATAGTTGCTGATACATGCAGTACAATAAACAAACGTACGCCAGTACAGCAACAAAGTAATTTTACTTTGTTAAATCCAACCTCTGTCAATAGATCACATCATCGTATATCATGGCACTGACTTTGCATAAACTGTCGTCATTAACTTCCATAAATTCAAATATAGAAATATGTGCACCCTGCCTCCCTCACCCTAATCACCAACATGTGCATTCATGGGCCGCAGAAAGATGCTGTCTCACTGGCATTGTTCTGCTCCTCTGGGACCTGACTGGTATTGCAGCGCAGTTTAAGCCATTTCAGCCACGGCTATGATCTTAATTAGCTACACCTAAAGCCCATCTCTTCCCCAGACAAGTCTAATTAAGCCCAGCGCCTTTCCCCCAGCCAGAGCCCCTCTGCTGGCTAAAAAGAAACCCGCAATCTCTTGTCCAAGGATTACGACCTGGGATACATCACAAGTAATCATCTTTCCCCGCAGCCCCCACAACCCTTGGTCGCTGCTTGCAAACCACCCCCCCTCCCCTCCATCCTTGTTTGATGAAAAGCACAATACTATTTCACCACTAATTTGCTGTTTGTGTATTAAACAGCCTCTTCACCCGAGTCAAAGAGGAGAATCCCTCTTACAGGAGTCTTAATAAGTCCGGGGCAGAGAGGCTAACCGTGTAGCAAAGAGCAGTCATTCCTTTGTACGTGGCAGCAGTCCCTCAAGCTAAACGGCTTGTTATTAGTAGATGGGGGTGTAGCTCGCCTGCTTTAGCTCGAGCAGTGTCTCTTGTCTCGCCTTGTGAGAACTTTGTGTGAATGCGCTGAAAGGAGCGCTTTCTTAATTGGATAGTTTCCTTAACCCTGGCGAGGATCTTTGATCCTTATTGTAAACTTTCATTGTTGTCCGTCAGTCTTACGGCAGCTACTGCGATTGCTCGGTCTCATCTTAGCATCCTAAACTCCTTAGTGTTGGTATCAGCTCAAGCTCTTAGCGCTGGATAAGCCCTCGCTAATGTCATAATGGTGATGATTTGGCTGAGCCCTCCGGCGTTATGTCAATTCAGCCGAGGAAAGTAAGAGCCACAATTAACAGAAATTAGCTAAATGCTGCTGAGTGGTTCTGCGTATGTGAGGTCAGGGTGATGACCCTGACAAACCTACACTGTGCTGCCATTCACATTTATTTTTCACTGATGCAGATGTGATTGTGAGCGTCAGGCAGAACAAGTGAGTTAATTATCCAAGTAGCTGTCAACATTAATCTTCTGAGATTTTATGCTTTTTTGCCTCATCATCAATTCACCATGAACATACATGAATGTAGCCTGAGTATATACACTTTGAGGCATAATCGATATATTCATGAATCGTGAACACTTAGGCCTCAGAAGAGGGCCCATTAGGAAGTCTATATGATATTAAATAAAACTGAGCATTTAATACTTCAAGGCAAACCATTTAAAGGTTTCAGTATTTATAGCTGTGGTAACTAAGGGCACCCAGTGGAAGGTGTTATTGGCTCCACTCACAGCTGTGCACTCCCACTTTGAAGTTCCTCGACAGACTTGTGGGTCAGACCTCCTGAGGAGAGAGAAAGACTCAATTCATCAGAGTGCAATAGAAGTGAAAGTAGAATACTCTTCATGTCCAATCACTGGAGGGAGGGCGGGCCCGAGGAAGAGCAAGTGTGTGAGGCTGGAAGTGAGAGTGCTACAGGAAAGTTGGTGCAGGGCGGAGGAGAGGAGAGTGTGGGGATCTCCTGCGACGAGGCCGGCCCTGGGTGGTTCTCGCTGAAAGCCTATTTGTGGATGAAAGTGCCGCAGCCCTAGGGTCCACTCACACAGAAAGAAGAGGCCAGTGATTAAGGGGGCGCGAGGGCAGGACGGCCCTTTAATTTGGGGCTGCGGAGAGAAGGGGGGGCCGGCACTGGTGTATCTGTAGCCAGACAATGGCGATTACCTTCCTCTTTATCTGGCGGAGAGGGGGCTTTGAGAGAGCAATCTGAGGAGCGGAGGAAATGGCACGACACAGGATTAGTGGCACAACAGGACGGTAAATTAAATGTTGGAGATGAAAGAATGAGGCTCTGACATGCATCAATAGAGAGCAGTCGCTGCATTCTAATAACAGCAGCCAAAGAGAAATACCTGTAGAGATTAGTGTGTGTGTGTGTGAGAGAGGGAGGAAGGATACCCAATCATATAAATGACTTTGGACGCCTTTTTTCACGGGACAACCCTCAGCTAGGATGCAAACAGAAAAAGGTGTGTTTGTGATCGTGAATATAACGCCACCATCAAGAGTGTGTGTGTGTGTGTGTGTGTGTGTGTGTGTGTGTGTGGGTGTGAGAGAGAAATTGTGGCAGCAGGTCACACAAGCAGGTGAGGAATCTCTTTCTGAAGGGTGTTGCCTGGCTTTAGCTGAGCCTTTACACTTTTTAGATGTATTTATTCCAAACTAAACCCCACATAACTTCTGACACACTGAGGGTTATCATAATCCTTATTATGCCCAGGTGACATATGAATCAGAGCCACTTCAGCCAATGATGCAGCGCTTCTAGCCTTCTTGTGGCTCGGACAAAACGGATGTGAGCTTAAAGCTGAATGTTGAATATGTCTCAATATATATGAACAAAACAAACTTGGGCCCCTTTTGGCCCCTTTGGTTGACATGCACACTTGCTCTGGCATCCTTGTGGCCCAGATATGACAAATAAGAGAGGACATCCAAGTGGAATCATTCCACACTGTGCAGGCTCCACATTAGTTCCTATGTTCACAATCATATCAATCTGGAATCTCCTTAATCTCCGTATATCCACAGCAGTTTCCTATGGCAAGCAGATTGAGCATTTCTTCCATATCCTTGATATCAAATTTCAGTCCCCTCTACTAGTTCGGTCTTTGTCAGCACTAGTTGGAAATTTGGTCGCACTAGTTCAGCATCTTACTGAACTAGTTGAAGAAAAAATCTTACTAGGCACTCTTTTTCAGCAACTAGTGGCACTTTTGTTCAACTAGTTACAGCAGAAACCTTACTAGTAACACTGTGCCTCACACTAGTAGAGCCAAAGTCTTTACTAGTGGGCTTTTTGCTGCACTAGTGGACCTCTGGGCCGAACTAGCAATGCTGAAAGTGTTACTAGCTAACTAGTGAGCTAAAAACAGTCTGACATGTAAGCTAGTAAAACATGTATGGCTTCCTGCGTTTCGACTGACTTGCAACAGACGTCTCAGGAATCTGTTACGAAACGATTCCATTGCATAAGATTATGTGAACCACAGACCTCATTCACGTGGGAGGATTGTTACAATCAGCTGCTCAAATAACACATTTTAACGTAATACATCACATTTAAATGAAGTGATGTAATCCATCATTTGTATAATTCTGAGTTAGTATTCATACAGAAGCCCAATGCATATATCTCCCTTCCAAAATCCAAAAGACTTGTTAAACATAAAACATACATTTCTGGCTGCTTCATTTGAATATGAGTGTGCGCGTGTGGGTATGTCATTTATGAATCTGGCATCTATCAATATAAATGTTGTTGTGAAGCCATGGCACCTCCAGAGGGAAGTCGCTGTTGACTCCCACATGACAACAAACACAGCTAAGACTCCTACACAACCCAACACAACACTGTTCCTACACTCAGCCCCCAATATTACACAATAAAACACACATTTAACTCCTGAGTGGAACTGCTCAGTTTAGTCATGTCAGGTTTAGTCACAAAGCACCTTCTGAAAACAACCTGTGTTAACCAAAAGTGTTGTACAATGAAAAAAAAACACACAAAGAGAAGTACAAGAATAAAATACACTTGTGATTGTTAAGCTGCTTTCAAACCTGCACTGAAGTCTGGACATTTTCCTGACAATTTTCAGAGGGGCTGCATGGGAGAACACAAATGCCATAAATGAGTCAGTTGTTCTGGACATTTTTGAGGAGTTTTGCCACCAGCTGTCCGGAAGGATGTTCAGACAATGTCAGAATGAGCCACAGTGACAATATAGTAACAACAAATACATTTAATTTACAGTGGTTGAGCGGGAGTGTCGATGACGTTTCTATCACA
This sequence comes from Platichthys flesus, assembly GCF_949316205.1. Lineage (NCBI taxonomy): Eukaryota > Metazoa > Chordata > Actinopteri > Pleuronectiformes > Pleuronectidae > Platichthys > Platichthys flesus. The sequence goes on from NC_084954.1 coordinate 15,822,828, forward strand.
TGATTTTCTATATAGATGGTCTATAAGTCTGTTGTGGCGAGCACCATCTTCTTTGCTGTGGTGTCCTGGGGTGCGGGCATCAAGGCTAAGGACGCCAACAAACTGAAAAAACTCATTTGGAAGGCAGAGTCTGTGTTTGGCTCTAAGCTTGTCACCCTGGAGGAGGTGGTGGAGGACAGGATGCTGGCAAAACTGCTGGCAATCATGGACAATCCGTCTCACCCCCTCCACAAAACACTGGACAAGCTAAGGAGCAGCTTCAGCCACAGACTCATTCAACCCCGCTGCTCTAAGGAACGATACAGGAAGTCGTTCCTCCCAACCGCAATAAGACTGTGCAACGCATCTACCTCTGTCAGAGCCACCATCACACAACTGCACTAAATATACCTGTCTCAATTCATCACTTTATACAATAATATTGTCTTTTGCACACTCTGTTTACATATTCTTACACTCATAGTATATTATATTATCTATTGTATCGCCCGTACTATATCATATATTATATCATACTCTTTATATATTCTTTGTATAGATAAGTCTATATACACATATTTATACATGTGTACATGTTGTTGTTATTATTATTATATTTTACTATTATTATTATTATATATACTGTTGCTGCTATTATTACTATTTACTGCTATTATTATATTGGACTTAATTTCCCTTCGGGGATGAATAAAGTAATCTATCTATCTATCTATCTATCTATCATTACATTACATTACATGTCATTTAGCTGACGCTTTTATCCAAAGCGACTTACATTTTTAGAACACTCATCATTTTTTTTATGAGGGGCCATCTAGGGGTTCAGTATCTTGCCAAGGACACTTAGGCATGCAGATGGGATAGAGTGGGATTCGAACCGGCGACCTTCTTGTTGCAGAGCACCCGCTCTATCCCCTAGGCCACGCTCTCCCCTATCTAAAGCAAAACTGGGGGAAAATATTAACAAATATCTAAATTTGTTAAAGAAGCGTCTTAAAGGTCGCAGACGGCGATGAACATGTCAGCTTGGACAGACAACGAGATTCGAGAGCTTTTGATGATGAGGGACGACGTCAAACAATAACAAAATATTTCCACAGCAGAATTCCTACATTGTGTCCGGCCTCCTGTGAGCTCAACCCAGACGCAACCCCTCACTCAAATGCTTTGGACATTTTCCTGTTGTCATTAATGTGTCTGATTCGCACATATTCTGCTGTGTTCTTCATGTGGGAAAGCCAAACTCTGGAAAATGTTCTGACCCAATTTCTCAGACAATTTTCAAAGAGTGAAAATTGATCCCAGAATTTAAAGTTTTTGCAAAAGTTCTTCGCTTTGTTTCAGATGCAGTTTAGACATTAACGAAGAAAAAGCTAAATATTCAAACATACCCAAGTCATCATTAGTGGAAATCAACGAGCACAAAAATTCTCATTAGCGTCTCGCGCTCTGACTGACAGGTATTAGAGATTGTTTTTAAAGTGAGAAAAGTGAGTGAGTGAGTTATGAAGAGTAAAAGTAGAAACGCAGTGTCTGATGTCTGAGCGACAGCTGACAGGGAGCGAAGAGAGAGAGAGAGAGAGAGAGAGAGAGAGAGCGAGAGAGAGAGCAAGTCCTGAATGCACAGGCAGAAATGATTCAATCAAAAGAAGCTTTATCTAGGTTATTACTACACTGAAGCAGGATGATGAAGAGGAGGTTCGCCTTAATCTTGGCCACAATGGAAGGGAACAAAGGCGTACTTACAAGCACTATCAGCCACAAATATCAAATCAGCTCGGGCTGCACCTAATCCTGCCAGACAGCGCTGTTGATTCAATGAACCTGCGGTCAGAGACGCACACGGCAATACGTGCAAACGAGGTACACACATACCGACTCACACGTGAACACGGTCGATCCCACAGATGGCAACATTTTACATTCAATTTGGTGAGAGCTATAGTGTGTCTCATGTTGTTGTGTCCGGTCTCGATTCAAACTTATAAAATTTGATCTCAAATCGACCAAAACCCTCTATCCTAAATTACAATTAGCATTTTCTAAAGACCTTACCTACCGCTGTACAGCACCTCAAGCTATTCCCTGATAAAAGGCCGCTACAAGATCCATGGCAGCCTACGTGACCTTTGAACTTCTACACACTGTTTTCCTCGGGGGCCTGTACGCAGAAACATCAGTGGTGGTGGGAACGTCCTTGTTCAGGATGGCACTTGGCAGAGGGAAAAGGACACTGGCAACTTCATTATCCCACAATAACAGACTAATTATTGTGTTTGTTAGCAGCAAATCAGAGCACAACAGACTGCATGTCCCTGTCCTGTTTTGAGCATCTTAATTACTTACACACACACACAAACACACACACCCATCCCTTTCTCTGCTGCCACTGCTGCTGTTGTTATTTTGCATATAAAAGGCAACAGCTAATTGTCTGGACTATAAATATTCGGCATGCAATTAGCGTTCTGGCCTGCCTCTGCGTTGTGTTATCACCTCGCTGTTTGGTGCGCGATGCAGACCGCACACTCAATTCTCCATATCTAATGGGAGTTTGATAGCGCCACAGAACCTTTGTTTCGAACAACAAATGACAGCGAGCGCCTCCCTGTTGTCTCGCCCCTCCACTTGGCTTTTGAGGAAGCAACGCGTCCACATCGTCTCTTGAGAAGGAGAGCGGTAGAAGGTTAATGCCTCACAGATTATACCTGTGGAAGGTGTGCTGGAGGAAGACTTAAATGGACATGACCATATCAGACAGCTCTGGGTAACAACAAAGCTGGCTCTGCGATAACATGTGAACGGCTGGGAATCAAAAAAAAAACCACTGGCCTCAGGGACAAGGGGAAAAGAGCAAAAGCACGAGAAAGACATGAGGAGGGGGCAAGAGGGTCAAATCACCAGGGTACACCGACACTCTTCCACCTCACCTAAAATCAAAGAGAGTGGGGTAGGGGAGAGAAGAAAGACAGCTGGGGAAGACGGGTAAGAGGGCCTTCACGGATGACTGCAGCCCAGTTTGAGCTGCTAAAGTGCGGACGTTGGACCTCTTTCATCTCGCTTCAGGGTCACTGTCCACGGAGGGAAGGGTCCTGTCATCCTGCTCTCACTTCCCAACGGTGAGCTTACCAGCCCCTCAAGAGTCCCACCTATAGCAGATCCACGGCAACAGTAAACATAGCGGGAGCAACATCAGAGAGAGTTATGTTATCGCATGATCTGAAGCAAGCCAGAAAGAGTCCTTTAGTTTCTCGCCAAGGAGGATGAGGCTAAATGTAGAAGAGGTCTGCAGAAGGGTCGACAGTGATCACCGGAATAGAACCTATTTGTGGAGGAGCTACAGTTCTTGCACATGCACCTTTTTTGCAAACAACAATGTTAATGAGTTAAATTACAAAAGAAACATCTCGAGACCACTGCCAGTGGGGGAAACTCGCAGATGAAGATTTGATGAGGAGGAAAGAGGGGGAGAATGAGTCAGACTGACCCCCCCAGTCTGTGCGGAGAGGCTGACTGGAGCCTGGACACTCGTTATCCTGAGGGCTCCTAATTGGGCGGACCAAGACCCAGCAGTCTGAGAGAGCAAGAGATAGAGAGAGAGAGAAAGAGGGGAGTCAGTCTCAAGTTCTGGGTTTGGAGAGGGGGAGCATTAAGGGGTGTGGGAGTTAATGGCGAAGGGGGCTTTCCAAGTCACATGAAAGTTTGTGGGGATGAATGTACCATAATTAGATTAATAAGTAGCTTAATTTATCGCAGCAGAGGATATCAGCGGCTCCACATTAGAGGCAGGCCAGAAGATTAGCCTCGATCGGCGTTTCCAAAACACGATTAGCCCCCCAGCACAAAGACCAGGCTCTTTCACAGGTTCCTACCACAAGGGCTGGGATTAGAGAAACATGTTGAATAATCAGCAGTGCCCCTGCATGCTCCTCAAGTCGGCACCGCAGCTGGGGGCGCGGCGCAACCCTGTGCCCCCTCCCTGTCCTGCACACAACACTTATCAATTAGACCATTATAAGGCCAATTAAAGTCAAGAGCAGCGACGCTAACACCAGGTTCGCCTGCACCACCCAGGTTCAGACACAAACCAGCACGTTCACCTGTACCTGCCAATACATGAATCATCCTTTAATCATCTCAAGAGAGTCGGTGAATATTCAACCAGTGGCATTTGCCAACGAACTCAAGCCCATTCGATTTGCATCTTGGGCTGTGTATGGTCACTAAGTCATTTGGAATATCCCTGGAGCCCCTGGTGACACGCAGCTTCATGGCTAATTGATTGTTCCCCCAATCTCCTCTAGAATGCCAATAAAGACCTCAGCATATGTTCGCTCCGGCTCCAGCCACCGTCCACATGCTTCATGAATGCAGCGCTCTTACTAAGCTTTAGATCCCTTGATCCTCTACATCCTCCACATCCGGCCTCTTGTTTGACAAAAAAAAGTGGATGAAAAAAAAAAAAAATCTGATGGGCCCAGAGCCAAGATCTTTGCAGAGTAGCCCGTCAATAGTAGAGAGGTTGCAGCTGGTGGTGAAATTTTGGCAAAGCCAGAATGCGCGTGTTACCTCAAAAGAGAGAACATCAGCACTTTACGACCTCTGAGCACCACACACAGCATCTAATGCCACTCCTGCTGCCTCCATACTCCTATACTGCTGCAGAATCATTGGATTGCAATGGCGATAAAGATATACATCAACAAGAGACTGCTGCAGATCTCTGAGTGTGCACATCCAGTCATGAATACAGACTCTCTTCACCTGAGCATTGCTTATAAATCACCACCCTATCAGCGTGACAAGTCCTGTTTACCCTTGAAAAACCAGCAACTTTTCCATTTCCCACTGCTGTGCCACCGCTGAGGGCCAATTATCCTGTGTGACTATGCAGCGCCATGCATTGGTGACAATGTGCGCAGAGTCAACACGTCCTACAGACTGAGCTCGCTGGCAGGGGCCGGCCCCGGCGAAGCCCCGGCCAGCCCTTCCGCACAGGTCAGTACAGCGGGGCTCACCTCTGTTAGCCGAGCTGGAGGGAGTCTGTGGATGAGTGTGTGTGCAAGGCTGTGTGCTTAGGTTGTTGGGTGTAGAGATCTGAACAGATCACATTAACTCCAACACCGTCCTCCCCTTACACACACATATACACTGTTTGGAAACTACTACTGCTACTACCCATGCATTTCAGATGTGCAGTTATCCCCATGGTGTCAGTACATGTTACTACAACAGCTTCTGAAATGTATTTTCTTTGTAAAATATTCTCATAAGGGATTTTTACTCTTCAAAATAAATCTACCGTAGACGACACATCTCCACGCCCTCCCCAAAACCTTGGCATCCGGATCCCGCTAATGAACACGTTCTCAGACCGTATTTACAGCATCAAATAAATAATAAATGCTAAATTTACCTGAAGAAAAGAGGACTCGAACGAAACGTCAGTGTGATAAGAGTTTAATGACAGATACCATATTTATAGATTGTTTTAGTCAATGTCCCATCCAATAACATGGAGGTGCCAGGTTAAATTATCTCCACTGAAGCCAGCCATCAGGGGGGGCGATTAAAACACTTGAAACTCTGGCTTCACTTTTTGGGGGCCGTCATGTCGTCCATCTTTATATCCAGTCTGAGATCGACCTACTATATTTGGTGTCAGCAGTTTCTTATCCACCATCGTTCCTTAACTAAACCTTTCAAGCTCTTTATTATATGAATTAGTGCTTAAAGTAGAAATCAAGCTTAGTTTCACTTTTTAATTGGTATCTTGACCTTTGAAATCCCTCGGTGGTATCAGATTGTCAAATTCAAAGGGTGGCTGGAGTTAAGGAGAGGACTTACCCAGTAAGAGTGTCACCTGAGAGGAAGAGACAAAAGGTTGTAAGTGAGAGGTAAAAAAAAAAATCAGTTTAGATAAACAGTATCTGCTGCGAGCGACAGGGAGAGACTTTGATGAAACATACTTTAAATCCGACTTTAATGGGGCCTGAAAAGAAAATGAGAATAAAGAAGTATCTAGAAGTTAGCGTTGACAATGTACCGAGCTATGATTGCCTTTATGGAGCCGCTGGGTTTGCCGGCTCCACCAGTGGTCAGCCAGCTCTCTCCGAAACCTCGCCCCAGCATCACGGCCCAGCACCCTCTGCTCTGTGCTTGTTAGATAGCAGCTGCTACGCTCGTTCCCGGTGAAGCAATGTCTGTTGCTGAACAAACGAGGGGAGAAAACAAACAAACCCTGGGCTTGATCAGGCCACGTGCAGCGGGTGGCGTGCAGCGCGCCCCTGCTCCGCTCCGCTAGCTACCCCGGCAGCTAGCCTGCGCTGTGCACCAAATTAGAAACCCTCGCCATCAGGCAGACAGCTGGCAGCCTTCCCCGGGGAATGCCAATTAAGTTTGTAAAACATTTAGACAACAAAACTGTACAAGAGAAAAAAACATCCCACGGAGGCGGTTCGTCCCCGCAACTCCCAGCAGTCCTCACCATGACCTCCACTGCCGCCACGCATCCGCCCCCCTCCATCTGCAGCTCCACCACCTTCGAGCGCACGCAGGCCACAGAGGACGGCAAATATGCTCGTAGAAATACATGAATACCAAATCAAAGCCATTGATTTTGTCATGCTAATGTGTTGTTATAGCAAATTAAGAGATGATGTTTTATTAATAAGTTGGTGCCTTCTCCGTCAGATAACGATTGGCAGCGGAGTCTTCTCCCCAACAGTCACACGTTCATTGACAGATGCCGCGACGCCGTAGATTTGACACAGTCGCTCGCTGTGACAGTTGAAGACCCAGTGGAGGAGAAAGAACGGCCATTGTTGGCGTCTTGTGCCACACACGGTGTTGTAGCAAACTCAACCGGTAAGTGCAGCTCCAAACTTCAGCACCGATCAAGTGTCCAAAATGGTAACCTGAGATTTTGGCCTAGGGAGGAAAAGAAAAAAGCTGGGGAGGGATTAGAATAATACCTAAGTAGCTTTCTGAAAATTGAACCCTTGAGTAGGAAAGGAATATGGTGGCCTTAGGCAGAGAGTGTGACCCACGCTCTCTGCTGCTGAATGTTCGTGCTAAGACTTTTTGTTTGTTCATCCAGGCGGCCCACTCCACAGCTGTATCCTCGTGACACACCAGGAAGTGACAGACAGAGTGACAGCGCGAGTAACTAATTGAGACGGGAGCCTTAAGTAAATAGAAGTGGGAGAATGCCCTCGTCTCCCTGCACGCGCACACACACACACACACCGACACACACACACACACAGAGCACTATCCCTGCTTGGGGCATCTCTATTAATGTTAATTAGTGGAGCAATGATTAATGCAGAAGCTAAATGAAGTTATTTCATGTAATCAGTGTTTCCTTTGAAAGATCATTCATTATGTCAATACAACTCTGTTTGAATTCCTTTAAGACAACATTGTTACAGTGGGAGCGGAGAGGTGACGGATCTGAGAGACCGAAAATGAAGAAGAGACGCAGCGATGAAGAACGCAGCCTGCAAATTATGGAGCTCTATCCACACAGATCCAATTCATTCTTTCATGACAGAGGTTTTCTTTCATCTCTCTCATTTCAAGGGAGCAGGAGTTTCAACTGAAACGCCCTTCTTCACTCTGCTCTCGGACAAACAATGATTCGTTAATGTTCACATGTAAAGTACTCGTCGCTCCATTGCACGTGTTCTGCTACACGGCTGTAAATTTAGATTCACCCCAGAAACAACTGGTGCAAAATATCTACAGCTGTGTATTCAAATTTTCACTTAGCGCAACATGTCAAAGTAATTTTGAAAAAATTTTAAATGCAGTGATGGATTTGAACATAATGGACTATCCCAGTGTTTTTTTATATTTGACCCAATGGAAGACGAATCATAAACAGCACATTATATTTTTTTATTATCGGGCGATAAAGCAATTAAAAAGCAAGTAGATCAAGTAAACTCTAGTCAAATAGCAAGAAACAAGTGATAAACATCACACTGACCGTTTATTAATGTATGAAAACATAAAGTTGTGGGCTGTGATACCAAACAATGGACTGACAGACATTAAAACGCTTCAGAGCTGAAAGGAGCTGTTGACTTCAGTTAACCTGCTGTTTCAAATCACAGCCTAGTTTTCTGATCGACTGCTCAAATTAGATTAGAGAAGCCATAATGGTAGAAATAATGTCCAAGAGAAATGCAAATCAAACAACCTACAGTAAATGACTCGTTGACCCTGATGATTGCCAACAAGAAGATGCTGCACCAAGGCAGATTGGCAGATACATCTATTCAGATACATATAAACCATGTTAACAGATGTTTGCTGCAAACAACTCAAAAATAAACATGGCAAGATATATGTTCCCTGATATGAAAGGATGAAAATAATTAACTTAATAAATATTCCCCCCCTAAAAAGACTTGATTCACAAATACCAGATCATTATCCGGATACATGCCTTATTTCACCGGTTCATAGATAATAGCCCTCTTAACGTGTTTTTTATATATAAAGGTATAAATATAATTACTTGATACATTCATAAAAATGTTGAAAAACTGACAGGTGGAAAAAAATATCCTGCATCAAGCCCCTTCATCGAATCCCCTCAAGAAGTTATTTTTCTTCAATTAAACTTCCATCAAGCGTCAAGAAAAACCAATTCAGTCGTAGCATTTAAACTGTCATCTATCTTCTGTCATCCTGAAGAAAGTGCACATGGGTGGGGCAAAACCTTGGCCACTGGAGGCAGTGCAGCACCAAGACCCGACTTCTAACTTTCCAGCGCTCCGACTCTCTGTCTTGTAAATCAAGAGCAGCAATCAGTAGATTAAACTGTTGCCATTGTCGGCGTCTGTGCGCCCGACTTCCTCCTCCTCCTCTCTCTCATCATCGCCGCTATCAGATGACCTCTCTTTCCACGGATGGCACCACAGCAGACACTGACAGCTTCATAATTCCCCCGACAAACAGCTCAGTAAATGATCACTTTGGCCCTGCGTTAACCGCCAGGCTGGATGTGAGGCACTCGGAGCCAGGAATGAAGCCACAATTTAATTTCAGCCGACTGTGCGCTCCATCTAGATACACTTTTATTAAGAAATGAAAGCTGCTCATTTTAGATAGACGCAGTGTACATGCACAGACGGCTAATGGAGTTCCATTTTAGAGAGGGCCTTCTGCTTTTTGGGGCTTTTAGAATCTAATCTAGTCCATTGTCAGGAGGGTCAGGGTGTATAATCATCCTTAACCTTGCATCAGTGCCATAACCCCCTTCTCTTTCCTCGCCCTCCAACAATTTAGACATGATTTTAACATAATAACGGGACTTTCAGCATCCTAGTCTCTGCACCTTCTACCAGAATAACCACAACTAATGGGATCTAATCTATACAATACGAGACATTAATATATATGCAAATCAGGCGGGGCTACGTCTCTTGCCGGGGAGATATAGGCCGAGTTGGCATACACTTGTATCAATTCTGTCACGTGTCACTTAGTTGTTAATTACTGTTAACGCTCCTAAAATGCAAATATGTGCTTCTGCAAACGCTGCAGCACATGTATCCTTAAGTAATAATGTTCAGAGGAGGGAAAAGCCCCCCCCCCCCCGACTGAAGGTCCAGCAGTGTGGAGGGAATTTGAGGCACTGGGGGTTGAGGGTTGCAGGTCGGCTGTTCAAAGCCACCCAGTGCATTGTTGGGCAGTCGGGGATTAGGTCTCTCCAGGCTGCAGAATTTGCTTTCTAATTAAAAGGGATAAGATGTAGAAAAATAGCGAGGGGGCATTACTACTGTAGAAAAGAAGGGGGTTGGAAAGGAGAAATGCTGAAAAGAGGGGACAGAAGTTTGTAGTGTCACCAACCGGTGTTTGATCACAAGACTGAGCAAGAGTTACCAACCTCTTGTCCTGCCGCTCGCTGCCCAGTTTTCCCCGCCGCTCTGCAGCTCCAGTCTCATTAACACGACCACTTACAACTTCAATAGAAAAACTGTAAAGTCACATTTATTCCCTTTATACCAACTATGATTGTATAAAGGTGGTAAACATGCATTTTTAATCTGTTTCAGTCGTTTTATTGACTCTGTAAATTATCAAGTTATTACTATAATGAATACAGAGTTGACACAAAGGACACTTACTGTAGCACTAACTTTATTGCATGTAGTATTTGCTTTCTGGTGTAGAATTAGATAAAGAAGATTTATACAAAATTCATGTTTGTGAGGTAAATAGTAAGCTGCAGTCATCAGACACTTGGATTATTTGAGTCCAAGGACTAGAAACAATAAGGAAATAACAACTACGCTCCATCCAAAGGTCAAATCTGTCCACTAATTTAACACATTGTATCTACTTCATCTAAACTGATCAAATAATTAAAGTTTAAAATTCACTGGTTTGCAGCAGTTTACACTCCCGGCCAAGAAATAGTCTGACACAAATCTCCCACTGAAAATGGAGGAAAAGTTTTCAGTTTTACACTTTTGACCCTGTATGGAAGAGTATTAAGGGGCATGGCAAATCAAAGAGGAGAATGTTCTTTCCCTTTGCATTTTGAGAAAAGTCTAAATATTAAGAGTAAAGTTGCAATGTGGAGAATAAAGAGTAAATCACAGGATGATATTTTTTGCAATTTAAGAATAAAGCTGAAATGTCAAGGGAGTACAGTGCCGTCTTTCCAAGCTTGTGCAAATTCACCATCTGAACACCACATTGTGTCTATGTTTCCAAAAGCAGGCAACAATTTCACCAGTTAGTAAAACTTTGACCTCGAGATTTTGCCTTTATTCTTAGCATTTTCGTATTTATGCTTAAAATGGAAACAAAATAACTAATCTCTAATTAAGCCTGGCCCTAATACTCTTCCATAGACATCTGCATACAGTAAACTCTAGTTGTCTCCACATTTCAAGTCTGTGTGCTACGCTAATGGACTGCAGTGTGTTGCTATATATTTAAAACTAAAAGTGATTTTTCTTACAATTCTCTGTACCGCTATGTAAGTCAACTTTAAGGCACAAGACTTAGAACACAGGATTTTTTATACTGTGGTATTGTTACTTTTGTTTAAGTAAAAGACCTGAAAGCTCTTTCACTACTGATCCAAAATAAGACAAGATCACCAGTGAGGATTACTGGGTTACAGTGAAGCATCAGAGAATATTGAAACACTTCATTTGAGCCACTTGACTGTGTAATAGTGAACCCGGGGGGCTGCTCTGTGACCCAGCATGTGTTTTTATTTAACCCTTTGCTCCAGTGACCATCCCTCCTCCAGCCAGCAAGCTGCTGTTTTGTTACCTCGTCCTCCACCAGGGGGGCCAGCTCTCCGCAGGCACCTTACAAACGAACCCTGGGTTCTAAGCACACACAGAAGCCTGATTCTTTTCCCCTGAGCCCTGGGAGGCTAACGACATGCCAACGACATACCAGTGGAGAACAAGACCTCTGCCTCATCCCCCCCCCCCCCCCTTACGGCTAACCCCCTTTACCGGCGCACAAGCAGAGGGATTTCTTGGTTGTTCTGCACCAGCACAAACCACTCTAACACCTCCAAGCCCTGGAAACTCCAGCTCAAACAGAGCTCATTTCTTGGTATCTGTATCTGTATCTTCTTGGTGTCTGGTTGCTGGAGCCCCCCACCCCTCCCCACAGACACACACACACACACACACACACACACACTCACCCACCACCAATACCTCCTCTATTTTTACCAAGCTCCATGAAGCTCTCACCTTTTACTCCCAGGCAATCCGATCCTATTTGGAGTGTGTGACGAGGGCCATTCTCCATCACCTCACTGATCAAGAGCCCCCCTGTAAAGCAGGCCCAGGGATGAGCAGGTACAGATTTGGGGAGAAGAGGGAGTGGGGCATGTGGTGAAAGAATCTGCAGTGAGCCAAGGAGAAGATTAAACGGTGGCTAACCGTCAGTAGTCCTCACCCTCCGCCTCCCTGGTCCCTCCGCACTCCCTACTACTTCACTGGTGTCCTCGGGGGGGAGGACCAGGGGAAGGGAGGGGAGGAGAGGCAGAGGGAGGCCGCTGGCACAGTGGTGGCTGAGCCATCTTGTCATCATAGCAGGACAAGCACATTCAACCGTGTCCTCTGTACCCTCCCATCTTATTCCAGACGCTGGTATTGCCCTCTGCTGAAGTTCATCAAAAGCCCCTCTCTCAGCCCCTGCCTCCTCCCTGTTGGAAGAGTGCTCTCCACTGGTGTCTTTTCTTTTTTTAAAGGGCAGAGATGAGTCCTGGGCTCTGCAGTCTTTCCAAGCATCCAAATTAATTTGCGTCTGGGCAGCAACATAAAGCAGCACGGGGCTATTTGATGAGAGTGTAGGGCAATGACATGCACTGGCAGTCATGCCTTGATCTCTTGCTTTCTTCCCTTGTCACTTTGCACCTCACCTTAATGCCAGATTCACGCCAGCCTCATCCACATGAGTGGCATATGAGCCAAGACTTGTGCTTCTGAGAGGAGTAATAACTGCCGTGCTCTGGGAAAACACTTCAAATCTCTGCTTTTGTGCGTGTATCAAAAATCCTTCTTAACGTAATCTTAAATTACCAAACCCCTAAAACCGCCGGCGGCCCAAGAAGAAACAACTAGCCCACCAAACATAAACTGCATTGTCCTCACAGCGGATAAAATGAGGATGCACTCCATTAAGCAATTCCTAGAAAATCCCTCGGCTAATTTTCTGATCAATACCACAAGAACAGATCGATTTCACAACAATAAACACACTAAGGACATCTTCAAAACAGCATTCCTTTAGCTTGATAGATGTCAAAGTGAACCTAATGCAATTTGACATGCATTTGAAGTGGTGATCCAAAAAAGAGACCACAGTTAATGCCTAATTAGCGTCCCTAAATAATAAAGCAACTTAGACTAATAATTATTGCATGTAGCCATTCTACCAATTGCACTGACAATTAACCTTTCTCAACTGGTGATTCGCAATTTGAGTAAATCCTGTTATCAACAAATATAACACATGGCGCACACACACACAAACACACACATTTCAAACACCACTCAAGGAAATCTATGCAGTGTTTACGGTAGGGAAGCAGAACAACAAAACAAACAGCAGATATCCACTTTCAGTAAACACCACCCAACCACTTATACAGTATCTTCCCAGTGGCTTAGAGTGGGTGGGGAATCAACTTTAGGTGGCTGCTGTGAATGTCATTGAACTACTTGTGTTTACGCAGGCTTAATATTGCTGGAACAAGGTCTCTTTAAACACACAGCGAACGCGTCTGAATGTATCGGGTCAATTTTACCCGAAGGTCTTGTTTTTATAAGAGACTGGCGTTGCCGTCAAGAAACTGACAAGTTTAAATGAACAGCCTGTGGCAAGGTGGGAGAATTTAGGAATCAGCGATGGAGAACCTCACAAAGGAAAGTGCGGCCGTCTCGGTCTCTGCTACTGACCACCGCTCAAGTAATAGACGCTGAGCAAGTCCCTGATGTGAGATCGCTGGAGCCAAAAATACAATTACCCAGGGACAAAATAAAGGTGAAAAGCGTTCTCCCGAAATGTCTCTCCTTCTCCTCCCAATTTGGCAGCACTTGGCTCGTTGCCCACTCACATTGTGTGGACGGCCCTGCCACTGTTGCCATGGGGATGTGCCGACCGGTGCAGGCCCTGAAGGCAGAACGGTCTGGCGGGGAGGTGGGGGTTATCATCAGCAGCAGACTCTACTGGGCCCCCATCCAGAGGCCTGGGTGCAGGAGGAGCTGCGAGGCTGCGGAAGTCACCCCCCACCTGCCCCCCCTCCCCTCCCCTCCCCCTCCCCCCCGGTGGATGCTGCCGCTGTTTCCATCCCAGCAGAGGCTCTGTGGTGGGACTCTGTAGTGCAGGGCTCCAGCCTGTCCACTGGGGGTCGGCTGCCTGACTCCCATAAGCCCGGGCCAGACGGGGTGGGCTGAGGTTAGAAGCTGGATCGTGGCCCAGTGCGGTGACTGCCTGTCTGCCCAGGCGCTGGGCCACGCTGCCACTCCTCCCTGGGCTCGTGCCCCTGCACTTGGATTTCAAAGGGATGTGACAGGGGGACTTGCTCTCCCTCTCCATTGCAGGATCCTTGCCCCACCAGCAGCTTCTCCAAAGCCCCCACCGCAAGCTTCAGCCCCCACTCTCTCCCAGCCCCCAAATGCCCCTCCAACAGCTTTTCTGTTTCAACCATGAACCCGGGCTCCCTCTCACACTGTGCCATTCCCACCACTGCTGCCTCACATTTGGGAGGAGAAGGGGGAGGTTGTGCTGCTACACTGCACCCATCTGCCCCATGTCTTTCCATGCTGTGGACCATGATGCTGCAGCATGGCTCTCTGGGCGCCGTAAAGACTTTGGCAAGAACACCGGGCCTTCAGGCACCCCCCCGCCCTTTGTACGCTCCCTGTCCGCCTAATGCACACACTGATGCACACCATCTGATTTAAAATGTACTTACACAAACACAAGTGCACGTGATCATGTTCGTGTATTGGAGGTACAGATGGTTATTACAGATGGATGATCTGGACTCAAACTGCAAAACAGGACTAAACTAAATTATTTTTAAAGGCTCCGACTCATATATTGTTTAGGCTACCTCTGTTACGCCCACTGAACCCCCACGCCATCTGAGAGAGATCTGAGTCAGATGTGGTGCCGCCGTGTCTGTGTGGCAACCAGCTCGTTCAGCAACTGGCCCATCATCAGTGAGCATCCCACAGAACCAAAAATGACACTGACAGGCTGCATTTCAATTGGCTGAGATCTCCCTTTTCGCTCTCCCACTCTCTATCTCTCTCTCTCTCTCTGTCTGTCTAGGTTTCTCTCTTTATCGCTCGCCGCATGGCATTTCTCTGGCAGGTCCTCCAGTGAAATTCCTCCCCTCCTGGTCTCGGCATTCCCGCAGCCAGCCTCCCTGCCTGGGCAGAGCAGAGTGGCTGGGGCCGGGCAAGGACGGCGCTCCCCCTGAGCCGGTCCCAAGCTATAAGGCTACAACTCCAGGCCACAGCACATTCCTCCAGCTGCTGACCAGTCCCCCCAGCAACCAGGAGCGAGGTGAAGAGAGGAGGGACGGAGGCTTAGGGCTGGTGCATTATACACTGTCTGCTGGAGTTCAGCAAGAGTGTACTACTGGTGAAAATGTGCATGAAATACCTTGAAGGAAACTGATCACTGTACTGTTCTGGGAAAAGCTGTCAGATCATCTCGAGTGATCTTTGAATGTTCTACAAAGGTTCGGTTCAATGAAAAACCTCCACAGTGACTATTTGATCCTCCACTAGGAACCAATAGAAACGTGATGCTTCTCATCACATCATCAGAATAGACAGACCTGTCCTCCGCGGAGTTGTGACGGCGTGCACATCACACTCTTGTCAGTCCAAAGCTGCTCCTGGACAGCTCAAGCAGCAGTAGGACAGGAGCCGGACGGTCCCCTCCTCCTCCGCTCCCTCCTACTTGTCTCTCCCCCCCCCCCCCCCCCCCCCCCCAAAAGCTGAGCCAGGCCCTGTGTTTACTCTCCTAATTACAGGGGAGGGGCCGGCTGACAGGCGAGCCATCACAGATTCCCCACAGGCCCGGGGCTGGGAACGCTACAAACACCCGCCGCTGTCTCCCAAATGTGACGGCGATGTCCAACTGTCACTGGGGAGCCTTCACTGGCAAAACCCAAGGGCCCAAAGAGAGATATTAAAGACATAAGAGGGATTGGCAGAGTTGGCACTAACAGGGGGTACGCTTGAGAAGTCGGGAGTGGGGAGCTGGTGGCACCGCCAAAGTGTCATTCAAAGCAAAGTGGGCTCTGGACAGGGCACAAACACTGGTTTAACACACACACACACACACACACACCATTGCTTTTGCTCTTATCGAGCTAAGGCGGGAGAGTTACATGTACCAGACAAGAAATCCATCGACGGAACAAACGATATGATGGACAATGTTGGGCAAGAAAATGTTCCTTTCAAAGTTCTCATTACTGTCTACAGTAAATGATGCTAAAAGGTTTTACCGTCACTAGAGATTTTGACACTTGAAGGTGGTTTTCAAATTCTAGTTTTCACATTTGCTATAAGTGGAAATATGTATCTGTGTCACCACACCTTAAATCTGAGGTAAAGACTTTATGACATCAACATGGGCCTTGCATAGAAAAGCATGGACTATGGTACTGGACAGAAGTGATGAAAACCAGAAGATGAGAAAAGGTCTGCACCAAAGGGAGACACCATGGTTGTTATGTGTATGGTGAGGAAGGGCCCAAACGTTACTGAACGGGGCGATGAAATATAAATGTGGGAGCATCAACTGGTTTCTACGAATGTGACGTGGAAACTGTGCAGAGGATGGACTTTTCAGTGAGGATCGAATGATATCTTGTGTATAGAACTTTTTAAATGTTTAGTACCTTCCTCTTTTTAACTCTGGACTTTGGATGTTTTGACAAGGGAAAGAGACAAGATGTTTTTTCAATAATATTTTAATAAAGCAATGAACTAAATTGTGGAAAAAACATATCACTTAAATATGTTTTGAATATGGCTTATAATACTTTCACAAAGGAAATGATAAAACAATTAAACGTTCTGCTTAAACACAGTATGAAGGATTTTAAAGGGCTTTATTTAGACATTAAAACAGCTAAAACACACACTTACATAAACTTTACCTAAAGGGAGAGTGTGTGTGTTTGTGTGTGTGTGTGTGTGAGAGAGAGAGAGAATTCACACTAACCCTCCTCACAGGGAGGTATAATCCACTAGAGGTTGTAATGGTCCAGTGCTGTTGGGGGGGGGGGGTCTGAGAGAATCCTTGTGGAAGCACGGCGACTGACCCTATCACATATTCAGGTCAAATCAACAACACCGTGTTGAGAGAAAGGTTAAAACGGCCGAGTCATCCCTCCACCAGCCTCTCCCTTCCAACGGCAACACACACCTCTCCCCCCCGGAGAGGCAAGACAAGAAAACCATTTGACAAATCATGAATAGTCACAGTTGTGCGAGTGCTGTGACCAGTTCTAAAAATGTATTATGGGGATTACACACAAAATCACACAATGTAACATTTTCAAATGTGTTATGAATGCCTTCCAAAATCCAATTCAAATCCTAGGTTACCAAATAAGCCTGAACAAATCCCCCCACATTGAGTTCCTTCCTCCTTTGAAGACGGGAGAGGTCCAGTCTGCAGGGCAGGTTTTACCACGCCGTGCACACACCTCAGCACACAGGGGAGAAGGCTACCGGTGGCGAGGTGAGGTGAGGGAAGAAGAGCCGAGGGAAGCTTTTTTTTTAAACTGATGTCTTTATTTGCAAAAATCCTCTTTAATCACTTCAGAGACAAAAGCAATGACACTTAAATACAAATTTAATTAACAATGGGACAACAGTGTGTTTGTGTGTGTGTGTGTGTGTGTGTGTGTGTGTGTGTGTGTATGTGTGTGTGTGTGTGTTTGTGTGTGTGTACATGTGTGTGTGTGTGTGTGTGTGTGTGTTTGTGTGTTCTGGTAATCATCACGCGATGGGGACCGTTGACTGTTTACACAGTCACGTCATGGGGACCGGTTGCGCTTTGGGGACCAAAATCCCGGTCCCCATGAGGATAACCCTTTTAAATGACTACTAGAGCTACTCTGAAGGTGCCCGTGAAGTTTTAAGCATTGGCCCATACGACATGTTTTTTGGTGAGTGTGAGTGTGTGAGCATTGCTCATTGGTGGCCCTACTGTTTCTAGTTAGTACTGCACCCACTGCTTCACACACACACATCTTCCAAATATGGTTGGGTGCCACCCACTTCCTTGTCCCCATTAGGAATGATTCAAGCAGCGAGGACATTTTCAGCATCAAGAGGTAGCTATCAACAGTAAAAGAAGATTATTTGCTGGAGAAACTAGCTAAGAAGATAAGAACATGTGCAGAGGAGCAAAAGTAAAGCATAAGGTAAGCACAGTTGTATCTTAAATAATTATAAGCAGTGTTGAATCCTCAAATTGCATGTATTACTTGTACCTAGCTAGCATGATTAATAGCTCTGATTAGCTACAAAGGCTAAGTGTAAGACCTCAAATGTTTTACTGCATTTCTATTACTACTTGCATGCATGATGCATATGTGTAGGAGTTTATGTAAACTGAAGGAGACAATCAAGTTAAGCATTTCTGAGTTTTGAGTCTCATTTTGTTATGATGAACTTAAGATCAATATAAGCCCTGTTATGCTATATTTAGTATGTTTAAGTTAATTAATAGAGAACATTATAGAGCACAGGTTTTGACTATAGTCAGACAATTCAAATTACAGCTGTTCTCATTTTACACAGTACCATTATACAGAATAATTTAAGTCTGACTGTAGCTTCCGCTGAGGGGCTTTAAATTTTAAACAACAGAGGAAGTGTAACCTGGCTGCTCTGGATAACCTCTATTTGGAAGCTGGTTATGAACCGGCCCTTTTAACTTATTTTCTTATTTAACATGGGCAGGTTCATGTGGAAGAGGCAGAGCAGGTTATTAAAGAAACATGGTCAGAGGCATAAATCTGGAATTAAATGATAGAAGATTAAATCTAAAACCTGCAGTTAAGTTAAATTAGCTACAATCACAAATGACAAGTCACTAATATGATAAAATGTCTAGAATAGAAAAGTAGAGCAGTAGGTTATTAACGTCAGGCAAATAAACAGGTAAAAGCTGAGAAATTTTACTGTGAATATTACTTTTTTTGCAGATAGGAAGTTAAAGTGTTTGTACAGCTAAAGCAGGGGAGAGAGAAGTTATTGTGTGATGAGGTCAATGTAATTGAAAGGTGTATTTGTATTCATAAGGCGGTGGTCTAGTGGCAGAAACTTGGACTGTGGGCAGAGAAGGTCTCTGGTTCGTCTCTGGTTCGACTCCACAGAGAGACAACCAAAGACGAACCTGGATTGATCTGTCCAAAAATCCAAGAGTCTCCCTGCCCTGTCTAGTGCCCCTGAGCAAGGCACCTTACTCCCCCAACATCTGCTCCCCGAGCGCCGTACATGGTCGCTCACTGCTCTGTGTGTCCTGCACCAGATGGGTCAAAAGCAGAGATTAAATTTCCCTTCCTTCATGAGTGTGCCTTTGCATGTCTGTGCATGTGTTTGAGACAAATAAATGCATCTTAATCTTAATCTTAATAATATTGAATAGTCTATGGATAATTCTTTCATGGTTTTCATTTAACCCACTTCTGTTCTGTGTTGCCCTGGTAGATAAGAGAAAAGGTGTCAACACTACCAGTTATTATGTGGGAATAACACCACATTTGTTGAATTTAAATGAAGTTAAAATAGTGAATCATCTATTTCCCGTATAAAATCACAACAGAAAATAGCTGCTGCTTTGTTTTCCTTCTTACTTTACTCTCTTTAAGTTGCTTTTAAACATGCACTGCAATCTGGATGATACCAAGAGACTATCCAGATAGGGGCAGTTTGTAAAAACGCAAACGCTCCGGATAATCCAGAGTTTCTTCTGTCACCCCCCCAGTAAAAACTCTGCAGATTGTCCGAATAAGCCATTGAGAAAATACAGTAGGAGATTATCCGGAGGATTCAGAGCCGGCGAGTAGGCAAATTCATAGTGTTTTTAATAGCTCACACACGTGAGACTGGGATAATAAAAATATCTCAGCATGAAAAATCTCCCTGTTGACTCTTTGTTGATAATGAGGACATATTCAAATGTTTGTAACATTGGTGTAAATGCAAAACTAAATACAATTACATTCTTTTGCCATCATCTTTGATGTGCTGTAAAAAAAAATACTATGCTCTCTGATACTGAATTTGTCATCATGTCATGCCTCTGGCTTGCTCTACCCAGGCGCCTCCTCCTGTCTGAATTCTCCTGCTGTGTTCTTTATATGTGAAAGCCAAACTCCTTCATAATTATTCAGACATAATCATCTCTCATTTAAGGTGTTTTCAGGCATGACCTGCAGGTAAAATCTAAAGAATTGGCTTTAGATTTGACCCGGTTTAGCTTTCACACATGCACAAGACAGATATACGGTGCATATATGTTTGTAGATGTGTATAGTTTATGCAACAACGCACAGGAGTATGCATCATCCTGTAGGCAGGAACGTTACTCATGACAGAGAGTGAAGGAGAATGTTTCTGTAGTTGAATTTTGCAAGAAAAACAATCCTCATGAGGTTTTAGGCAACAACAACAATTTGTAGTACCACAAAATCTTACTAAGCAAACAAATCAAACAATTATTTTAAAGTAAACTCATTTGTCTTAATCTTTTCCTTCAGAAATGCCACCACGGATCAGCAATTCAACATGATACACATCTGCAAATTAGAGGTCCAGTATATTTATGCAGCAAAAGGTAAGGTGGTATCTGCTGTAAATAATCAATAAATAATTATCATTTAAAATCAAAAGAAAAGCTCCAGAGTACATTTAATAGGGACTAGAATGCTGCAGTGGTCAGTTTTGGTTTGTTTTGTAGTATATATTAGCATAAACTCATTGTCAAGGAATAGAATTAATGGATCCTCCTGTTTTATTGAAAATGTTTTTATTGTTTGCAGGATGTGGTATATTTGCAAAGGGTACAATTTGCAAAGGAGACTTTGTTATATATAGGGGGGAGGTCTAGAGGTGGTGGTCTATCGGCAGAAACTTGGACTATGGGCAGAGAAGGTCTCTGGTTCGTCTCTGGTTCGTCTCTGGTTCGACTCCACGGAGAAACAACAAAAGATGAACCTGGATTGATCTGTCCAAAAATCAAAGAGTTCCCCTACCCTGTCTAGTGCCCCTGAGCAAGGCACCTTACTCCCCCAACATCTGCTCCCCGAGCGCCGTATGTGGTCGCTCACTGCTCTGTGTATCCTGCACCAGATGGGTCAAAAGCAGATATTAAATTTCCCTACCTGCATGAGTGTGCCTTTGCATGTCTGTGCATGTGTTTGGGACTAATAAATGCATCTTAATCTGCATCTGCATTTTAAGGATATAATAAGTGATGCAGAATCCCAGAGAAGGAGAAAACTTTACCACCCCTGATGTGCTGCATTCATGTTTGCCTTCAAGTGGACATAAGAATTCCTAAACTACACTCCATATACTATTTTAAGTTATACTAAGTGGGGCTCTGGTTTTATTGTGATATATTGTGACATTTGTATTTTTTCTTTTTCAATTTTTCCAATTTCTCAAGTATTGATGCCTTCAGAGAAGATGGCTCAATTGGGTGACAAGTTAATGATGAACACAGACGTCCTTACTCCAAAATGAAAAAAACTGGTGTTAATGGAGAACCCCACCTTTGTTTATTTGCCCTGGATGACATCAAAGAAGGAGAAGAAATCGCCTATAACTATGGAGGTGAAGACTGCCCATGGCAAACACAGGTATGTAGCACAGAACACAGCAAATACAATGAGTAGAATGAGAAATATGTGGACCTAATTTGGCTGTATTAATATTGTTATAACCATGTACACGTTACATATACAAAAAATACCAGGATTGCCTATCACAACCTGCTTTAAGCTGCTATGTATGAGCGACCACTTAGTGTAGTGAAAATAACAGGAACATGAAATAACAAACAGGAATCTAATTTACAAAAGTTTTAAGAAGCTATTGAAGGTCAGTTTAGATTATGTAACAGCTCTTGGAGGGCTGTCCCAATTAGATGGGGAAGATTTCAACCTCTGTTTCAAGGGGCAAGAATACCCTCGAAAACAAGGGGTAGGGTTATGGTAATGGGTTTGGGCATAATTAAAAAGCATTGAAATGCTATCACTTTATATGTTAAAGAATCAGGGTCATTTGCCAAATGTATCCAGTCCTGCTTATGACATGGATGTAATCTCAAAACTTTATCTGAATAGAAATATTAGAATATAATATAAGTAAATATTGGGAACGTTTTACTTTTGTTTACAGACGACCAGCATCACTGTTAACACCATGGAGGAGGATGATTCAGATCCTGTCCACTCAGAGAGACAGATGGCTTGTGCCTTTGGGCCAAAGACCACACCTGAAGAGGTAAATTCATGTCCATCTCTGTTTTATCATTATATGATCACTCTTTGTTCCGAGTTTGTGTAGAAACTGTGTGTGAACAATTAGGTAAAACTTGTACACACAAGGAAATGCAATGTTTTGTGTAAAATGTCCCCACAAAGCATGTGTTAAGTTGTGTGAACGAGAAAGAGCTTCGCTGGTCAGAAGAAGAAACTGTTTCAGAAAAATTTGATAAAACTGGTCCCCACAATGAACTATAATGTAGTGTGCAAAATGTCCCCACAAAGCATGTGTTAAGTTGTGTGAATGAGAAATAACTTTACCGTACAGAAGTTATGTAAATTGGTAAACAATGACATTTCAAGTATGGCATCTTGAAGGTTAGTGGTAGAGGTATATTCATGGTCGATTTCAAACTTCACAGTATTTTCTTTCTTGATAAATTATCACTCTACATTTTGGAGTCACGTGGTCCCCACAACACACCTTCTGACAGTGTGCAAGTAGTAACTGTTTTTGAAAAGTTAGATAAAACTGGTCCCCACAATGAACTATAATGTTGTGTGTAAAATGTCCCCACAAAGCATGTGTTAAGTTGTGTGAATGAGAAATAGCTTTAATGGTCAGAAGTTATGTAAATTGGTATACAATGACATTTCAAGTATGGCATCTTGAAGGTTAGTGGTAGAGGTATATTCATGGTCGATTTCAAACTTCACAGTATTTTATTTCTTGATAAATTATCACACTACATTTTGGAGTCACGTGGTCCCCACAACACACCTTCTGACAGTGTGCAAGTAGTAACTGTTTTTGAAAAGTTAGATAAAACAGGTCCCCACGATGAACTCTAATGTTGTGTGTAAAATGTCCCCACAAAGCATGTGTTAAGTTGTGTGAACGAGAAAGAGCTTCGCTGGTTAGAAGAAGAAACTGTTTTTGAAAAGTTAGATAAAACTGGTCCCCACAATAAACTATAATGTTGTGTGTACAATGTCCCCACAAAGCATGCGTTAAGTTGTGTGAATGAGAAATAGCTTTAATGGTCAGAAGTTATGCAAATTGGTATACAATGACATTTCAAGTATGGCATCTTGAAGGTTAGTGGTAGAGGTATATTCATGGTCGATTTCAAACTTCACAGTATTTTCTTTCTTGATAAATTATCACTCTACATTTTGGAGTCACGTGGTCCCCACAACACACCTTCTGACAGTGTGCAAGTAGTAACTGTTTTTGAAAAGTTAGATAAAACTGGTCCCCACAATGAACTATAATGTTGTGTGTAAAATGTCCCCACAAAGCATGTGTTAAGTTGTGTGAACGAGAAAGAGCTTCGCTGGTCAGAAGAAGAAACTGTTTCAGAAAAATTTGATAAAACTGGTCCCCACAATGAACTATAATGTAGTGTGCAAAATGTCCCCACAAAGCATGTGTTAAGTTGTGTGAATGAGAAATAACTTTACCGTACAGAAGTTATGTAAATTGGTAAACAATGACATTTCAAGTATGGCATCTTGAAGGTTAGTGGTAGAGGTATATTCATGGTCGATTTCAAACTTCACAGTATTTTCTTTCTTGATAAATTATCACTCTACATTTTGGAGTCACGTGGTCCCCACAACACACCTTCTGACAGTGTGCAAGTAGTAACTGTTTTTGAAAAGTTAGATAAAACTGGTCCCCACAATGAACTATAATGTTGTGTGTAAAATGTCCCCACAAAGCATGTGTTAAGTTGTGTGAACGAGAAAGAGCTTCGCTGGTCAGAAGAAGAAACTGTTTCAGAAAAGTTAGATAAAACTGGTCCCCACAATGAACTATAATGTTGTGTGTAAAATGTCCCCACAAAGCCTGTTGTAAGTTGTGTGAATGAGAAATAGCTTTACTGGTCAGAAGTTATGTAAATTGGTAAACAATGACATTTCAAGTATGGCATCTTGAAGGTTAGTGGTAGAGGTATATTCAAGGTCGATTTCAAACTTCACAGTATTTTCTTTCTTGATAAATTATCACTCTACATTTTGGAGTCACGTGGTCCCCACAACACACCTTCTGACAGTGTGCAAGTAGTAACTGTTTTTGAAAAGTTAGATAAAACTGGTCCCCACAATGAAGTATAATGTTGTGTGTAAAATGTCCCCACAAAGCATGTGTTAAGTTGTGTGAATGAGAAATAGCTTTAATGGTCAGAAGTCATGTAAATTGGTTATACAATGACATTTCAAGTATGGCATCTTGAAGGTTAGTGGTAGAGGTATATTCATGGTCGATTTCAAACTTCACAGTATTTTCTTTCTTGATAAATTATCACACTACATTTTGTATTCACGTGGTCCCCACAACACACCTTCTGACAGTGTGCAAGTAGTAACTGTTTTTGAAAAGTTAGATAAAACAGGTCCCCACGATGAACTCTAATGTTGTGTGTAAAATGTCCCCACAAAGCATGTGTTAAGTTGTGTGAATGAGGAATAGCTTTACTGGTCAGAAGTTATGTAAATTGGTATACAATGACATTTCAAGTATGGCATCTTGAAGGTTAGTGGTAGAGGTATATTCATGGTCGATTTCAAACTTCACAGTATTTTTTTTCTTGATAAATTATCACTCTACATTTTGTATTCACGTGGTCCCCACAACACACCTTCTGACAGTGTGCAAGTAGTAACTGTTTTTGAAAAGTTAGATAAAACTGGTCCCCACGATGAACTCTAATGTTGTGTCTAAAATGTGTGAAACATGTTTTTTCTAGATTGTGAATTCAGAATTAGTTTAGCAGAGCAGACACAACTTTGATCTCAAAAATTCTTATATGCACTTTTACTAAATTATTTATTGCATATGTGCCTTTATTTTCAGATTACAGACTTCAAAAAATGAAACTGAGACTTTTGTACCAAAATTAAGACGGCCTACAATAACTTTCAGTTGCACTTCAATTTTTCAAGTTGCTGCAATTCGATATAGTCTTTTTTTTTTCAGAACAGTCAAAATATTCTGCTTATTATAATATAAACTGCTAAAATAATCAAATTATGACACAAAACTTGCAAAACAGCACAAAGAATAATTTCTCATCTACCTGTTACAGCTCTACATATTTATAATCTTTTCATTAATTTTTTTAGATGAAAGACACAGATCTGGAAGATTCTGAACTATTTGATTCGTCATCAGAGAGTGCAGATTATAACGTACCAGATACCATCTCCGAAAGTGACAGTGACAGTGATGCTTCAGTTCAACTAAACTTTAAGAACACTTTTCTGCCTCTTAATGATCCTGATAGCTCAATGGGCCCCACTGTCTGCGATTATACAACACCAGACAACATGATTTTGGATGGTCAAAACATTACACCTGAAGCCCCCAGAGCAGTAGAAGAACCCCGGTCAAGTCAGACTATAAAGGACATCGTTAGATAGCAGTCATAAAAAAAAGGCCAGATCAGAGACTGTTGTCGGTGTTGCCAACTTAAGATGTTGCCACCAATACTTTGTCATTTCAGACCTTTGCCGCATAACTGTTGCTGCCCCCATTTAATGTAGTTTTATCTGTATATTCATGCCTGCAATAATCAGATAAAGGGTTGTTTGGCTGATTCTAGAGTATATTAGGTGCTTAAAGTAGGACTCATAACAGTTACAGTTTTAATAGTATAAACATACAAACAAC
This sequence comes from Platichthys flesus, assembly GCF_949316205.1. Lineage (NCBI taxonomy): Eukaryota > Metazoa > Chordata > Actinopteri > Pleuronectiformes > Pleuronectidae > Platichthys > Platichthys flesus. Next base: position 15,848,537 of record NC_084954.1, read on the forward strand.
AACTAGTCCCTATACCAAACACCTGTCCTACGTCCTCACAATTCCATAGTTAGTTAGATTAATGAGTGAATCAGTACATTGTATTTATTTATCCAACAGATCCAACATTTTATAAATACAGTTTTTTCTTCATGACAATTTTGAGAAATTTATGTCAGTGAATGTGAGTCCATGTCATTGATCAGAATGAACAGTTTATTTGTTAATATAACACAGCATGTTCAGCTTATAAGAAAATGGCATCAAAATCCTCTTTCCCACTGACAATTTCAGTCAGAATGCACATATCAGTGTTTTCTTGGCAGAGTAATTGTATATTTTAGTTTTCTTATACTTTAGAAGTTAGTTTATACTTTATAGAACTTGTAACTTTGGATTATAACTCTTACACACTTTTGAGTCCTTGTATTTACAAATGTGTTTTTCCGACCACTTAAAGGTACAACTGCCGCAAAGGAGAAAACACCCTGGAAGGAGACAGACGTGAAGGCAGTGGAAAGGCACATGAATCGATTCATCACATCTTGTATTGCTCCAGCAAAGTTTGACTGTGAGAAGTGTTTAAGGGCTGATCCAGAAGCTCTTAAGGACCGGAGCTGGCAGAATGTGAAATTCTACATATATAACCGCATTACAGCCAACAAGAGGAAATTAAGTAAATAATGGGAAGATTACCACCAGTAAGCGGTTGCTATGTGGTTGTCTGAAATTAAAAATATCTTACAAATTTGCCTGAATAAGAATTATTCTTTGTAGGGATATAGATAGCCCGTCACTGTTTGATAAGTTTATATTCACTTCAACCACATTACACTAATAGTCCTATCAAATTCTGCTTCATTGTAAGGCGGAGTTCATGAACAGCAAGATTTTCTGTACAAAGTAATGCTTTGCATCCCTATCACCATTTACAGGTATCATGTTATATCTCTACATTTTCTATCAACAACTTTTGTTCTTTTTGGCTAGACTTTATTAGTTTTAAACAAACAGCTCTAACAAATGTAATAATGGAAGGACTTACGGTATCAGTAATAATGTATATAAAAATGCTTTTTGAAGCATGGTCCCCATTAGTCTTATAACAAGTTGTGTGAGTCATGCAAATGATATGTAAATGAGGTCCCCATCAGCCATACCTACCCGTTTTTTCTAAGGTCCCCATTTTGCACAGTCAAAACACTACTTCATGAATTTAGATATTTTAAGGTGTGTATGTACTAACTGATTTTTTCTTAGTGTCCCTGATTTTTTTCATAGTTCCACAACCTCTAGAAAGGGTGGTCCCCACAGGTTATGATAAAAAGTGCACGCCCCGCAAACCATGGAAACCAGTATGTGTGTGTGTGTGTGTGTGTGTGTGTAGAAGAGGCAAAAGGCATCCGTATTGTGTGGAGATGAGCTCCTCACACACTTGAGTCAGTAAGTTTTAACCTTGAGGCGGCAGAGTCTTCTCCCGCCTTCCAATCGCCCTTGACTGTTTCCTGCCCGTCTCCACTTTGCCTCCTCATTGATGCTCTGAGGGCGAGTGTGTTTAATTGCATCCGTTTGTTTGTTGGCAAACTCCTGCACAAACACAACACAAACAATTATAGCCTTAATTAAAAGGCATGTCATATTAATGGCAAGAGCACACTTGGCAAACAGACACACACAGAATTTACGGAGAGGCACCACATTTGAATTCACGGGGAGATCAGTTTTAATTTCGTGATCAGCACACCTTTTCATAATAGAAGCACAACCTGAGAAATTGAATACAGACTTATTATTATTTTGTATCATGATTTCATGCAAACAAATGGAACTTTATCTAAATGTATAGAGAAATCTGATGCAGAGTGACAAACTTATCTCAAAACAGACACTCAGTGAGGTCTGACCCTATTGATCCCTGGGGGCCGCTCTGAATGTGTTTTGATGACCTCTGGGGTCACTTACATGTTACACTACACAAAGGTTTAGCTCCTGTGCAACAAGGGAACAGAGTGCAGGGGGAAGCCCTCAGTTTAGACATCTTGCTCACTAAGCAGTGCACCTATTTTTTTTTCCAGCAGAAGCACCAGCAACATATCCATCAAACCTGCCAGGCTAATTAAAATACAGCTTGTGATTATCCTACTTCAGCTCATCTCTCTCACTCACACACACACACACAGACACACACACACACACACACACATATATACACACTCACACACACACACACTCGGTTCCACTCTACAATAATTACTGTGTTAATTATTGTGGCTCTTTCCCAGGTCATTTTATCAACTCCACTTTTAGCTGTGCCCATACCCCTAAATCTAATAATTAGGAATTGTATTTTTACTTTATTTTTTAACTAAATAGTGTAACAGTTTTAAAATTTTCATATTTTGAAAATCCTGTTAAAAGGAAGCTTAATAAGTAAAATCAACTAATTTTCCAGCTCAGAGTTGAATTGATAATGACTTGTAATCTGTTTGATATAAGAACAAAAAGACAATAAATAGAGTTAACATATATAAAATTGAATATAAAATAATCTGAGGGTGATTTTTGCTTGTTTACTGTAAAACGGCAACAAGTAAATAGGTGTATTTAAATGCCAAGTACAGCAGGAAAAAGCTTTTCCTTCACATTTTTTTCACAGATTATCTACATTTCTATATAAATATGCTCTAAGGATTTTATTCCTTTTTTTTTCTATCTCTTTTTTAAAGCTCAGAATGAAATCCACTAACACATTCCCCAGATTCAGCCATGCGGATATCAGACATAGAAGGAAGAAGAGGAGAGGAAAACTTCCTGCTCATTTATGTATAGAAATAAATATGTAAATATGCATCTTTAAATTCAGATCACTCAACAAACAGGATATGTGATTTTTCTGGGGTTGTTGTTGTTTTTGTTTGTTTTTTTGCAAAAAGAGGCAACGTTTAAATTCCCAGGCTGTTGTTTTTATTTGTTTATTAAGAAATAAAATACACATTCAATTTATATTGTTTTCTTTTTATGTGTGGATAAGAGGCAGAGAAGAAAAAGAGGAGAGGGCAGCCTGACTATTTCATTATCCAGTCCTGACATGCGAGTTATTCCTTTTCAGGGAAAATCAAACAAGGGTTAAAGATCCAGGCCTGGGCACTTTGATTTTTGAAAAGCATGTGTAGGCTCCGCATTAAGTGGAGGAAATCACAGGTTGGAGCAGGCCTGCAGAAATCCTCAGCCTCAGGTCGAGTGCAGCAGAGGCAGAGATAAAAAAAAAAGACAGAAAGAAGAAGCCGTCGTCGTCAATTAGCCGCGAGTCAGAGGGAGCGCAGCCAGAGGCGTTTAACTGCTTCTGCCTTTAAACGTCCTTTTAAAGATACCCGGTCCCCGCGGAGGGCCCGGCTCCACTCTTTCATAAATTATTTAGCTATTGAAACGCTCAGATCCCGCAGATAACCGCATCACACGTCACCATTCTCCACGGAAAGTATCGCGTTAAAGGCGCATTACCACGCATCTGCTAGACGTGGGGGGGGGGGGGGGGGGGGGGGTGGATATTCACTTTTTTTCCTCTGTTGGAAATTGTGTTTTACGTAGCAGGCTGATTGTTTGTGTGATGTCTCCAGATGTGAGAGAAGTCCTTGTGGAGTCAGAGGAGGCAGCTCCAAAGGTGCGCGTGTAAAAGAATAGGCTGCAGAAGCTGAATTTCATTTATACTTTTCATTCTGCGTTAAATGGGACGATTTTTTGCATTGAGTCTGGAGTGAGAGGACTAAACTGTAAGCTCAGCAATATGATTACAAATCCACAACACACTTACAGATGCTCTATGTGTCATATCTGACACTTGGTCCAACATTTTTAGAATATTCTAATAATATCTTGGTGTAAACAGAAATAAACATGATTCAAATAAATAAATAAAATAAACAAAACTTGGATACCTGGGTGTGTTGCAGCTCCTCTCCTCAATCGGATCCCAGGTTGGAAAAGAAATCAAATCTTTATGATCCACATTTCATCCGATCGAAATCTGTCAAAAAAGACACGTCAGTGAGTTTTTAAAGAGTTGATGCAGTGTATGCAAATCAGTGTGTGTGTATGTGCATGTGGGTGTGTTTGTGTGTGTGTGTGCGTGTGCGGGCAGGTCGGAGTGGAAGCCAGTGTTTCCCAGCAGCTGTCACAGCGCACCTTTGACTCTGGCCTTCCACAAGAGCCATAAAGAGAGAGAAGAAGAGAAGGAGAGAAAGAGAGAGAGAGAGGGAGAGAGAGAGAGGGAGAGAGAGAGAGAGAGAGAGAGAGAGAGAGATAAGGAGAGAGAGAGAGAGGGGCAAATGACGAGTCACATAAAACCCACGGTCTGCCTGTGTTTATAAATCTAAATCAATATTCAAATCTGTCTGAAGTGAGCGGGTGTGTCCGTGCAAAGCGTGTGTGTGTGTGTGTGTGCGCGCGCGTTTGTGCGTGTGTGTGTGTAGGTGTTCCACAAAGCCTCTTAAGATGATACATTTACCAAACCGTGACAAAAACCCTCGGCACATTATTTTGAGATGGGCACGCAGGTTCAAATTTCAAGTGACGTAGAGGAAGGAGGCTGATGTGTAGTCAGTGCAGCTTGTAGATCTTCCACCAAAATAAACAATGCAATTACAATAATGCATCGCAATTATTTATTAGAATTATTTTATTATTATAGCAATAGATTATTACAACACAAGACCCCATAAACAATTGCACTTTCTTCCCATCCAATATAAAACAGGCCTACCTTCATACAGAAGTCTGTTTTCCTCTCTCCTCTTGCAGGAGGAATAAGTAGAAGTCACCAGCTGCACATCACATCAGGCCCATGTCTGTGTTTTCTCCTTCTTGTGTGTATCCTCCTCCCCGGATGAGAGGAGCTCCGGTGCCCGTGCATGCGTCTTCGGCTGCTCGGTGTCTCCCTCTCGGGAACTCCCCTGTACACATTGTGGGTGATTTGGGGGTTTGTGCGTGGTGCATGCAGGCCCGCATCAGGGCTGGTGGGAGCACACTGGCTGCCTCTGTGAATGGGAGGACAGTTTTAAGGAAATAAGTCGCTCTAAATCCCCCTTTCTCCGCGACGCGCTGGAATGTGAGAGGACAGAGCAGCAGAGTCCTGCTAAGTCCAACCGGCTTTTTCTTCCTTTTTTTATTTACCCTATACTGTCACTCTTTACAAAGTAAAAGTTTCACGTTATTCCTGTTGAGATGACAAATAAAATAGCAAAAATGTCCAATTGTTTTATTTCCTTAAATGTTCCTTTGATAATCCCCACTATAATTTTTTTTGTTATGGTCTATTAAATCGTAATTCTTATAACAGAAAACATATTTTTGGTGTACTTATACATTCTCAGCAGAGGTGGTTTTTATACCAGTATGTATTATATATCCCCCTCCTCATCCAGCCGGTCTTTATGTAATACCTCACAGCTTATTGCTTCCGTTGAATAAAATCGATGCTTGATATAAAATTAGAAATTTAAAAAAAAAGATATGAAAACTGACTGTAAACTCCACTTCTCGTCATCCACTTTTTATACGTATTACTCTCTCTGCGGTGGGATGGGGATGTTGTCAGTCGCCCTGTCAGCTGCCATTGGCTGAGGTCTGTGCGTCGAGAGGAAAAAAAGTAGCTGGAGACATTTGTTTCCCAGATAGAGAGAGAGAGGGGGGGGGGGGGGAGGGGGGGAGGGGGGAGGGAAAAAAGTCCTCCCCACCAGTGTGAGGGACGGAGACAGAGAGACAGACCTCAGCTCAGTCCTGCGGCTCCCATTGGCTGACACTTTGTACAAAATCCAAGTCAAACCACTTCACGCACAACACATCAACAAATCCTAAAGGCGTACATGCAGCCTGCTCCATCCCTCCGCCGCCGCCGCACCGCTTCACAACCTGATGCAGGCGCACGACGCACAACTTTCCTCCGCACTGTGGTTCAGCCTGTGAAGACGCCTGCTCCTCCTGCTCCTCCTGCTTCTTCTGCTCCTTCTGCTCCTTCTGCTCCTCGGTGCTTTTGTGCGCTTTTATTCGCCAGGACGTCGTTGATCTGTGCTGACTTTTATTATTTCTCCTGGAGGAAACCAACAAGACAAAGAACTTTACACTCGTCGATACCAGGGTAAGTCTTTAGCGTCCATTATTATTATTATCATCGTTATTATTATTATTTTAAAACACAAATACAATTAGCATTCGCGTTGCATTAAAATAAAAACTACAAACAAGATTGGCCAATAGAAAATCACAGGAAAAATAAAGTCACACTTTAAAATAAATGTATATTTTATCTTATTATATTGCAATGTTTAAAAAAGTAGGTGAAACATTTAATTATGATACTGTTACAGAAATAAAATCCACAATGACACTCACACAGACAAATGGCACAGAGGAGGCTACAGGGTGTTCAGAGGCACCAAGAAGCATTTGATGATTCGTTAAAATTAAATATTTTATTTCTATTTAAACAGAGACAGCTAAGTGTGTCTCTTCACTAATTAAAGCCCTCTGAGACCGACAGGAGTCTGACCGAGGGAAATGGTGCGAAAAAACAAACCAACTTATACAAGAGTTTCTTCTGGTAGAAGAAAAACATGAGCGTCTCTGGTATTCAGTATTGGAGTTTTCCTTATTCCTGGAGCTCATATATTTGATCATTTAAACACTATCACGGGCTGAATCACAGGACTCAGAGTCCATGAGAACTTTCAAGCTAAAATGGAGCCGATTCTTTTTTTTTTGTCTTCATCTGCCACACACTTCTCCTCGCTGTGAAAACCAAAAGCAGCACAAAGGGATACTTGTGGAGGCGTTAACCTGAAAGCTGCACTGCAGGAATAAAGAAAGAGCATTATTACAGGCCTCAATACTCTCGAGAAGAACTAACTGTTTCAGGCCCTCTCTCCTCTCTCTCTCTCTCTGTTGGCTCTGCTCTGTTTCCAGTGATTAAAAATTCACAGGGTAATAAACCAACATGTCATATTCAATATGTGCTCACTCGTGTTTTCCAGAGCCTGGTGACAGATTGCGCGTAATTGGGGAGTTTAGCTTGATTAAATTAAACATAATTTAGAATTTCATTTCGACTGTTTGTTTCTGACAGAGCAAAACAAGTCTAGAATACATATCTGACTAGTAAATATTTAAATATAACATCGCAGCAATTCACGCACACAAACGTGCACAAATTATTGAAGAGACTATTACAATGAGAATTCGTCGATACCAAACAGCAGCTCCAGTTGGATGCCACTCGGATTATCTCGTTAATTCATCAACAGAGGAGGAAAAAAAAAAAAAAAACATTTATCACAATCAATTCTGGGACAGGGTAATTATTATTGAGCGGGTGTGTGCGGCTGTTAGACGGATACGTGTGTTTAAAGTGTGACAGATTGGGATGAGGGGGTTAAAACCGTTGGATATTGAAAAAAAAAAAGTGTGCAACTAATCAAGACGCACAGTGGGGACATAACGGGTGTGTGTCAGTGAGGCTGAAGCCACACAGATCACACGTTTACTCATCAACATTACAACGTTGATTTGGACCCGAATGAAAAAACGTTTCAATGAGGAAGGTGTTCTTTTTATGGAATTTAACTGCATCAAATATTTTCTGGTTTGATTATATTTGTCTTATACTATATGGCCTTGATGATTATTGTCAGTCTTATTTTGAAAAAAAAAATTGTAGTTTCTTCATGAAAATAGGTTTATCATCTTAAATAAGAAATTAGGTCTGCAGATTATTAATTTAGTCGTTTAACAAAAATTCAGTTCCTTCTTTCAAAATCTGAATGGTTACTTGTTTAAGTTTAAAGGATTGAGGATGATTTATTTTTTAAATACCAAATTTTAAGTATTAGATAAATTAAGTTTTGCCCAAAGAAAATAAAACACAGTGAAAAAGATGTAACATTTCTGCCTTGTAAATGGAGGCTGAATGAGTGCATTTATTTGTTCAGTTATATTTCAAGAGCCTTTGCTTCTCATAAACATTTATTAGTTCTTCCTTTATTAAGTTAAATTGTGAACAGGAAGCAGTGGCTTAAATTGAACTTTACACTTTACAGTGACTTGTTGCAGTTCCAGGGTTTTTTCTTTTAGAGGAGGGGGCGCGGTTAGCGATAAGGACAGCTGGAGATGTGGTTGGTGCAGTTTTGGTGGAGCGCCGTGCGCTCTGGAGAGGGTTCATTTAGCCACAGCGCCATTTTAGCAAACCTAAATATTGAGTGGCTTTATTTTAGCAGGTCACATTCTGATCAATGTCTTTTTCTTCCTTTTCATTTTGGAACAGGTGTCCGGTATAACACGGACCACTGCCCGGCGAACAGAGAACACCAAGTGCACCTCGGAAGCTCATCAGTTTTCAAGATTTTTTCCAACTTCAGCCCTCAGACAAACATTAGCATGATGTCGTATCTAAAGCAACCACCTTACACAGTCAATGGGCTCAGCTTAACCACGTCTGGCATGGACCTCTTACATCCATCAGTGGGCTATCCAGGTGGGTTCACACTTTCTAAAAATATATGACGGGGTTTTAATGGCTTGAGGCTACAAATATAATGAAGCGTGTGTTACAGTGTGTAACCAGCAGCTATTTCAAGAACTTTGAATGTAATGATGACTTCTGAATTGTGGGAGATAGAGAAAAAACAAGTAAATGATGTCAGTATGTTTTTGGTCAATCAGTCAAACACATGAAATTACACCAAACTTGAAGGCGCATAGCTTGGAGTGAAGACCAAATCATCCTGTGTGATTTGTATTTTTAGATTGGCCTCCCGAGTGATTTACAGGCAAATTGCTTTGATTTTTCTTCCAACTGCATCAAATTTTAGGTCCATTAGACTCTTAACTATGTCAAGTGCTACAATTTGCCAAGGGCGTTTAAATCTCAAAGGACTTGTGCGTAATTACGCACACATCAAAAATAAATACTGGGAGCTACATATCTGCCTTTGATTATTTAATATATCGTTCTTGCTGTCTTAAGTTTTTTTTATGGATACATGAGTAACATTTTTTTTATTTTCCCTGCAGCAACGCCGCGGAAGCAGAGGCGAGAAAGGACTACTTTTACGCGCGCGCAGCTCGACATTTTGGAGGCGTTATTCGGAAAAACTCGGTATCCGGACATATTCATGCGCGAAGAGGTGGCGCTGAAAATCAATCTACCTGAGTCCAGAGTACAGGTGAGACAACCACGTGATCTGTCAAGTAAAAAATGGAAAAATATCCCAACTAATTAATGTATCCTAAATTCTAGGACTGGGCAATTATTTTTCTCAGAAACTTGAACTTCATTTAATTTTTGGATGAGTCTGATTTAGCAGAGTATTGTATAAATTAAAAATATGGATTATAAACGTAAATCCACATCTCATAGAGAAATACATACAAAGAAAAACTGGAGTGGTACTTTTCAAAGTCTATTTTATAACTGCGCTGCGGGAAACATTCATCTTAAGCCGTGACTGGAGCTTACAGCATTTTGTTTTCCTTAAATCAAGTGGAAAACTGCCAGTGGGCTGAGATAATTCAACTTAGCGATAGATTTTTGTGTAGAGAAATCGGCCAATTAAATGAGACGGATCAGTCCACTGGTACCAGAATATGCTAAAATTGAATTTGAAAAAAGGTCTGGAAACAACTTGATGTTGATTGGCAACAAATTCATTTCAGTCTGTTTCTTTCTGCACACGGTTTGTTTAGACATAAGAACAGACATTTCGATTTTTAAGGGGGTATTACTGGACCAAATGTTGAGCTGTTGTATAGAGTAAGTGGGGGGGGGGGCTGGGTGTATTTGTTTATAGTAAAATAATGTTTAATGATTTTCTTATAGGTCTGGTTTAAGAACCGAAGGGCAAAGTGTCGCCAGCAGCAGCAGCAGCAGCAGAACGGAGGCCAGAACAAGGTGCGACCTGCCAAGAAGAAAAGTTCCCCGACCAGAGAAGTGAGCTCAGAGAGCGGGGCCAGTGGACAGTTCACGCCCCCCACTAGCACCACCACAGTCCCCGCCATCTCCACCAGCACCGCCCCGGTGTCCATCTGGAGCCCGGCGTCCATCTCTCCGCTCTCAGACCCCCTGTCTACCTCCTCCTCCTGCATGCAGAGGTCCTACCCCATGACCTACACCCAGGCCTCGGGCTACAGCCAGGGCTACGCCGGCTCGACGTCCTACTTCGGCGGCATGGACTGTGGCTCTTACCTCACCCCCATGCACCACCAGTTGTCGGGCGCGGGCTCCACGCTCAGCCCGATGAGCACGAACGCGGTCACAAGCCATCTGAACCAGTCCCCGGCGTCCCTCTCCACCCAGGGCTACGGGACGTCCGGCCTGGGCTTCAACTCCACAGCAGACTGCTTGGATTATAAGGACCAGGCGGCGTCGTGGAAGCTGAACTTCAATGCCGATTGCTTGGATTATAAGGATCAAACTTCCTCGTGGAAATTCCAGGTCCTGTGAACAGAGCAATCAGCTGTTCAAAAAAGTGCACAAACAGTGACGATCACATCAGACACACAGTGCTGCCATCCTTCAATAAAACGCACCAGACTGGTTGAAGTGGGAGCCGGGCGAGGCCGGGCTCTCAGGGCCTCAGCGTTATCTTTTTGTTGTTGGCATGATGGTCTTTGGTCCTCCTAGAGGAGAGGTTTAATTTATTTTAGCACTGGCAAAGAGACCCCCCCACCCACCCCCCTCCTCGTTCATTCACAGGTTGTAGCCCCTCATCCATGTCTGTCAGTGTGTGCCTCTGTGCGTAAAAACACCTGTTGAGGAGAGCGCACAGAGAGAAAAGAACAACACAGCCACGGAACTAATGTTTGTCCGAGAACTCGACTCCAGTTCACTGTGACCTGGTGAAGAGCTCGGGATGGACAGACCCTCCCGTCAGCTTCTTACACTTTGCCGCCCTGCGGGCAGAGGGACACGGGGACGGCGTGTGGACATGGATGCACTACTTTATTTAAGAAAAAAAAAGTGTTTATAAGGAATCAATATGTAGTTTCTAAGAGACAATCAGTGTGTGTCTTATATAAATGGTACATATGTGTTTTTTTTTATCTGTGCTAGCCTTCGAAACTGTGATCTGTTGTATTGTATGCAATTTGTGAGCCCCCCCCCCCCCCCCCCCCCCCTCGCATCAGACTCTCTGCTGTGATTTTAATAGATTTCTAACTTTTTTTCCCCTCCTCCTCTGAACAACAAAAGATGCTAATGGTTAAATCACCGGCATCACAAAAGAGAGACGAGACTTTCCAGGCGCACGGTGGTCGTAATAATCCAGGGTTAGCCATACTGGAAAAGACTCTCGGCTGCTGAGAGCTGCGCATTTGCTCCCCTCCATTGATCTGAACGCACGGTGATTGTGGATCCTTTATTGGCTCCAAAGATGGTGTGACCTCACCGCTGAAAAGACATGAATAAAGGTCCTGTGAGCTTATACTCTTTCATCGAGGAGCGATCTTTGCCTGCTTGTGTGTGTGTGTGCGTAATATTGTGTTTTGTTTTTTTAAACTTGGTTTCTTTGGGTTCCGGGAATATTTATATTTAATGACCTATTTTACATAATATAGAAATACAATTTGGGAAGAAATCAGAAGGCAACATTACATGATAATATGACTCAATATAATATTTAAAAAAAAAAGGAATAGCTACATTTAATTCTTTGGTTATGGGCTGAGGCTGGTTGGTTAAGAAATCGACTTTAACATATTTACAATATTTTCCAGTGCATTTATGCCTGTGCATAATTTGGACCAACACCATTTTAGTGAATATAATAAGTTGTAAATGTGTCCTCATGCATCAGCAGTTATTCCAACACACATCAACTTAAGACCACATCTGCTCAAATCTCAGACTTCTTACTTCCAACTTTCATAACCTTAATCGATAGGAATCATACACTAAAACATATTTTAAATATGAGTCTGGTGTCTATTAACGAAAAAAAAAACGGATCTTTCTTTAAATCATAATTTCTGCTCAGGTGGTAAAATCATTATGGTGTTTTCTTTAACTCCCTCATTGGTTTCCGGTGTAGCTGTTTTTTCAGACTGTCGAAACAAAGACGGTGCATATGCGCCTCATGGAGAAAACAGTGTTTAATCCCGCGGCCTCCAAGAAACGTTAATCCCAATATTTCAACGGCGGGGGTTTGTGTGGGGCGCAGCAGCAGAGTGGCCCCATTCAGAAGCCACCGCGTGGTCCCTGCGAGCCTCACATGATCAGCAAAGTGTGCCCTTTCAATATGAATCCCAGTATTTCATCTCATAATAACACAAAACATGTATATAGTCAGCAACAGTTTAAAGAAAAATATAGAGGATCCTAAAGCATTAATAATATGTTGTTAGACAAGCATTCAAGGAAAGGAGAAACAACTTAAGACCCTTAAGAATATTAGAGTTAAAATAAATAAATAAATCCTACTGATGAATATGTTTGCTGATCTTTTTTTATCATAGTCAATGAAGCTTATTATGTCTGGGTTTAAATAAAAAAATAGCATCCCAAAAAATGAACAAACTCAACACTATGTCTGAATAAGCAATTTCATGTGCTGTATTTCTGAACCTGAACTCTATAATGTTCATTAAAAATCATTATATGGCGTTTAAAGTATTTATATGACGTTGAAACACATAAAATGATTAGTTGTTTGCCTATGTCATCTTTTCTAAAAGTACTTCTCCTAATGGTACATCGTTTTAACTCCACACTGCACCGCACCGCATATGTTGTGGCTCCTTAAAAAATCAAATTAGGGAGTTTGTAGGTTAAAGGCTGCTTTTAAAAAAGGAAGTATTTTCTTTATGTTGCCTTTATTTACTTGGGTCGCTCCAACTCTCTGGTCCAACTCTACCCGTCAGACGTGAGGACATGAGCGGCTCCGGGACGCCTAATGAGTCGACATGGCTCTGCAGTGGACTAATTGTTAGAAGTCCAACATTCAATTAGCATCCTTGACATTGCCAATACTCTCTCTTTCATTGGAGGCTCTCGCTAAAGGAGCGCACTAATTAAAAGCGTTGCTTGAAATAATCGAAGCGTTAAAGAGAAGAGCGACTTTGATTCCACTCCTGCAGCCTGGACACACAAAATAGGTGTGTCTGTGGATGTGTGCGTGTGAGCGTGTTTTATTGAAAGACTTAATTATACAATAGCCCATATCTATGACTTATTCAAGGGTGAAGTAGGAATAGCTGTTTATATTCAGGTTCTGACGCGTGCATTAGTTGTGTTAATATATCGGTTTTTTTTTTATTATAATCGAGCATCGATAATAATATCGCGCAGCGCAGCGCCAAGTTCAGCAGCGTTCACATGCAGCGTTGTGGGAATTAACAATGACACAATTGAACTTGGAGACAATGGGGGCGCGCACAGGCCTGAATATTCATGAGGTGCGTCTCCTTCCTCTCTCAGCGTCAACAATTCCTCCATCCATCCATCCAGACTGATGCTGGAGGAGTGGGAAAAGTGTTCGCAGGGTCACTTTGAGATGACACAACTCTTCTCTCTCACCGAGGAGCAGCGATACATGCGAGGAAGGAAGAAGATAGAACCACGAGAGAAGTTTGAAGAAGAGGAGATAAAAAAAAAGTGGGACGGGCATTATCTTGAATCCAACAAATGGCCTTATCATCTTTATCTAAATAAATCCGGATGATTAAACGACATTTCCATCGATTACAAGACCTCCATGAAAAATGAACACTACTTAGACACATGCAAAGTCAGTGGAACTGGGCTGCAACAACTATTTGTGTGGCCCCTCGCCGTTAAACAACACTTGTCACTTTGAGTTTCAGTTTTAAACAATGCGCCAACATGTCCCTAATCACTGCTCATGGATACCTCCAATATCAAGCGAAACACAATGGCCTCGTCCCGCGTGTTATCGTAACCTCGCGTCTTCAAAGTGCACAAGTCACGAGAAGGATTAGAACACGCGGCCCTCCACAATAAAACTCCATCCGTGCACTTGGAGTTTTTAATCAAGTCCCAGGCCAGGGCTGCGGGGTCGAGGAGCATATGGGCCCAACAGACGCGGAGGCCTTAATCCCTCCTGGTTGTCGTCAGACAGCGGGGCCGCCTGGCGCCACTGTCCCCGGGTCTGGTCGCTGTCCGCCCGGTCACAGGCACCGCGAGTTCATCCGCCTGCGTGAGTCCAAAAGGCCGCAACGACTGCATGCGAGAGGCTGGAGGTTCACTTAGGCTGCAGGTCTGCTAGGAACAATTTCTATGAGCAGGTTTAGAGACGTCTGATTTGTAGAATAACACACACACACACACACACACACAAAATCAACAGACTATTACTGGAGGTGGTGGTTATTAGAATAAGGCTGTAACGGTTCCACTGCAAAATCCAGCAGGTGTTTTCACCCAAATCCAAGCAACTCAAATCATATTACAATCTACTTTTCCTGTTCACATCATTGAAACTTAAATTAACATATATGTCTGAGTATTGGTGATGAAAAGGCAAACACAAATATTGACAGAAAGACAAAGGAGAGATTCTAAAAACCTCCCAGTAATATGGGACGGTTTGTTAAATTTGCTGATAACAATCTTCTCAATTCTAATATTTGGATGAAAATTAGTCTCTTTTAGTTGGTCTGCATGCAGGCTGCTTTATATTTATATATACAGCATATGCATGTGGGTTCAGTGCGAAATATTGTATTGAAAATCTAAATAAAAGCAATAACATCATGATGATGTGGTAAAATGTGCTGAATAAAATAAATATAAATAAATAATATGTTTTAAGCTAATCCAGCGGTATCCCCTTGAAAATGCTTATCCAGGCTTAGTCAACATTTTCTGAAATTATTTAAGTTAGTGGCATCATCAATGATTTGATAATCTTGTCAAAGATTAAATTAAAAGGGGTTTTGTGTAGCCCACATAATAACAGATTTAGATGTTTTAAAAAATGAAATCTAAAGAGATTTGAAGTATAAGCGCAGTAAAACGCATGTTATTTTAATTTCTCAGACTGCTCACACAAATCCACGGATTTACCGAGATCCAGAACCGATAATGATACCAGCGGCACGACTGGAGCTGAGGGTCCGATGCAGTGAACGGGCCACACAGTCTGTCCTGCAGCGGCAAGAGAGGAGGAACCAACTTAAGAAAAGAAATCAACTCAAAATATTTCAGGTTCCTTCTGTAACCTGCACGGAGTCATTGCTTCTGGCCCATGACTGGATGGCTTTTTCCACCCACACACACATATGAAGGGACATTTTCAAACTGTGGCAACTGGTGAGAGTTTCTTTTTTCCAGCCAGGTCCTTTGTCGACATAAGTGCTCTTTAAAAAACTGTCTCTCCAAACATGCCTAAACATTTGGCTTATGATGTTCGTATAAGCCCCACAGGACAAAGAGGGCTTATCAGTTCATTAGCCACTTGATGGCCTATTTCAAGTTATAGTAGGTGGGAGGAGGGCAGTGGATGAGGATAGCACCATCCATTACTGAGGCATATTTTTGTTAAGCTATTCAGAGGGGCAGGGGAAAAAGCCTGAAACCCATAAGAAGCTTACCAGATCTCAGCATATGTTCAAAAACACATTATTACTATGCTTATGGGTCGAGTTAATACCTTGTTAGTTAAAGCTCACCTAGTTAGGACTAAAGAGGCTGTCCACTAAAAGGGACATTTCTGCTCAAGTGTCTGTGTTTCATGATGACGGCGGCGACAAAAGCCATAAATCAGCTTTTTTTGGAAGCAAACGTCAGAACAAAACAACACATCTTAGTTAATACGCATATGTTGGATGATCAGTAATATGGAACAAAGAGTTCCTCGAACAGTAGTGAAAACATTTAAACAGTGACATTTAGCAGAGTAAGTACTTTAAGCTCGCAGGTCTTTCAACCTCCTTGGATTAAATATTCCCTGGTCATTAATACAAAAAATATATATCTTTATGAGACAAATGGAAGTATTTTCACAGGGGATTACGCATCAGCCTAATGGTGTTGTCCCCCCCCCACACACACACACACACACACACACACACACACACACACACACACACACACACACACACACACACACACACACACACACACACACACACACACGCACACGCACACTCACACGCACACACACACACAAACACACACACAGAGCAGAAAGTAAAGGGCTGATAAATGAGTTATCCCTAACTGATGACTTAAAGTCAATTACAATGCGGAACTCCCAGAGTTGAAACACATTTTGGTAACTCAATATTTGTGCAGTCACATCTGGATTAGTTTTCATTATTGTTACAGAGGTTTCTGTTAAATATACATAGCATATAATGAAGAGAAATCCTGTCGAATGCAAGTTCTTGTCAAAAACGCAATAATTCCCTCTCTATTGTAATGAAAATATGAATTTAGTGTTTTACTTTCTGCATGGTTCAGATCAGAGCGTGTGGTCTGAGCTGAAGAACCCGTTACACGTAACCTACATCTGAAATCCAGCTGAGTCGGAGCAAAGTGAGGATTTTAAGGCCTCGCACGAGAGCCGGAAAAAATACAGCACATAATAAAACCTCAGTGTTGGTATTAAACAGCCTTTACACAGGAAGCTTTTGATATTCTCCACTGGCTTAATATTTACTTTCAACTGAAATTGGGGGGAAATAGCAGGAACAAGTGACATTTGACATCACGTGTTAAGCCCTGATCAAACTGCATAGTTAATGGACTGAATAACACCTTTTGATCACAAATAGCTTACAAATTTAATGACTTCATGGTGAACGCAGCCAATTTCTTTCCGTTTTTTCCCGAAGTCTGCTCACCACAGGCTGCTCGGTGTATCAAACAACAGTGTGTCTGAAAGGAGAAAAAGTAGTGCCGCAGCATAATGTACTAATTTCACATTAATCCCCCAGCCCCGTGAATTCGGCAATGTCAGAGAATTAATTTGTGAAAGACGGGGAAATCACCACCACCAGTGACATACAACACCAGCACCGTCTGATTTCTCTTTGACATTTGTTCAGACTACATTTCGTGCGTCTGGTTCCCCTGTTCCCACTGAGCCACGGCGGTGTTTACCTTGGAACCATATCCACTTCTCTCCTCCTCTGCCGGCCGCTGAGCTCATGAGACCTGTCATTACCACAATTAAATCAGGTGCATGCGAGGAGGCCTCGCTCATCATTTACACCTTTCTGACAAACACTCCATCTCTTGATCTCCTGCAAACACCGGCTCTCTTGTGAGACACAGGCCTATAGGAAAAAAAACTCAAATTAATTATCTGTATCCAACAGATTGGAGCTCAGAGGACCCCCCCCCCCACAACATACACTCATGCAAGTACACACAGCGACACCACGAGATGGACAACAGTTAGTCAGGCTGCAGTGCGCAGGGGTAGGGGGAAAAAAAGCAAATGAGAGGCAGAATCTCCTCTTTTCTTTTTGCCTATTTCAATATTTCATTGAGTGTTATACATCAATGAACTGTTTCCAGGGTGTCGTCTCACGAAAGCTAAGCCCTTTGAATTCATGTCCCACGAGTGTGTGCCTCTACCCAACGTGCCCTGAATACATGAGACAGACGGCGCCTCTGAACCCAAAAGTTGAAAACATAACATCAGAACTTCCAGAAACTGCACTCCAGCACTTTTGCAGCACAGAAACTTTTCTTATTGGTTAAATACTTAACAGTATGTATTTGTAAATATACTTTTTTACTATTCTTATGGAATTGATGTTTGGTGTTTGTGTCTCCTAATGAGATACTACACATTGTTGATCTATGATATATTGTAAGGTGTCTATTGGTGTCTATAAAGGTGATGTGAAATTAAATGCATTATCATCATCATTATATTCAATTAGATGGTTGTAAGCATCACTGAGAGCTGATTTTCATAAAGATGGTGCACAAATCCCAACATTGTTAAGGCTTTGAATTCAGAAGATGCCAGTTATGTCAATGATGAGGCAAAGACAGGAACAAAATACAGATGGATGGACAGTAGATGAATCATAGGTGGTGTCCCACACATAGAAATTATATTAGGTACCAATTTTCCTTCCAAACTTTTTAATTGTTAATGTCAAAAGGTTCAAAATCTCATATTAAAAGTGAATACAGCAGAAAATAATATCCATATCTTTTTGCAGTATTCGATACAGAGCGTGTGCCAATAGCTTTTGTCAAGTAAAACTTTTATGTTTAAGAATATTAAAAAAAATTAAAATAAAGTGAATAAAGGACTATTCACACAAACATTTTGACTTGTCATAATCAGGTGTAAATAAAAACAATTATGTGTTCCATTTGGATAATCCAATTGATCACTATGGAAACTGTATCCCAAGTCTTCACTGCTGCAACTTGAGGATTCTGATTATTAATAACACTATTTACAGACGTGGCACCACTAACCTTTGTCACTGCACCTTTATCTTCTGCATTTCACTCAATTACCTTTGTAAACAGTCACAGTTAATAATGGTACATTTGTTATAATGACACTAGTTTCAAGTGGAAAAAAGCTTTCTAAAAACAGAATGCATCTATAATAGCTGTCCTTCAGATATCAATCAGGATAAGTATTTGATGCAAATGAGATGAAAGCATATGGAACGATAAATTCCTATACAATATATAAAGCAACTCCATGTTGTTCTAACATTAATCTATTTCCATGAACATGTGATTACCCAAATAAGCCGTACTGTTGTTTTCATCCTGTTAAAGCGTCTAATCTCAGCTTTTTGCACCTGACAGACGCCAACATATACTGTTGGCATTTATCTTGTTCAACAGCTGTTCCAAAATATCTCACATGGAACTTCTACACATATTCTAACCAGAACTGAGATGCTGTGGTTTTATTGCGGTGAAATCTGTTTTTAATCTACTTTTTGAAAATGTTTTTTTTCTCTCAGTCCCCCTGGTATTTCCTTACATGTTAAACCGATATCTGATGTTAGACATTTACACATTTGGAGTTTTTGACCAAAAACCCAACTTGGTCCAAGGCCTTTTTAGAGACCCTCACATGTTATGAGATGAGGTTCTGGTTTGGAAACAGAGCAGCCGGCATGAGCACACAAACACAGCGACAGTTGCCTGTTGAGGAGTTGATGCTCCGGGGCCTGAGAACCACAATGGCCTCGAGGTCGAGGCAAGAGACCTGCTGCTCCCGCCGATGGCCAAACATTTAATATGGCTTAAGGGTTTAAGAATCTCGTCTTAAGTGAAATCTTCCAGGGATAGTCAAATCTCTTCCCTTCTCCTTATACAGCTAATTTTTGACAGTTTCAAAATCCCTCTATCCCCCGTCATCTGATCAACTTTACTTCTCTTAATCCCCCGTTCCTCCCTCCACCTGTTAGTCTGTGTCTGCATGCGAGTCTCCCTCTCTCCTGGGAGCATATGGAGCAGTGGCTGACCCGGGGAGTCGTTGAGAGTGGGGACAGATGCAGCCCCCCCCCCTACACCCTAACCCCGTCCCACCCCCCCTCCATACACCCACCGCTACCAGCCCTTCCCTCTCGGATCCACCTGTTTGGGTCACAGACCAGGGGGATGAGTGGCTGTGCGCGTGCCACACCAGCGGCTTGGCCACCTCTTTGTTATCCCGCCCAAGACAAAAGGGGTATTTAGGGAGGCCCAAGGGGGGACACAATGCCATGAGGCTGGCAGGCCTGTGGGCTCGGGGCCGCCGATCACGTGCCCGCTTTATGTGAATGAGCGTCAGGGGGCATCTGTTGTGAGTGTGTGTCTAACCTGAGATATTCTGCCAGACGAAGGGGCATGAAACAAAGAAAATGACGAGTGTGTGCGTGTGTGTGAGAGAAGGACAGAGAGGCTGGGGGGGGGGGGGGGGGGGGACTTAAAAACAATTGCATCTATTATAATTAAGTGCGGCCTAAATGTGAACGCATCATTGACTAGTAACAGGTCAACTTCTGATGCTAATTTAAATTCATGCTGGACTACTTATTGTACAATGAATGTGTTTAACTGATTTTAGAGACAACAATGCTGTTTACTATTCAATGACATTAGTGTGAGGCTCACTGACGATAAAACTGCATTCAGAAGAGTACATAGAGAAAAGTGAACACAACCGAGCTCTAAACCTGCGGATGAGGATACAGAAAACCGTTGACAGGGGAAAAAAGCTCAAAAACTTTTGACTGCATCTCCTCTCGGTCGGCTCGTCCTCACGTGTACATCGCTTCACAGATCGATAAAATTGATCCGTTCAAACCAGCGATGATTAGCTGCCTCCCATCGGCCTCCTCGTTGTGTCTGTGCCGCTGTGTGATTTATGAACTCCAGTTCAGAGGAAACACACTGACACAGCAGGGGCCTCGGGGTCAGGTCAGCTCAGGTCACCAAGGTCAGGTCAAGTCGAGCTCGTCCAGGCTGCGTGGATCTTGACCTCCGGGTCGGCGGAGGAAAATGAAGTAACACAACACACGATTCAAACTGTGACGGGGGGGGGGGGGTTGAGGAAGCTGTGGCTGGTGGTCCCTGACAACAGTGCAGTGACTCCAGCCACAAATGAGTGAGATGTTTCAAGAAAGAAAGTGGATCTGACAACTTCTTCCACAGAGAGAATCTGATCATGTCATCATGACTTTATTCATGATTATTGACGTGTCAAATATGAACACAACATTCTACTCAAGATATGCATTTCAGAGACCTGTGAATAATTATTTCAATTCTGCCAACAAGTCCTGAACTGTTGTCAAAGGCTACTGGCTTTTTCTAGTAAACTTCACACCGTCCTTTTGAGACCTATGATCCCAAGGAGTTAAAGATGAAACTTCCTCACCTCCGTCAAGGAAATTGGTGTTTTCACCCCTGTCTGTTTGTTGGTTGATTTGTATGGTTTTTGGACTATACACAAAAATACACATATTTCTATCAAACTTGGTGGAGGGGTGTGGATTTTTTTTCACTTTCTCAACCATTTTTAGATGGGACATTTATCTAGATTCTAACCGATTTATCAAATAAACATTCATGGATCTTGATGAAAAAAATCAAGCACATGGAGAGAACTGACATCTATGAGTGTGTGGATTTTGGCGCAGCTTGATTGAATTCAAGGCGACTGTTGGCCCTTGCGGTATTTGTGTGCTCTACTTCGTGCCATTGGTGTTTATGTTATAGTTCACTTTTTGATCAGTCAAGGGTCCTAATGTTCTTCTAACAAACCGTGTATGATAAAAATTTGTGTTCTCCTTAAAAAGAATCTTCCTTTTGAATGAAATGGCCTTTATATCTCTGGTGAATCTCTGGTGATATATCTTCCATTTATGTAAGAAACTCTTTCTGCTCAACAAAAATAAACTCTAATAGCATTTAATGAATCTTTGCTAACTGTTCTAATGTTTATGTCTCATAATCATGTTGTGTTCCTGTAATTTCGTCTACTCCTTGTTTGTCTGATCTAAAAAAAAAAGTCATTAATGCATGTGTATGGTTTGTTTAGTCTAGACAACGTTACATCATTCTGGCAGGCCTGTTTGTGTGTTATTGTGTCTATTGTGGCTTACTGCAGCGTGTCATGCTCTCTCGACAGGCACGGTTACACATGGCTTGTGGCGCCCTGACCTACAACTCCCCCTCTTGTTTGTCAGCAGTTGTTTGGCCTACTTTCATAAAGACAAACAAGGCCATTTGTTTTGTTTTGCATTTCCATGAAAATGGAATAAACAAATGGCAGTGAGGGGGGACAGTTGGAGCATGTTTTTTTATTTTTTCATGTAAGGCAGGGCCAGCCAATGGGAACAACCTGCAAGCTCTTCATAAATAGACATCCTAGAAAGGTTATTTAGAACAAAAATTATAATAATATTAGCAAAAAATATATAAGCTACGAAGACCACTTTACCACTCTAGAATACAATCAGACCTTCTGGACTCCAACTGAAGTGAGTCACCAGCAGACCCTCAGACTGGATCCACCCCTCCCACCCCTCCCAGCCCTCTTCTCTCACTCCATGGACAGTAAGGATGCTACAGTTCATTATAATGAGTCCGCTCCATGGCTCTTTAAGAGTCCTTAATTAGTGGCACACGGACACTGGCCGACCCCGGACGGGGAGGGGCATGCCCAGAGGAAAGGGGAGGCCTGCTGGGGGAGGGGCGTCCAGTCCACATGCCCGCTTTTATGGAAATGTGTCTTAAAAAGAAAATGAAAATCTAAAAGGTCATGAATCCTATTCTGATCTTATCAGTCCGCCAGGGTGAGTCGGAGGAAAATCAATTGTTTTGACATGAGCAACTTGATCAAACAAAATTGATTAGGTCTTTGAAAGGGTGTGACATGGATAGCACTGTGGGGCTAGGCAGTGGACTGCAGCAAACACGTGTGATTGAAAGGCTTTAAATGGGTGTCAAACAAGCAGGGGACATAATGTTTGACTTAAATTATCAGTGGTCCCGCAGGAGGCTCCTGGAAGCGCTCCCCAGAGCCGGGCGTGTGCGCGGAATACAAAAAGGGGATTCGCCGGTGACCAGCGGGTCAGCGCTCGGGAGAGGGACGGGCGTGTGTCGCTCCTGTGGGACTTGGCCACATTCCTACAAGCGCGTCTTTTAATTTGCTGGATGTGAACCCCCCCCCACCCACCACCACCCAACCCCAGCAGGCGACACAAACACGACAGACACCACTTCTAACATTCAGCCACAGTTGCTCTGACTGTGTGTTTGTAGAGAGAAGGGCAGGTGGGAGGGGGGTGTTGTGTTGGGGATGTGGGTGGGTGGGTGGTGGCTGTTGTAGGGTCCCAGATGGGTTAATGGGGGAGTTTAGCATCAGGATTACAATGCAACAGTGTCGCTGCGGATTGAGTACTGATTATTAATCCAAGCTCACTATAGCTACCCCCCCCCCCCCCCCCCCCCTCTACTGCTTACAACCACTGGGCGAACAACACTGTACTTGCTTGTAACTGAAAATAATATTTATTGTCAAAGTGATCCCAGAATACTACTGGAATAATATTTCAACAAAGAGTCAGACGTAATTAAATGTTCATGGTGTTTTTGACTTAAAAAAACCACCAGATGCTACAAATGTCCTTTAAATCAGTGTTTGCAGGATATATGTAAATTCAAAAACCAAAACAACACATAAACAGTATTTTTCCTCGATACCAGAGAGTCTCAGTTCTTTTGAAGAAATAAAATCTCTAGTTTAGCTCTCGTTTGAAAAAAGAAAAACAAGATATGGTCTCTCACAGCCGAAGCTTGTCACTGTGATTTTATTAAATTAACATATATAATTAACGATGTTTTTCCTCCTTTCTGTGCTCCATCACCTCTCTCAGCCAGGAACACACTCCACCAGAGTGCTGGACTAATCTGTTTGTCAAACACGTGTCTTGCTTCTGCACCCTAGATACCCCCCGATCCCACCCCCCCCCCCCCAACCTTCCCTCCCCCCCCCCCCCCCCCCCCCCCCCGTCCCTCCCCAGCTGCTGGCCATCACAGGTCCAGCTCCGGCACCCTCGCCGGGCAGCTCAGCGAGATTGAAATGTTAAGGGCAGCGACAACAGCTCCACTAATTAAATTCCCCAGGTTAATCCCCGTCGATCCCCTCATCGCACTCTTCAACCAGGCCCCGCAAGGAGACGGGGGCGGGGGGGGGGGGGGGGGGGGGGGGACGGGGGGGAATGACAAACAAACATTCAGCTTTGACAATGGGCACAATGGAGGATGGACGTGAAAAAATGAAACGTGAGAAGTGCTGCACGGGGGGGTGGGGATGTTTTAAAACAAGAAGATATGTGGACAACACACATCCTCCGCCAACATCCTCCTTAAAGATAAAGTGAAATCCGAATCAAAAGCTCCTGCAACGGCTGATCTAAGGTTTTAAAGCCCAACAACAACTCCCACGTCTGCAGGCTGCTATGTGTGCCCTCACATTCCTCGGGACTGTGCGATGACAAAGTGTTCATCAACGCCGGCCTCAGACCCGTCATCTTCTCAGCGTGTACAGTGGCCTTACGTCTGACCCCCGTGCCACTGTACTACAGAGGACAGCTGACATGCTGGCCGGCGACTGGCAAACTATGTGACCTCGGCTGCGTCACACAGAGGCGATACATGCCGACTCCTCACACGTGCAGGGGGCAGAAATTACTTTTCAGAAAAACATCTCACTATTTTAAAAAGGCTTTTAATCTGACAGGGACAGTACGTTGGCCATAAATCCTCGTCTGAAGCATAAGGGGAGGAATGGAAATCTTAATTTGTAATCTATCAAACCTTCAATTCAAACAGAAGATGCACAATACAGGAAACAGTCTGTTATTATGAGAAATGGTGTTGGCTGGTGGTGGGATGTGCCGGCTGCGGTAAAGAGCAGGTGTTCTCATACAGAGTGGGCGTGGTGTGGAGGAAGACGCGGGCGCATTACACATTGGGGGCGTGCTGCGTCACACACACCACGCGCCTGCGTTGTGGCTTCGCTCAGAGGTGTAATGCCTGATTAGGGGATTACAGGAAAGTGCTTCTTTGCAGTTCTGTGAGAAACAATTATTAACATGTTGGTGTCTCTAATCCTGGATAAACACAGCTTTTCAAGAACAACAGCGAGTCTTTCTTCCCCTCTTTCAAAAAGGAGAAGAAATGTGTTTAAACCCCGTAGTCACTTGAACTCCAAAGCCTAAGTAATACCAGCGGAGGAGCCGGGCCAGCCGTGTGGAACACTGTCGTTACAGAGGTTGTGCACTTGGTGGAAGACGACGCCGGCCAGCAGGCCTTCACGTCAGAGGGGGAAATCCAAATTGAGCTCAGGGAGAGGAAATCATTGTGTTGTGCAGTGCTTGTTGAAAGGGCATTAGACTGAAACATGTTCACAGCCTGTAATCTTTTATTTGTTTGTACACTTGTCTCATGTAATCTGCTTTCAAGTAACACAGAGACAATTTCCTAAGTCATGCTGGGGAGCCCATGAATAATGGATCCAGGTGGGATGGTATCACAGAGGCTAATGTCAGGCTGACACTGCGTTCGACTGAATCTAGCATTTCTGTTAATTTGTTGAGGTGTGGAACGTAAAGTGGTGTTAGTTTGCAGGACTCATCTGTGTTTGTTTGTGTGTTAGTTAGCAGGAATAAACGCCAACAAAAATGGACAAATTATCATGACAATTGGCGAAGGATTTTGTGTAGGTCATGGATGAACACATAAATTGTTGGAGCAAAACCAGATCATTTTAGGAAAGTACGTTTTTTTTTTACTTTTTCGCTATATTAATGATATGTTTAAGAGACTGATGTTTAGGAATGATTGCAATTGGTGCGGATCCAAATGAAAATCTCGATTAAGTGAATTTAAATGTTTCATAAGGGCTCTGTGCCTTTCTGGTTACATATAAGAGGCAGCCTAGTCTTTTGTTAGACGACTAACGGGTCTGTTGTACTGTTTTTCTCCACTTTATTTAAAGATTGATGATCACAGTGAGGCTAAACTGACACAGTACCAGGCCAGTACTCCTTTAGGAGTCAATGAATCAAACATAAAGAAAATAAAACTACATTTCCAGATCATTTAGTGCCAGTTGTGTGCAGTCAAAGTCAAGCAGGAAGCAATCAACACACTGCTGATGCCTGAGCTACCAATCTACAGCTCCCACTCACACACACACACATACCTGCACACACTTACAACACACACACACACTTTATCATTTCAGTGTTGCCTGTGGCTCTGCACATCAAAACAACCTGCGAGTTTCATTTCCGACCCCCTTCAACCTGCTGACTGGCCATTTTGTCCACGAGCTGCCACTTTGAGCAGTACCTCGTCTCACGTGGTCTCTCCTGCCGCCACTGTCGCTCGGTACGGCCCTGAGAAGAGGTGGTTGACGGTACATACACTCACATGGATAAATACATGTAAATATTAATATAGTGGTGTAACCCTCATATAGAATGGAGTGCGATGATGTGTTTTATTGACTTCTGTGTAAGTCGAGAGTCGTGCCAGCGAGCATCACCCTGGGTCCACTCCACTGAAGGGGGGGCAGGGCGAGCGGAGTCCTAAAGGTGCTTGTGCGCGATGTTGATGATGTGTTGTGCCCATCTGGCAGGGCAGGGGTTTAGCCCTAATCCCAGAGGCCCTCGGCAGGGGAGCCCCAGACTGTTGATCGCTGCCCCCCTGCTGGCACCCCACACACTGCTGACCTCCTCAGCGCACAAACACACGGAGCCCTGGCACAAGAAAACACCACATCTGCACGTAAACCGCACAGCCCACTGATGATTGAGTGTGCGAGACCTTCATATTCCACAAATATTTTCTCATCTTTTCAGGGTGTGTGTCAATAGCGTGCAGCGGAGCCGTAACAGGCTTAGGTAGCTGCAGTGCACGAATACAAACAGACACTGTGACAGACGAGGGAGGAAGTATGACCCCGAACAGGGAAACACAGGAACATACCAACACGCATGCAGAGGGCGCGCAGGCTTGTTTTTGTGAGGCAATATGGAATCACACATTTATCAGACACACAAGTAGAGTAAATACGCACACACACATAATTACAAAAACATAGACAGATAGGCAAACACACAAAGACACCCAGAAGCAGTCACCCAGCCATACACACCACACACCTA
This sequence comes from Platichthys flesus, assembly GCF_949316205.1. Classification (NCBI taxonomy): domain Eukaryota; kingdom Metazoa; phylum Chordata; class Actinopteri; order Pleuronectiformes; family Pleuronectidae; genus Platichthys; species Platichthys flesus. Next base: position 15,875,180 of record NC_084954.1, read on the forward strand.
ACCACCGATAATCCCCTAGACACAGGAACACACACACACACACACACTCACAGAGCATCATTATGTTTATCACTGTGAACCAGCCCACCGACACCCATCACTCTAATTCCATTTGTCTGTTTAGATTCGTTTTGCTTTAATCCTCCCTTGTTTGTGCACATCTGCAAGCACTGCAATAGTACAGACGCAGCGAGATGAGAGCGAGAGAGAGAGAGAGAGAGAGAGAGACAGAGAGAGAGAGAGACAGAGAGAGAGATGGAAAGAGACAGAGAACGGAAAGACAGTAAGAGAGAGGGAGAAAGAGACAGAGGAAGAGAGATGGAGAGAGAGAGAGGGAGAGCTCGCAGGGAGCACTCCCACTACTGACACCCTGGTCCCTGTAGCTCCAGCAGAAGGGGGCAGACAGGCGTATCTCCTTGCCCAGGGAGGAGCTCCCTGTCCCAGCCACGGAGCCGCCGCCAGGCCCGCAGGCCCCTGTAATCACTGCAAACAGTCAAACATCCAGTCACACAGGCTCTTACACCAACACAACATTACAGGCTTTTTACACAGTATTACGCCACATCTTATTATCCCATTCAAGTCCCCTCTATTAGCTCAATTGGATGGTGGGATTTTCATTTGTAAATTGGGGGATTTTAGATTAGCTCGTCTGTCAGTGATGAAATGCCCCCCCCGAGACTGTGAATTATGTGACCAATCTCATATGAATCAATGCGTACACACGCCACGCCGCATGAATGGACGGTGTCGGCAGGAGGAAATGAAAACTGCCTCAAATCTAGATTATGTACGGCGAATATGCCGCGTCACAGATTGGATCAGTCTCAGCTCTATAGCTGCACGGTCACAGGTTACATCCGTCACAGTCCCCCCCACCCCCCCCACAGGCTGCTGAACACAGTGCATGGCAATCATCCTTAATGAGTCGACAAAACGTGAATGACCGCATTCTCCCTTGTAGCTGACAATGAGCAGTGCCGGCTATAACGTGGCGTCATATTCAGGTCTAATGGAGAATTATTAAAGAGAATACACATGAGCTGCTGTACACACACACCTAGCAGCAACATCATGCAGAACTGAAAGCGGGTTGGTTGAAAGGAGGCGAATGAATTACCTCCTCTTCCTCCCCAGGCCCTCCATTCAGACACGGGGGGAGAGAGAGAGAGAGAGAGAGAGAGAGAGAGAGAGAGAGAGAGAGAGAGAGAGAGAGAGAGAGAGAGAGAGGAGAGAGAGAGAGAGAGAGAGAGAGAGCAAGAGAGAGAGAAAGGCACCCCGAGCTAGTCAAGAGACCCGGCAAATTATGAAAATGCCTCTCTCTGTCCTAAATGGAGGCCGAGCTCTTTAATGTGGCACAAAATTAGAACCTGGGGGAGGAAGTGTGGCCCGCTTGATTGGCGAAACCCCTCCTGGCCCACTACCCCCCCTCCCCCCCGTCTCTCTCAAAATACACAGAGATATTATCCTGTGCCTGGTAGCGCTCTCTTGTATTGGGGGAAACTCGAGGACCCCAGAGAGAGCCCAGGGGCGTCCATAAAGGTGCCTAATTTGTCAGTTTACTCCTCAATTATTTAAATAGATCTGAGAAGAGAGCGGAGAATGGGGCTTTTTCTGCCTCTCCGCAGTCAAAGCAGAGAGAGACCTTTCTCCACGGTAGCCATTTTCAATTACGCTCTGCACTGCTGTCTTTGATATACATAAGTGCCATGGTGGAGAGGGGCTGTATCAAATAAACAAATGTGTGTACACGAGATAACAACCAAAACTCGGGGATAATATTCAGTTCGCTCTGAAGAACTCCAAAGTTATTTCACATGCGCACATTTACAGATTAGAGCAAACTTTACTGTGCACATACTAAACACACAGACACACATTGAAGCATGTACATTAACTAATATGTTGTTAACAGATATACACATGAATTTTCACATTTATCGTGGAGGATTAAAGAGAGGTGATAAGAGTGAGGACCTATTGTTACTCATTCCTCTGCTTTTCCACTCCATCAGGAGCCAACCCCCACTCCCCACTTTCCAATCAGCACCTCTAGCCCAGAAGGAGAACCAGCTCCTACCAGCCTGGCGATGCAAGCCCTGAACCAGAGACCACTAGGGGTACGCGAGGCCTGGGGCCAGAGATTACTGAGCGCTTGAAGATTGATCCTGGAAATGGAGATGTCGCATTCCCCAACCCTCTGACCTCTAATCCCTCACATATCTGCCACCATTGTTTGATTTGTTTTCGAAGGGTGAGGTCGTGCAGGCTAAGGAGGATGAAGATGCTGTGAATGATGAGGGTGCCCACACAGGGTCCGAAGGTGACCTTATCTCTCACAGGCATTTGGCGTGAGCTGGTAAAGAGCCCTCTCAAGGTCTGAATGCTGCGCCGCAGACCCCAATTGAGATGAATGCTTGTCTGTGCAACAACAATCACTTTCAATAAGCTCTATATCAGCAGCGAGGCCATCGCTGGGTCCTGCGGCAGCACAATGGCCTGGCTGTGCCTACACAAGGATGTGTGACAATGGTCGCTTAAATACAGGAAAGACTCTTACAAACAGCAGAAACACATTTTGACACAATAGATAAGAAGCCTCCCAAATACAAACATGAACCCTATGAAGGCTGCTGCAAACACCTGTACAAATAAAGTCAGTCTGCAAACACACTGTACCTGGAGACACACAAACAGTGGCCACCACACACTGAGTAACGCACAGCAAGAGTGACGGCAAACAAGAACCTGAGACGAGTCCGTCGTGTTGTCACGTCAACACAGACTGTGATAATGGGCCTAATTCTACCCAATACACGTTGATAGGAAAATGTTTATTTTAGCTAAAATAACAATAGTTTAAAATGTGTGAAAAGATTAGCACAGGTAAAGAAGGGTTTTTAATTAGGAGTCCACCAGACGACAAGAAGAGTTGCAGGTTCAAATGAACCTGGCACTTTGTGCACCAACAACAATCCCGAGCTAAAAATACGTGTGGAGAGGACCTGGCCACCTCCACAAAGATGGGTGGCACCTCGTAAACATCCTTGAAACAGGTTTTTCCTGCTTAGGAGAGGGATCTGCAGGCAAAGTTTTTCAGAGTGCAAGATTCTGCAAAATCTGTGGCCAGCTCAGTATATCATGCCTCTCACACCCTCTATTCTCTTCCCAAATACTAACCAACACAGCCCGGCCCTCCGCCTCCCCCCACTCCGAGCTTCCATCCAGCCAGAGAGAGGAGAGGAGATAGGCCCAGTTGCTAAAGCTGTCTTTTCAGCCCCTGCTCCCGCTCGGTCTATCTGAGATACGCAGCAAGCGGAGGTGTCGCTTTTCCGCTGGCATTTCGGACAGTATCTACTTATAGACGGGAGAAAAAGAGAAAAGAAAAACAGAAGGGGTATTATCAGGGAGGGATGAGAGCAGCAAAGGCATTTTGTCTTTTTATTCCCCTCCTAAGCCCTGGGCTTTGCTCCCAATCCGATTGGTCGATACGGCCAGGGATGTAAATGAAATGCAAAGAGGAATAAGGCTGGCTTCCCATCTCCAGTTTGTGCCCCCCTAAGTCCCCCCCACCCCTCTTTTTTCCTCCGTCTCACTCGGTCTTGCTCTCTGGGCTGTTTATGGTGTTGTGTTTCTGTCCCCCCCCCCCCCCCCCCCATTCACAGACTTGCTGCTCTCTCCCCGTTTCCGTCTCACCCTCCACACTCTGCCTCATCCCTCCTCTCTCACTGCATCCCTCCCCGCTCCCTGGCTGGGCACACAACTCTTATCTCCTCAGACGCCCCACATTCCAGCGTTGCCGTGGCTCCCTGCCTGCATCCCTGGTCACGGCGATTCCACGGGTTCCCACAATCCTCGGCAGCTTGCTGATTTAGGGGTGGGCAACTGACTCTCAGAGACAGGGGAGAACAGAGAAACAGAGGGGTTAGGGAAAGACAGGGTGAGAGGGGATGAGGAGGCAGAGAGAGGGTGGGAGACAAGGGACGACAAAGGGGAGGAAGAAAGTAAAGTATGAAATAACACAAGGGCAGGAGACAGGACGTAGAAAATGACAGGACACATAAAAACGAACATGAAGATGTAAGTTAAGTTAAAAACAGGATTTAATACGGTGATTTTATTTTCAATTTTACAAATATATAGAGATTTACTGTGGATAGATATTTGTTCCCCAAAAGGCAGAGTCTACTATAGAACGAAGGTCCATTATATATAAAAATAAGTCTTTATTGTAATGTCTTAATCTGTAGAAAGCAGAGTTACAGTTTTTTTTATGACAAAACCAAACCATCTGTGCTGCAGCAGGTTGAATCTCATCATCCAGCCAGCTGACAGCTGCTAACCAGGCCTGCAAACAGAAAGGCCAGATTACATTCTGAGAAAAACTACACATGCACTAGCTGTCCTTTGCTTTCTAGTCGTATCTCAGACAGCCGGCTCCTTCAGCGGTGGTTCATGCAGCTTACGGCGACGCACCGGGCCGACCTCTGCTCGACGCATTGCACGCCACAAGGCTTATCAGCATCGGCACTAGCATCCACGTGAAAGTAAGGTTTGTGATCCCGAGTGCACGTCAAAGACAAGCGATTCTGGTCCGTCATCCGAGTTTGCATGATCACTGTCTTACAAGTAAACACGGGGCAAAGAGTCCATTTTCCTGAGAGCTGACAGTTGTACGTGTCAACGTGTGCCCCTGGAGTGTGCATGATTTGGTTCTCCTATGCATGATGATCAAAGCACTTTGCTTTTCACTGTCCCGATCTGTTTATCGACTACGTTTGAATGCAGTTCTGGCAGGAAAAAGGCTCGGGTGGAGATTTAAGCATGTTCACACACGCACACATGTAGACATGCAAACACAGATCGACACAGATGCAGGCATGGGCTCACACATAAACACACACACAACCACACACCTCTAAAAGGGTCCCTGGCATTGTGACATTTCACATTTCATTTAAATCCATGGGGGATTATAGCCCTCTGGTTAGGAAGGAAGAGAGAGAAAAAACACTCATCGAATCCATTGGTTACAAAACATTTCAAGGACCATCTAAGATAAACTGATGGATGAATTGAAGGAGGGTGGGTCGTGTTGTTAGTGCGTAGTGAGGACTCTGTGGCATAGCACAAGTCTGTCCGAGATTAAACAACGGCTCTAATCCCCCATTTCTGCCCCCAAATTGGGTTTCCCTCCATCTTGGCCTCGCCATCCTAATGTGGAAAAAGAGAAGTAGAGCAGCAGCTGAGGCTAAATAATCACCAGAAGAGAGGATAGGGGGGGAAAAAGAACGAGATGCAACGATAAAGCAATTGAATGGTGAGTTTAGGGGGAGCACGCACAGCTTGATTGGGGTCAGTCGAGGCTTCCTGAAGTCAAGCTCTGTCCCGAGTTAACTGTAAACAGTCATTAAACGAAGCATGGCTCAGTCCTTCTCCCTCCATCCTTCTGTTTTGTAACTAGAACAAACTAGATTCACAGGAGACCAGTACTTGTTGGTCCAGTTTGGTCAAGTCCACGCCACTGCATCAGTCTATGAGGTGTTCCAGCTCCAGGCAGGTCTCCCCTGGATCTCCTCATTGGATGTGCTCCCAGCTCTGGCCGAGTCCGTCTCTCTCTCTGAGCAGCTGAGTAATGGCCGAGTGTATGGCGGAAGCCTGGGGATCTGTGGGTTCCTTCTCCAGGTAGAGAGTGAAGTGCCGGGTACTGCAGGTCAGCAGGCTGTCTGGAGTGTAGCCACGGTGACCCGAGCGGAGCAGCCTCTCACAGGCCAGTGCCAAGTTCTTGTCCCAGTTTGGAGGGTAGTGCGAGTGGGCCTCCACAATCTCCTTATACAGCTGTCCAGAACACACACACACACACACACACACACACACACACACACACACACACACACACACACACACACACACACACACACACACACACACACACACACACACACACACACACACACACACACACACACACACACACACACACACACACACACACACACGTTACCGAAAGTAAAACCAACGAATGTCACTCTTTTACTCATGTGGCACTTAAACCTGCACCTTTATGATAAATATCAGTAATGTTGCGTGTTTGTGGAGGTCACACTCACAGTGTAAGACAGCTCAAAGAGGCGAGCTCTCCCCTCTCCCTGCATTCTTTCTGCCAGGTCAAACAGAAAGAAAGCCGTCTTCATCCTGAAACAAAGCACGCAGGCTCAGGGCTAAGTGCTGGATGGATGAGCCATGCAGATCCACACTTTCAGACGCACCACTCCAATGGAGTGATTTATGTAGATGCCGCCACCAAATAGAATGTACATGTAGATGTAGATGCTCTACCACACCAGACTGGTTTATGGAGATGTTCTGGTGGGCTGGTACGCATCGTGACACAGCATTCTCTCTGCACGTTGAAGAACACAACCTCTCCAAAGAGGAAGCCTTCGTATGCTGGAGAAAAGTTTTGCGTACCTGGCCTGCCACATCTCCTCATTAGCGACACGCTCCCAGGATGCAGGATGGAAACTGTTCACACATGAAGAAGAAATAAAAAACATTTTATCTAAACAGCTTCAGGCGTTTGGCTAGTGCACAGTTCCACTAACTATAAATGATTATTTATGTGAATATATTGTTCCTCTCAACTGTGCAGGTTCGGATTCACTAAACATCAATGTTTGCCGAGCAACAATACCAGCTAGCACATTAGACATGGAGTAAAACCACTTCTTCCCCCTTTTCACTTTGTTGACTGTAAACACTTGACCTCTTCTTCAAAAGAATATTTTAGCAAGGTTCCCGAGCTAATATTTGGCTCGTGGGCATCGGCGGACACGCTTGTAGTGAGGGTGCGGAAAATAATGTCACAGTATTCAGCTGCGGATATCGGAGTGAATGAAGGGCTGCTGGCAACGGCAACAGAATACGGAGCTTTGACTAATTCCACTTTTGACACAGTTATTGACAAAACGCAATAAGAAACTCATTATTTTCCATCTTCAGTCTCATTTCAAGTGGCCGAGGGCCTAATGTCTTGCACTGGTTGAATTCACAAAGGGCTGGATCACAGCACGGAGAACAGAGGAGGACAACGTCGCTGAGGGAAGCTTTGTGGAGTCTGAGGAAGGATAACTGAAGACCACAGAGAGATGAGGGGGTAAGTAGATCTTTTCTGCTGTCGGTGATAAAACACATGGCGATGACTAATTTGCAGGGGTCTATTGTGCTCTCTCAATGAATCTATTTATTTGTTAAGATCATGGCTTGTTTTAAACGTGCCAACGGATTTGTTGTTTTTTTTCTCTTAGCCAACAGTAGGCCTCCAACATTTACATCCTGCTAATCTCGCCCCTTTAAACCTCAACAACTCACCAGTGGAATAGTCTTTGAAAGCTCACACTGTGGAGCCAGAGAGTTTAAACACACTGAACTTTATCTCCAATTTTATTAAAGCTCCTAGGTTTCATAGGGTTTATTATATGTCAAATGTGCCAGGCTGAACTTTGGGGAGATGTGGATAAAAATGATGCTCAAGAAATCGATACGTTTGTTATTTGATAGACTAAACATCATATAACCTCACTGAGTTGCTGCAGATGCCTAGTGTCAGACATTGTGGATCAAGATTATTTATTTTTTAACCAGGACGCTTTGACAAAGGAGAAAAAGAGGAAAACCATCGTTGTGATTAAAAACATGACCCTGTTCAGATGTATTCATTGTTTTTGTCTGTGTTTGCACCTGTTGTGTGGCTCGCTCCAGTTGTAGACGTTGCTGGTGCGATGAGCCCACTCTTCAGGGTTAAACTGCCTCTGGTTCGGCACCAAGTATTCACATGCACCCATTGGCCAGCGGGTGAAGCTACGTTCCCAGCTCGGGTCTCCATCGGGAAGCCCAATGCAGGCGAAAACATCCCTCCTGAAGAAAACCCCCCAGATACAAATAGTCAGATGGAGGCATTTTCACATCCTCAGTTATCATCTCCAGGTGACTGTTGATGATGGGACACAGGAACAACATGTAAACAAAGCTTCCCTCCCATCCCTAACCCTTGTAAGGGTTCTCAAGCTCTGTGCGGCTAACCAAAGCCTTGAGCACCGAGGGTTAATCCCACAGGTCGGAGTTGCCCTGGTGAGAGACAGACACGTTGGCCTGGCAAACACTGCCCCCTGGTGGGCTTGGTATTAACAGGTCTCCTGACAGTGCCTGAGTCTCACTCTCTCCTCGAGGAGTGAATGTGAGAGCAGGGAGCAGCAGTAAGTCCACCAGAGACTGTTTAAGCAAATCAAGTAGATTAGACGACTTCTGTAGTTCATCAAACTCCTTTTATGGCCTCAATAGTTCTACAGGCTTATCTTCTCCCTGCACTCACCGCCGTGTCGACCGTCCCACTGATCTCTGCCTCGTCAGATCACCCACTTGTTCATCTGGACCATTGTTGCCCTCCCGCCTCATTCTCTCTCTTTATTTAACATCCTTCTTTTTATCTGTTCAGACCGTCCGTTCACTCCCTCTCTGCTCCCTCCAGTGACTCACTGCGTGTTGCGGGACAGGAACTGCTCCAGATTGAAGGTGTCTTTCTCCTCCGGGTGCACCGGGTCCCACCAGCGGCCGGGGAAGTGGACCCCGGGGTAGTGCTGCCCCAGCTTGGCCACATACCAAGTGTATGTCATCATCTATAAAAGGAGAAAGGGTACCACCCAACTCTGTTCAAATCTTTGCATCCACGGTGATAGCGTAAATTAACACGGTGTCTAGTTAACATAGAGAAAAGGACTTACTGACTTGTTTAGTGGCTTTTACTCTCACCTAATTTGTGTGTTTTTAATATATGTCAACTTTTCGGTTTTGACCTGGGGGGTACGGTATTTGCATCCACATATTTTAAATGTGTTTTTAATGTGTGACAATTAACTGATTCTGAACCTTTATACATGAGGTTACCGAAGAGGTTTGACTTTCCTTACTTAACTCTAAAGATGGAGGGCATTGTTTTCACCTTATTTCAAACATTTACTGGCCCTTTAGGCCAACAATCCCTTTAGGATGCAATGTTGATATAAAGATATAAATTATTTTGCACACAGTGACTCCGTACCATAATTAGAAAGCCTGCAGGACATTTTTGTCTATTCAACATCAGGCTGTAATTTATGTATAAAATATAATTTTTCACCCAAAAAACAATCCTTCTTAAGGATCTAAAGCTTTATATTTCCAACAAGAAAACCAAAAGAAATGTGAGTTATGGTATCATATATATAAATCCTCAGCATCTCTAACTGTAGAAACAACAATAAATCTAATACACGATACAATATGCTTTCTATTACTTCCTAGTTGACAATACTACTTGATCTTGACTCCTGAAATTAAAGTGCTCGTATTTGTGTGAAATATAAAAACTTCAAAGATCTAAAATACACAGACAGACAAAGCTCTGACCTCCTGGTCAACCAGTCGGACGTCAGGCCGTACACCCTGGCAGTAGTATAAGTAGCGCAGGGAGTTTCCAGGCAGATCTCCTCTCGTCAGAATGATGGAGTCTTTTGGGACAGAGCCCAGAAGCTCCCTGCCGAACCGCTCCACCACACTGTTCCTGCTCTGATCGCACTCCCTGAAATCAACAGCAAACACAGTATAATATCATCGAAACACAACTTGTGTTTACTTGCATTTAGAAGGGTGTCGAGTGCAGCCTCAACCCCGCTTAGAAATGTGTGTGATGCGTACAGTCGTGTGTATGTGTGTATGTGAGTGTAGGTAGGCTTTTAAGGTGCTCTGAGGGTAAGTTGTCAGTGCCCCCCGCCCCTTCCCTTCTGCAGCGGGCTCTGGCTGCCTATCGAATCACAGGGAGACAGGTGTGATGGGTCTGACAGCACAGGCCATGCTCTCCCCCGTGATCAAAGCCGCTCAGTGATGGCTGTCTGGCACTCCCCGGCAGTACGATGGTGTAATCTGCCTCCTCGGACAGCTAACATCTCAGACTGAGCTCTGTGAGAGGAATCTATGTGCTAACCGTGCCGCTCTTTAGCCCTTACCATGGGGTGAGCAGGGAAAAACCTGACACGCAGAGTTCAGACCTTCAGCACGAAGCAAAAAGAAACAAATCGATTTGACTCAGGGGAAACTTGTGCTGGGTAATTCAGAAGGTACTAGAATGAGAGGAGGGATTTTTTTTCTATTGCACTTTAACTTTACTACACAAAAGTACTTAAAAAGTCACTTAGGACACATTTGGCTCCAGTGTTATAGCAACAGTAATACTGTAGTAGTAGTAGTACAATACAACTAAATATCTGCTGAACAAATGCTTAACTGATGGTATCAGGTATTTATTGCAATGGCAGACAACCTTTTAGATCTAGCAATGATGTGTGACCATTGTTTAAATTATTTAGTTTTTTTCCAAGTTCATTGATATATTGTGATCACACCCATTATTTGTTGGTTATAAAAACTAATTCAACTGCAACTACTAAGCAGTAGTGATGGAACTGTTAGTGTCTGGCGATTGTTTTTTGCCCTACACTTCAGACCATTGGATTTGAGATATAGAATGAAAATGGGGAATTTAAAATGACGATTCTTTACTTTATTTTGAATAAGCATCAGTAGTAAGTAAAAAGTAATTTCACTCCCAAACGCATATCAACACCAACATATATCTTAAAACTCAACATCAATTGACTAGTCACTGTTTCATTTGATTCCATTCGTTTAGCTAAAGAATAAAAAGCATACATTATTGTTCTAATATGTATGGAAGACATCGTAAGTTTTAATTACATCTCACAGTTTGGTACTGAAACAACCTGCACCTGTGATTGTTGTGAAGCATTTGTCCCAGCAGAGCCACAGTGAGGACCCAGCCGGTGGTCTTCCACACCCCCCCAAGGCCAAGCCTCCTCTCCAGCTCGGTGAGAGTCTGCTTCAAGCCGAGGCCTGCCAGCACACACACTGCGGCGTCGCTCTGCAGCCAGAAACGTTCAACCTGCAGGAAGTGAGGGCACACATGTGTACAGACATGAGACAAACAGACAAAAACACCAGTCATTTCTTTAAGTTTGAATCTCATGGTGCATTCACGTGATGTGGATTAATCTGACAAATTTGTTCTTGACAGGGAACCTAAACGCCACCTAGAGTTGGAACAATAATCTGTGAGATGTAATGTGAACTTCTCAAATGTTACACTTTTCTCTCACAAGATTTAAATCATCGATATGCCTGTCAAACCTGATCCTTTTTCTTTGCTCTTCATTTCTATACAAATATTGGACAGATGTGTTCAAGGTGTTGTTTAGATGCTCTTAACACATAAATAAAAAACAGTTTACAGTGTCCATATTTGTTCCCACCTTCCTACTTCAAAACACATGAACAAGTTGGAAAATGCACCTAACACTTAAACGCACTGTTAGTCCAGTCCCATGTTGAATCCTGTTCAGGATCAGCTCAGGTATGTCTGTTTAAGTGTTTCAGGATAGGTCCCTTCCATCTGTGCCCTCTATACATATTACTTTTGTATAATAATATCAACTGTAATGTTCACAATGTACATTTTTTGACCACTGCAGATAAAAACAATAGCAAACAGTTAAGTTGAATGAGTCTCTTCACTAACCACTCCGAGCAGCAGGGGTCTCCTGATGTCCAGGTTTGCTCTCCAAGCAAAAAACAGTGAGTAGACAACCAACATGGCAGCAATCAGCCAGGACACTGAGCGACACGTCCTTGGACAGGAAAACACAAAACCACAAATGATTTAGTCTACAAATACTGTTCTTGCTTTCATAATCACTTTGTGAACATAATACAAAATGTACTCTCTTTATCTCTTTTATATTTCAATATACACAATCTAAAGTATTACTTTGTGTATATTCTGTAAAAAAAAAAGATATACCTTTTTTGATTATTATCTGAAAATATTATGAGTCAAGGAGCAAATGTTTACACCAGCCAGCTAAGAGGTGAATGACGCAGGCTGAGTCAAAATGAGGTGGTGCCAATTGCTGAATCACAGTCATTACAGTACAGCTGTAAAATCTACTTATACACAAAATAAACATGTCGTTGCCCTTGTGGCAAAAACAAACCATCATCTGAACCTGAAGAACATTTTCAAAACAGATAAAATGACTTCTGGTTTTCCTGCCAACAGACTGATTTGATTTTTGTTTTAACCGGCTGGCCACTGACATACAATATCTAAATGTCTATGTTTTTAATTCAGATCTTATTACGAGCAAGTTAAAAATGTAATATTTGACCCAATATGTCCCACAGCAATTCCACTCAACAACCCAGTGTTAGGTACATTTGCATGTTTTACTTTTGGTGTCCTAGAAAATGACCTCTCTCTTTTTCATCTCTGTGAATGTAGCCAGGATTATCAAAGTGCGCCCCAGGAGAGGGGGATCAGGGAGGTGGTCTGTGCCCTCCAGGGCCGGAACAGTCTTTATCAGCTCCACCCAATAGACCCCAGTAACTACTGTAAGAAATAACTGGATCACTCTGCCACATGCAGATACATACAAGCAGCAATTTACCCCTACACACCAACATGTTTTTGAAGATCCAAAACACACATCAACCCCCTCTTGACGTGAATGTGGAGCGTCACGACAGCTTGACAGTTAGGTGCCTCAGTGTTGTTTTGTATTCTTTTTCTCTGAGATCAGCATTTTGTCAGTGGTTTTGTTCCCTCCTTTTACTCCAGGGGATTATATTTTTGGTTGAAGTGGCAGCTGAGATGTGTGTGACAGAGTTTGCTGTTTTGCATGCCGGGCGTCTCGCTGATCCTACCTGTCCCACGCGGAGAGGAGAAGGCCTGTTCCTGCCAGCACCAAAACGGGAATGGAGAGGTCTGCAAGGCAGTGGTCCATCTGGGCCCTACACACACACACACACACATTAACACACATGATGGACACCGTAGACAAGCTCAATTACCCTCCCTGCTACTGGAGTCAAGGACACCAATTATTAAATGCCCTCCATCCCCTATCAAAACAAACTCCTTGGACTGTATGTTCCTCCTTTCAATCGGATTGGCAGATACGAATGACTTTGTCATCCACCCCCCGCTGCCCCATCCTCTTGTCACAGCGCCTGTCAGTCACAGAGCACTTGCTCAGAGCAGGGGGATAGTTTCCTGCCTCTTCCTTAATACCCATCTCTATTTGACAGCTTATTGAGTCTCTGTATCTCCCGATGTACACTATGTGTGAATGTGCTCATGGCGTGTGTTTGTGAGTGTGTGTGTCAGCTTCTCCAGTGGGTTTACGTCGCCAGTGCGATATGCCTGTCATGTTCGCCTCTCTTCCCCATCTTGAAGGTGTGCTTGTCCATCAAGCAGCATGGGCGACGGCAAGGGGGTGGGCGTCTGGCGGAGGGGGGCCCATGGTGGGGGGTCTTAAGACGCGCACGCACCCCCATCCCGTCAACTGGAGGAAGATACCAGGAGTGGGATGAGTGCGGCGGCGGAGGTGGTAATGGAAGTTGGGAGCAGGGGAGGGAATCGGATGGAGGAGGTTTTGAGGGAGGGAGGGAGTCGTGGGGGGGTTGCTGGAGTGGAAAAATACAATTTCTCCAGCTCTATTGCAGTGTCTGTCATCACAGCTTGTCACGCTTAAAGACCAGAGCTGAGTGATCATTTCAAACTGCTGGAGAAACAGAACACAGCGATTTGGCCCTCTAAGCAGGTTCAGTTCTGCTTTGATGGGAGAGAGAGAGTTGAATGGGAAGAACAAAAGCTGCTGGCGAGAGAGAGAGAGGGAAAAAGAGTGAGAGATGGAGAGAAGGGGAGCGAAAGAGATGGGCAGCAAAAATGACTGGGCTCTCTGAAGAGACTGATGTGATCGTGGTTAAATCTGCGTGAAAGACCAGAACTGGTGCCGAGTGTGCTTGGGAAGTCCACTTCTAGAACCATGTGCGCCCTCTATGGGCCAGGATCAAATACACCCAGTTTCCTCTCATGTCTCTTTCCAACTCCATCTTAGAATCTATAGAATCGTTTTAGGTGGAAACAAATCACCAAAGATAAAAAGACACAGAACTGTAAGCAGTAATAAATCCATAACTAAATTGTCTATGCTGCACATGCAGACAACATGGAATGTCATGACCATAGACTGTTTATAAATAGACGACACGTCTCTATTTCCTCCCACTATCCAGATATTAAGCTTAAATATCTTGGATACAAAGAAATCGTACGCCCAGAGTCTGTGCAGTAGCGATTGGGAGATGGAGCCGTGGTAGCGAGGTCACACAGACACACAAGCTCCACCAATCAACAGTCAGTGTCACCTGTCAATCACGATAAGTCACCCTGTTTTTAATAGCATCAGACAACTGATTAAAACAGTAAAAAGTTGACCAAATAGCATTAAGAACAACTTAAAATAAGAGAAACCATCTTTGTGAAAGGTTGATGTATTTTTTTGTTCAGTCAATGTCCCATCCTCTAACAAGGAGGAGGCTGGATTTATGAACAGTTCTGTAACCAGCCACCAGATGGGGATCAAGATGCTTTGGCTTCACTTTTGGGAAGCACTCATGTCATCCATCTTTATATACAGTCTATGGTAATGCCTATCAATAAGGGAACGTGCAGTATAGGAAATGCTCTTGTTTTTAATGATTCCAATGTGTGAACAAGGCAAATGGTAAAAAATAAACTTACTGTAGCATAGCGGTGATGTTCACTGAGCTCTCAGTCTTTGCCTACCAACAAAAACGAGAAAAGAAAAAAAAAGTTGCATGTAAAATAAAAAGGTAGCATATAAGGTGGGTAGGGCAGGCGGGGGTAAGCAGCACGTACCAGGCTGAAGGTGCCGTACTCAGCCCTCAGCAGGTGAGCCAGCAGGCCTGACAGGGTGGTCTGATCGCCCCAGCTCCACCGCGCTGTGTTGAGGTAGGAGGAGACTGGCAGGTAGATGTACGGCAGAAAGCCAGCGAGGAAACACACTCCCAGAGATACAGCGACACGTAATGACAGCTCCTGTCAACATCACATGAGACGCATGTCGTTTAGGTTGTTGACGTTCCCCGAAAACAGATGTCTAACATTTAGATTTATTCTTGTTACATAGAAATGTTGGTATTTAATATAAAATATGGTATATACCTACACAGTACATGTAAAGGTAAGGAGACTAATGGAAACTAATTGCACAATCACAACCATTCTTTTTCCCGCTTGATCGTCTGAAGCCCTGGTCAGACCCGGTATTGTAACCTTAACGTTATGGAATTACTGAGCTGCATGCAGATCTACTATGGAAACAGATTGTATCAAATAAAAAATAAAACAGGAATCATAATGTGTTTTTATGTGTTGACATTGTGATGGAGGCAACAAACAAATCCACATATGATCACTGAAAAAACTTAAAAACACATGTGATTCATTATGAGACTTTAGCAGGTCAGGACACATTTTTGTTCACACAGCAAAAAGAATGGGGCCACTCCTCAGGAATGGATTTCTGGACGGATATTAAAATCAGGTCTCAACTCGGTCTGAAAGACTAAATCTAACATTAAACTTCAGTTCATTGGGGACCTTCGCTAACACCTCTCTAACAAAATAAAGTGATTCTCTGAGCCCATTTTAATAAACACTACAAGAGGTTAAATAAAGGTTTAGAGTAAAAATAGTGTATCTACTGTATAACAAGCATCTTTACATTACTCTGCATAGAGCCAAAACAAACGTATGTATTGTATTGTGAATGTGCTGGATTTAAATAGAGCCCTTCTAGTCTTATCAACCACTCAAAGGGTTTCAAAGTAAAAGTCACATTCATACAGTGCTTCTATACACAGCACTTTTCTATACTGTTCAGATTTAAAATGTTTTCTATGTGTGTTTGTTTTCATGAGGCCGCAGTACTCACCTGATGAGAGTGGAGTCGGTGAAAGACCCAGGGAATGACGACCAGTATATAAAGCACCAGGGTGTGTTGGTTACAGAGCCCCAAGCCACAGCATAGCGCCCCCCAATGTGCAATCTGATGAGGGCAAGCAGGTCAGTACAGCACAGGGAGTTCAAGAGAAAGACAGAAGTTCTCCAGTCTAGAGTGGTTTTTCTGCCATGTTACCTTTGACCGTTTCCTGGCGTCTTGAGCACAGTGGAAGCTGGCGATGGAGAAGAAGAGCAGACCAACAAAAAGGTTGTTGAGGGTGAAGACCTCCGCTACCATGGACCACTGCCAGCTCAGCCTGGACACAGCAAACAGGCCTCCGGTAAGCACTGCGCCAGGGCCCGGACCTGCCAACCTGACAGTCAGAGAGAGGAGACCTACATTATTATACATGACTTCAGAAAGACCTCTGACTGATTTACCAGGAAATATATGGGTCCGCAACTATTTTATCTTTAATAACATTCATAAATGTTTTACTATAGTGTTGCTGCAACCATCAAAAATGTAATCTAAAATAAAACTAAAATATTTAAATTAACCAAGCCTGGGCATCTATTTGTATGAAAGGCTTATGGTATTTTATTATTAAATAAAATTTAAATTTTATAAAATTCTACACTCTAAAAGCCACCACTTCCCTCAGACTAATTTGGGGACCCATTATAATCTTTCTATGACCCAAGTTTGCTTCTCGGACGAGACCTTGAAAAACATTCTCAGTGATTTGGGGCAATTCACACATGATGAGAGAGAACCCCCCCCCCAGCAGCCGGTTGATCTGGAGCAGACTGGCACCGAAACCACCGTGGTCGAGATAGTACTTTATCCTCAGCTTCTTAAATATAATGTGCGCACAAAAGTTTTTCCCCCTTTCTCCTCTCCTGTACTGTCTCCATCTCCTCTGCGGTAATTGAAGCAAACTTGGGATAATCTGTCATACGCTAAGACCCACCACTTACCAAAATCAGAGACAGAGGGGGAGAGAGAGAGAGCGAGAGGGGCGACAAATGGTGGCGAGAAGGGGAAGAAAAGCAAAACAGTGCAGAGTGTGTGTTAAAGGGGTGAGGCAGTGTGCGGGATGAAGGATGAAATATAGAAAAAAGGAAGAAATAAGTTCAAGAAGAGAGAGGGTAAAAAAGAGAAAAGAGAGAAAAAAAAAAGTCAGCCCAGTCCCCGGCATGCTGGCTCTGAAATATGAGCAGCCTCGACAATTAGGGAAGTCAGGCAGTATGGCCCTTTCCGCCATTGTGTGGAGTGGCTTAGAGTCCTCATCAGCCTATCAGCTAACTGACAGGCAGAGAGCTGCTCTATTCAGCACCGCAGATACAAGCTGCAGGCCAAACGGCTGCCAGGTCCCTTATGACCCCACAATCCCTTGCCGGTGACAGCTTCAAGCTCCATAGCAAATTAGGCGCTCTCACATTACAATCGCAGAAGACAGATTCCATTAACGGTATCTGAAATTGAGTAGAGAGCAGGCCTGTTATCAGACCTGACTCATAAGCACCGCCATTAATCACAAGGCATGATACCATTTATACATTTCCAGCTCTCTGCCTGCCGCTGTGATAGTCAGCCACAAAAGGCCTGATGAGACTTAGGCTAGGGGAACAATGGAGCTTTCTGAGGAAAGCGCGGTAAATCAGGAAAAAAAGGAGAGGGAGAGCGAGAGAAGGGTAGGAAAGAAAAAAAACTCTTGCTTGCTGACTACTTCCCCTTTTTTCTTGGGTTTTCTCTCTGCTACTCGCCACTATTTTTCCTCTGTGTTCACTATAAGGCAAGCTCGGCGGATGAGTGTGTGTGTGTGTGTGCACGCACTTAAAAAGGGGGGGGGGGAGAACTGTGTTGATGGGGAGTCTGGGAGTGGGTCTTAATAAGAGATAGCAGTGCCTTTCTCACTGCACCGCTCCAGGAATTAGTTGTAACTTGAAGGAAGGATGAACACGGGTGCGGAGTGGAGGGGAGGGGGAGGGGGGGTCCAGACGGGGACTTTTATTGAGGTGCAGGGACCCTCTGCACCCATAATTTTACCTCCCTGCATGACAATTAACCCGTGGCTCATGCACCTAGCAGGGGGGCTGGTTTTGGGGGCAGCTCTGGGTTCAGAGCAGTCGTGGGGGTCCACAGTTGGGTTATTACACCGAGTCTGTTCCTCCTCCCTCTGAAAGCCCCATCTGATAGCCAGCACTCATCACATATTCAGACACACACACACTCCTGCTCCTCGACTTCTTTATTCTCCCTGAGTGCCTGACAAATCTCTCTGTTAGAGCTTGTCAGTCCGTAAGAGCCCAGTGGTGTGTGTACAGCGCAGCCTGTAAATGACCTGTCTGTCTGCGTCGGACCACCTGAGTCCCCGTCAGCCTCTCAGCCCGCTCTGCGCAGCTCATTCTCCAGGCCGGGCTGCTCCCAGGGCGCACAGATAAAGCTGGATACATTCTGACACCGGTGAAGCCTTGTTCCCCGTTATCACAACTCAATGCGGTGCAGGATGCCGCTGTGCTGAAATGTTGTGGCTCAATGACAATGGCCTGGTTGAGACATGGCAGGAGAATAACACAGCTGACAGCGAGACTATTCTACCCTGAACTGATCCACGCTGCCAAAACGTCTGTGTCATCACTCGGGTAATTAACTAAATGACAAATATTATGCTTTAAATGTGGAATAAGGCACAAGCCTGGAACTAATGTAAGTGGTTACAAAAGAAAATCACTAATAATTCAGCTGAAAGTTAGACATATGGAATGAAAATGGTGAAATAGTAGAAATGAGAAAAGCAGGTTTAAAAAGGGAAAGATCAAAAGGTAAACAAAAAATAATGAATGACAAAGATACAACAGGCTCTGGTGAACAATGTCCCCTTCAAGGACACAACACAACAAAAGCTGTGTATAATCGCTCAAGTGTCAAAAAGGGACCTGCCTTGTTTACCCCCTCAGTTCTACAGTATGGGACTGAGACGTGCCAGCACCAGTCGCCTGTGCTAAATAACAGCACACAAAAAAAAGCCTACACCAGCACTCTGCACTGAATGAGGCTCCACAATGGAGCTGGCCAAGGGAACCACTGTCACACACCACCCCGGGGAGCAGACAATACCACAGCTGTGCCATCGCGGATCAGCGCCGCACTGTTCTCGAACCGAGCGGTGGTTTGGGGGAAGCAGCGCTGGAAAAGAATCACACATTCCTGAAGAGGGTAGAGAGCCCGAGAGAGGAGGTGGCCTGCTCGGGCGGAGGCTTAGGTTTCCAGCTGGCCTCCACCAACACCCCAGGGTTCATCTTTGGCCAGGATGACGGGCAGGGTACTTAGTAGCTATTATATGACAGCGGTTAGTGGTAACTGAGATCAAACACGCCAGTGAAATACTATAAAGTGTTTTAAAGCTAGTCAGGGCACAGATAAGGGCTGAGCAACATTTCAGTATTATTGTCTTTCAGAGTCATAACAATGTCAGCATATCAGGGTTTCATTTTTAAAAGTTCTGTTGTTTTTTAATGGGCACATGATGAATTTTATACAACTAGTTCAGCTTATTTGTGAAATTATTTAGCGTGTGAGAAGTGAAAACTTTTCAAAGTCGGAAAACTTACTCATGCTGAGTTCGGGTTTTCAGACGACACATTTCAGGAGAAAACATGTGTTACCGAGTTCTATCGTGGTAAAAGCAGGATTGATACCATGACCTAGAGGCTTTGATTTTGATCGCATATTTTTTAATTAATATCTTCATAGTGCCCTTCCTTTATCAAAATGCAATTTTAAATTAGTGGAATATCCATATTGTAATTAAAGATCAACAAAATAATATTATTGTGGTTTTCATTTTATATGTGTAACAAGCAAAACAATAGGGTTATCCCGAACACACTGTAGACTTTCTATGATAATGACATACATTTCTGTCATGTTACCGAGACACAATATGGATATAACACTGATATCATTATCTAAATCACATTCACAGCTCTTCTGACTGAAATACACAGTGAACATCTACTTCTCATGTACCCAATCATTTTCATTCCCAAAAATAATATCTTGTGAAATTACGTTCCAAAATAAGGAATATCATCAACCATGATAAAAAAAATATTTTTTGCAGTATTTCCCAGCCTTAATCCTTTTTACTAAGTGCCTTTAAAAACAGTGTGTTTAAATACTGCTTGTCACAGTCTGATTTCCAGCCAATCACCACACCAGGCACTCCTCTCTTCTTCCTGCCTCATCCAGTGTGTGTCGAGGAGGACGCCTGCATGCAAAGAGGGTAAATAAGAGACCCGACTCTGCCGCTTCGACACCCCTCCTCCAGGAGAGCGCTCCACTGCTCAGTGCATGCAAAATTAATCACCACAATTTTTCTCAAACAATGCAGCCACTGACATGACAATTTCTCCCAGAATGCCATCTTAATCTCCACCCAACACACAGAAATTACAGGAAGAGAGAAAAAAAACAATTTACAAAAATCCTGTGTTTATGCAATGCCATTTTTATTGCTCCTTTTTCCAACAAATTCATTAGGCACACACCACTGATACATAAATGTTGCTGTATAGATTCCATTAACTAATTCTGGGTGAATTGTAATTGCCGAGTCTGATCCGTCTCCGAGCCTGGTGCCTTATTAAGACTGCCTGTGGTGGGTGAGGAATGTAATATTGACGTCCGAGGCAGACACAATCTCGGGCCCAGGGGCGAAAGGAATATTAAACTGGTAGTGTATTCTGCTGTCTATCTAACTCTCCTCCCTCCTCCTCTCTATCCCTATCCCGTAGCCAGTAATGAGGAAATAACATCTTCATTAAACATCTGTTTAACTGTATTAGAGGATGAGTCCTTGGGGAACCATTGGTCATGCTGAGGATGGGGGGAGTGAAGGAGGTCTGTTGGACTACAATGTGAACAATGAGATACTGCGAAAATGGAACAAAAGGTCCAGAGATTGGGCCTTTTAAACAGACAACCCTAAAATTGTATTTACAGAGGAAAACTGGAATGGGTGTTTTCTCTGCTGCCACTTGGGGGAAAGATTTTGATCCAACCCTAGCAGATGTGAGAGGGAGGGGCCATCTTGCTACCTACAGGGAGAGGTGATTGTCCAACAAGAACTATTCCGCTGTTTCCTAGATAACACAACCTACAGTTAAAATGTCTGAAACTTTGCAAACGGTTGCAGAACTATAACACGTCCCTACGCATCGCTCCTGACTTGACCCCGAAAAGATACACTCGTCTCAACCCCTGTGGAATAAACGAGTGAGGACTGAGAGCACCATCAGGACCATATGGTGGAGGTTCTTATAAGGAGATGGGGACGCAGCACAAGGCAGGGGGGTGGCACCACGCCCGCCCTCCGGTCCGCTGAGGTATCAGCTGTGCAACATGCGCCAGCGAGGAGGCTCTCGCAGGGGTGCGTTTTCTTTCGAGGGCCGCAAGGAGACGGAGAGAGCCCGACACATTTGATGTGCTCAACAAATTGTCATGCAATCATGTGATCAAAAGGGGCAAAAAAGTGCTGATGACTGAGCGTTGCAAGGTTGTTTTTCTGCTCCGACGGCTGTCAGCCACTAACGTGTCTGCTCCCGGTTTCTCAGGATAAGCCCAGGAATGGAGAGAGATTCCTCTCAGGTAGCAGAGATTCAGAGCAGCTTTAGCAGATAAACTGTGAAACGAGAGAGAGCGCAGAAACCAAGCTGTCTGGATTATCCCGCTATGAAGGGTGCATTCCTCTAGAGACTCTTGGCTGAGGCCTTCAGCTTTCCACGGGCCAAATGTGTCTTTCTGTGAACCATGGAGTGCAATCGATAGAAATTATCATTACGTCCACCATCCTCAAAGGCTTGTCAGGCCATGGTGTGAAAACATAACAAGACATGCAATTTGGCCATCAAACCATATGATCAAGCCAAGAGAACTGTAATTGACAAATCAAAGGGAGGCTAAGAGCTACATTTTAACTTGCGCAGGAGAGAGAAGTGGCTTCCAAGCCTATCAACTTACATTCCCCCACATTAAACATGGCAATCTGGCCGACTAATTTAAATTGATACATCAAAGGGTTGCCATGTTGGGTGTATTCCAGATGAATTTCAAGGTCTACAATTTACTATTGGAGAGAAACTGCATTCAAGTACCCGAATTAACTTCTCTACATTTTGCCATCTGAAAATAATCACACAAAGCGATGATTTGTTTGGGAGTGGGCGGGTGGGTGTGGGGGGGCAGGGGGGGCTATTCCTCAGCAGATACAAAAAAACAAAAATTAAAACTGGAGAAAAGTTTATGAGGGTCTCACAGGGACAGAAAGCACAAAAGACATTTCAGGATTTAAGTTTGCTGGGAAAGACAGACTGACCCGGTGTCACTGCAAGGACAGGGCAGGTATGGACGGGTGTGGACAGGTCAGGTTTGGCATTTCATCTGAGGGAAAGGCGGGGCCAGGGAGTCCCTGCAGGGCTGTGGCACGACATCTATGCCAGTCTTCTCGGTATGGTCAGAGCACCCAATGCCCTCTGTGCCAGAACAGAGAGGGAGGTCTTGACCATCCGGAACCCCCACCCCCACCTCTGATAATTTTCCCACTCCAGTAACCCCTCACCAGGCAGAGTCTGCCAGCTGATCCACGGCCACGAGCTCATCCCAAACTAGGTCCTGAACAGATAACGACTAAAACCTTTTATGCTTATTTTTCAAATTGAAAGCGTAGATTATATGTTCATACTTAAGAGCTTATATGACTGGTGTGACTGTGGTCTGGCTCAAGTCCTCACTACCCATCCACCCTTGTTGAGGGTGGGTGGGCGGGTCAGGTTGGAGGTCCTAATAATGACTTTTTACTTGAACTTAATCCAAAATTGGATCTAAATCCTCAGAGATTACAAAAAGGGCTACAGTTAACATGTGCACTGGGAGCCAAATAACATCCAGACTGCATGGATATTTCTGGCCTCAAAATATCTGTCTGTAAATGTCTGGCCAAGAGCTGTGTCCAATCCCCCAATTCACTGCTAACTCATCAAATGCATTAAGAACAGTGGGGCAGTAGGGATACATGGCCAGAAATCTCTCTAAAGAGGCCCGGTGTTGGCTTCTTTTCTTTCCGTCCTCTCTTATTCTTTTCGTCTCACCTGTCCTGTTCCCGGGCTGAGAGGTTGAATCCAGCAGGTTTTGACTCGCCTCTGAGGAGCAGTGAGGCAGGACAGGGTCCAAGGCTGATGCAGCCTGGGCTCAAAGCCAGTCCCCTGAGGAGCACTTCCTCCCCAGCGCCTGCCCTACTCCAGCAGGGCTGACCCTCTACCCCGACCTACTCCGGACCACCTGCCACCCAACACACACTGGCCAAACACACAGGAAGTAGGCCCATGCAGGACGGAGTATGGAACACAACTCCATTTTCACCCGCTCTCCCTCCCAGGCTATCGTGGTGTACAGGTCCAGAAATTACATCACATTCAACAATTCCTATTCTGGGAGACTAAATTAGAAGTATATGACATGCTTGGAAATGTCCCAGTATGCATAAACACTGACAAAAAGGAAAAATGTTGACACTAAGCTGCCACTAACAAAGCAATGTGGAAAATCACTAAGATCAGCAAAAGGATGATGTAAGGTACTCTGGCCAACCGTGCGAGATAAACACACACACAAAGAGGCAAAGGGTGAAATACTCCTTACATGATGGGGTCAGCAGCAGGCGAAACTGCAGGGTGGTAGTTGCAATGCAGAGAGCGTAAACTGGGCTCATGACTGAGCGAGGGGAGAGGTGGTGAAAGAGAGAGGGGATAGGGAGGAGCGGAGTTAGTGATCCTGTTCCTCTAAGACCCAGGAGGCAAGAAGGGGGAGATTAGAAATCGTGCCGTGTCAGGATTGGGAGCGTGCTGGGCAGTGGGGGAGCAGGAGAACAGGGATGTCGGCGTGGGTGCTGGAGGGTACAATAATTGTGATATACATACACACACACGCACGCTCACAACGGGTGGCTGATGGGTAAACAGGCGGGGCAGGGTGGTGGGAGAGAGGAGGGCGGCTGGACCCTGCTCCTGAATACTGAACAGCGGATCAGGAACACTACCGGCAGTAAGTCAGGACCCAAAAATACCACTCTGTGTCCCAGACAGCATCAAGATGCAAAAAGTCATGAGGGGATTGTTTAAAGACCCCCACCTCTCAAAAATCTTAGTTACTTCACTCTGATATTTGACTTTCACTGAGCAGGCTGATGTTTGTGTGTGACTGGGTGAGTTCAGACAATAAATCTAGTCTCAAGAAGACTTGAGTCATAAAATAACAATTCAACAAGAATATTATTTTGGGGAATCATCCTTATATATATATATTCCGTTGATGGCAGAAGAGGGAAGTCACTGAGTAAAAAAACCGCTGTACTCGAGTAGATTTTATTTCCTTTTTGAGTATTTATTTTTCTGACATCTCTTTCCTTTTACATACTACATTGTTACACTAATAATAATATATGTACTTTATAATTCATTACATTGGCAAAATAGGCTTATTAGTTTCGTTTTAATGCATTTGAGGAAAATTATAATTTTTTTGTTTTGAATCATCAACTCCTTTCTAACATTAATACACATTTCAATGTGAATGGATGGGACATTAACACAGAAAAGATGATTCCTTGTTTTGCATGTATCAGGGCCTATCACACACGACATATGTAATATGGCATGAAAGACTTATCCAGAAAAATCTGAATAGTGAGGGAGACCAAACTTCAGAGAAGAGGTGCGGCGCATATGTCAATGACAAGGAGTAACGATATGGCAGAAAGTGAAGAATCAGTCAATATAGCTGATAATGTCAACAATGTCGACAACAAAACAAAGCATTCTCTGTCCCACACATTTACTCCTGGACAACTTTTAATGCTCATAAATCTTTCTTGCGTCAATCCCTGATTTTAGCATATTGTGTTCTCTTTTTTTTTAATTAAGAGTGGTTAATAGTCTTAAATAGTCTTCAAACTATAGTCTCACTTTGATTTGCAGCCGGTAGAAATGGCCTTCAGCGTTTTTCAAGTATCTGTACGTCTACTAGAATGTGTGTGCTTTTGCAGCCTCTGAATAATGGCAGGAGAGGAAACACAAATACCTCTATTATATTGTGGAAAAAGAAAGCATAATCATATATATTTACGTGCCTACCTGCAGACAGTAATGCAGAGGGCACCACAAGCTGCCGCCCCCAGGAGACTAGCCATCAGGTTGACGCTGTGGGCTGGAGAGAGGGATGGCAGGAAGAACATGGCCAGGCGAGCTAGCAGGGTGAAGAGGGGGTATCCTGGAGGATGAGCCACCTGAACACACATAATGACACAGTCAGCATCTCAGATCCAGACACACAATGAAAGAGGAATTCAGAGGTTCAAGAGAACATCCCATAAAACAGGTAATGTTTCAAGGAAATATGCTCGAGTGGGCAGCAGGCTGAGATACTGAATGTGCACATGTGGTACAGAATACAAAGCTAGAACAAAATTTAAGATGTGACCCCTGACTAAGATTTAAACAGAAGTCAAAGGTATTTTTGTACGTAGCCCTTCGTAAATCTAGCTGCTCTTCTGCCCCCTATAGATGCCTGTAGTTGAGTGCAGAAGAGTCACAGTAACAGAGAGGTGTGACACACATCCCGCCCGGCCTGACCGCAAACTGTGACTGCTTTGATACCAGAGCCCTTCCCTCCCCCGTTCTCACTTCTTTCCTCTGGTCTCTTCCCAAGGACAGTGCAGCTCTCCAGAGCCCGCTATAGAGCACGTGGGGCTCGCCAGCCCCAGCCCCCAAACCACCTTCGAGCCGCAGTCATCCTCGCCTGGGGGATCTCGGCAATCACAGCAATTAGCTGCTAAGTCTCCTCCACCCAGATAAGGGCTCAGTTATTAAACACAGGCTCATTCGCGGGCGCTGATAACACGAGCCATACGGGCAGGGAAAAGGGACAGCTCCTCAAAATGAGCACAGAGCTGAAAGGTGAGAGGGTTACTACCTCAGCAATCACCTCAAACTCTGCAAGCCTACTATGCTCTTTGGTAACATTCAGATAACACAAGCAACTTCGCCACAGTCTGAGAGAGGGGTTGTGGATGGAACATGAAGGTCAGAACGAGTCGAGAAGCAAAATAGGAGAGCAGAGAATGAGAGAAAGGAAATGACAGCAGCTCAGCCGACAGTTTGGTGAATTGAGTGGTGCCGTCAGACAGGTAGGTGACTTGTGCATGTCTGAGGAGGGACTGTGTGGCCGACAGGAGTGGACAGATATGCTGCTGCAGGACAACTGAGGGACAAAGGCCACAGGGAACATGGGGAAGCAGAGCCGTGGAGCTCTGGGGATCAGAAGGGGGGGCCAGCTGCCTGGGGCCCGGGGATGGCCTGCAAGGCCCCGGGGAGGCCCGAAAGGCAGACAGACAGGCCACACGGACTGCAGCACTAACAGCAGGATTACTGGCATAGTGACACCGACACAGCCTCCCTAAAAGGATCACAGCGGCGTAATAAACTTTATTAAATAATAAAACTTATTATAACTGTTAACCCGATTTAGTTCATTCTTCGCGGCTTACACACACACACAAAAAAAGAGGGGTGGATATAATAAGCCTTATACCGTACATAAGGCAAAGCCTACAAAAGCCATCGCCTTACCATTGACTTTAATTGGATTTGAGGAACGGGTTGCAAATTATGGCATTCTCTATTTGCAACTTAGTAAAATAAGTGTATAGAAAAGAAGGGGAAAAACCTGTGGACTGAGAGTAAATTAATCTCCTTTCTGCCCATGCTTAATTAAACTTCCTTAACGCTTAAAAGTTAATGAGTGAATTGATTAAACAATACAGCTAATACTTACCCCCAGCTCACAAGCAGTGGTGATCAGCTCTCCTGTGGAAGAGAATAGGGGAGGAAATTAATGTAAACCCAATAATTATTATTAAGAGACAAGACTGCTCCCAAAGTTTTCCCAAATCAAATACTTGCACTGGGGTTTTGCATTAATTTGCAAGGATCAAAACCTGCAAATCTTCCCAGTGTGACATTTCCTAAGCGGCACGCTCATTCTCTTCATCTCTCCCTTCTCCCCTGATGCCTCCCTCCCCTCCTCTAGCACATGCATACAGATATAAACACACACACGCTCACACACAAACCATTAGACTCCCTCGCCAATGCACTGTCACACAAAGACACACACATATGTTGATCTGAGAATAATGCTTGAAGTCCCATCCTCCCCGTGCATCGGGGTCCTTTCCCTTCCTCTTTCTTCTGCTGCTCTACGTGCCTCTCTCCTGCTCCCACACTCCCAATGTCTCAGTGTCTCGTTTAGTCCGTTGGGCACAAACAGAACAACGTTGCCGGTGACAGTCACAGAATGAGGTAAGCTGTTCAAAATAAGAGCCGGTTGCACAATTTCTTGACAAGCTCTGTGTGAGGCGCAGCACGAAGTGAAAAGAAAAACCCTAAAAGCTATTTTAGGAAGCTTTAATGTACCCAGAGCGTTTCAAATTATGCTGATTTCTCACCCAATGTTTTCATCTCCCACTCATGAAAATTGAAATTTGGTTCAGATTAAATGACATTGATAAATGTTTGGGTTTGAGACGGCTCCCTCTACTGGCACTAGATGGGCAGTCGTCTCCTCCATCCACAGCAGCCAAAAGACTGTGGCCTCATTTGCTGCAGCGGTGACAGAAAAACATTCAATCACTTCACCAGCATCCCATCTATATAGGAGCCCTAGTAGATTGATATACAACATATAACCTGGGGGGGGAAACAACATTAAATAGCTGACGCTGTCTTATTTTAAGAGTTTAAAAATACTGGTTCAAATGAATTGATTCATAGTGTTACAAGTTACATTGGCTCACAACAAATTTATTTTAAAGTGTTTTCCATGTTCAAAATAAAAAATGTAATCTCACATGAACATGGGCCACGATGCAGCGACGACTGTGATAGAACAGCGGCTGAGTTTCAGATGGCATTGGCTGCTTCGTGTGTTTTGCAACCTTGCCGATACAGTGAATTACGATGCCTAAATTTCTGCCACATGAAGTGCCCCAACTCTTGGCACTTCAGTCTAATGGACCATGAAGTCAGAACTCCTCCACCTGCACAGCTTAAATGTTTTCACAGCTCCATTTCACCTGACATGAGCCGCCAGCTAGCTGCCATCACTTTATATCACACTTCCCCTCGTCAGTTTCTAAATTTCCCTCATTTCCCCCTCAGTAGTAGCAGACGCTTGCACCATTCAACATGGAAACTCAAACTAATACTGAGCCAAAGCATCCATCTCAGTGCCACAGAGATGGGCTTCTGCAGCCCCTACGCTAAAAAGGCAAAATATTGACTCGACGGGGTAGCAGCACGGATGCCAAGAGTCTTTGTGATAGCGGAGCATGGGCACCCACACCAGTCTTCCCATAATCCCCATCATTTCCACACTCCACATTCCTAGACAACAGCATGCCCGCGGGGCTGCGCTCAAGCCTCTCCAGGGCACATCACACCTAAAGAGATTAGGACACAGAGACGGAGACCTGGAGAATTTCGGAAGGGTGTTCAGCTGGCACTATCAGAGCGGGCATCCTGCACCGTCCCTAAAGACTGTGGAGAAGGGGCTGGCCATTTTTTTTTTTTTTTTCCAAAGGGCCCCCGTTCACTAGACAGCAACACAAGCAGCAGGGCTACTCAGTGCTCCAATTGCCTGCTCTCTCCTCGTCTCTGCTTGCCCATATCTGGCCGAGCTTTTCATATGCTTTCACTCTGCAAATTGTGCATTCCCCTCTCCGCAGCAGCTTGCACGCCAGAGCGGTGCAAACCTAACAAGCAGAGCCTTCATGGCCTCAAGTCCACATTTGCAAGTTTGTAACCTTGCTATCGCTTCTAAACAGTTGGTAATTGTGCAATGCGTTACTTCATAAACTGCATTACACGAACGCCGGAGAACACATTGGCCTACCACATAGGAAGGTGCTGAGGGAAATACATTTTGTGTCCAGTGCTAAGCCTTGTTACAGAAGAGTGCAAAATTGAATTTATGCATACGCACATCATTTGAATGTAAACAAACAAGCTAAATTATTCCGCGAGTCAAGGGCTGTCAACAATGCTTTGCCATTACAAATGCTGTCTCCATGACCCAGTACTGCAGTGCAGTCGGTAAAAAAAAAAAAAAAACTGTACGCTGCTATTTACTCCTTGTGAAGAAGACAAGGGAGCATTCCTGCAGATCTTTAAAAAGGGCAGAAGTTTAGACAAAGTTAACTTTTTTTAAATTTTATTATCATTGGATAAAAATGATGTTGATCACTTGCTGTTGTTGTACTATGTTATATGTTACTAGGTTATATGTTATGTTATATTTTACTTTGTTATATGTAATGTTGTTTTTTGATCTTGTATTGCCCATCAGATGTTGCCTGCCAGGACATAAGAATTTCACTGCTCTGATTACGTTAAGTTATTTGGTGCATGTGACAATAAACTTTGATTTCATTTTGATTTGAAATCTTCCATGGTTCCAACTCTATTTAATAATTCATTTTCAAGTCGCAATTGGGCTCAAACAGTCATATGATTTAACAGTCGACCTAATGACACATAACTGTATTAATATTCCTCCTTTTTGAATGATGTAGTGTTCATGATTATGCTTTTTCTTTATAACTGGTTAAGACAACCTCCATCAGTGTTAACCATACAATAAGGTTGTTTCACTTCTTTTCTTAGTCATAAACACATATTTAATATTACTTGATTTTTTATTCAGTTGTGGCATTCAAAACAGTCAAAACAGTCTAGAACAATTTTGAATCACACTATCAGAGCCTTTTAAAGACAGTGAGATCAACTTGAAACTAAATAGGCAATGAATTTTCATTGTAAATCTATTTAAGGAGCAATATTAAAGATCCAGAACAACAGAAAAAAATACATTGGCATTTTAATAAATTTCAAGGTTGTTTCCATAACTGTAAATGTACTTTCCATAATTTTCCCACAACAACTCATCTGTAAACTGGACCAGCTGGGGCTCAACACCTCCCTTTGCAATTGGATTCTGGACTTCCTCAGTGAGAGGCCACAAGCAGTACGGGTCGGCAACAACACCTTGAGCAACATCACACTCAGCACAGGGGCCCCACAAGGCTGTGTGCTCAGTCCCCTGCTCTTCACCCTGCTGACTCACGACTGCACACCAACCTACAGCACCAATCACATGGTGAAGTTTGCGGACAACACAACTCTGGTGGGTCTCATCACCAAGAACGATGAGACCCACTACAGGAAGGAGGTCAACCTCTTGACCACCTGGTGCAGAGACCACAACCTCCTGCTGAATGTCAGCGAGACAAAAGAGATTGTGGTTGACTTCAGGAAAAGCCACACTGAACAACCACACTGACCATCGATGGTGCTGCTGTGGAGCAAGTGAGCAGCACCAAATTCCTGGGCATGCACATCAGCAAACTCAAGAGAGCGAGAGCTCCCATACACATCCTGAACCCACTCTACCGGGGCACCATTGAAAGCATCCTGTCCATCTGCATCACTGTGTGGGGCAGTAGCTGCACTGACCAAAGCAGGGAAATCTGCAACGCATAGTCAACACAGCTGGTAAGATCATTGGTGCCCCACTCCCTTCCTTGCAAGACACTTACACCACCCGCATCAAACGGAAAGCCACCTCGATTGTGAGTGACACCAGCCACCCCGCACACGGTCTGTCTCACTCAGGACTCTGCAACAAACTGTCTCTTGTACTTTTTGCCCTTTTATCACTTGTATCACTACGTTTACACTTAGAACCTTTTAATGCTGTACTAAAAATCCTGTATGTTTACTTAGTATTAGGAAATGGCTTGTCTTATCTGTTGTGCCTGTGCACTTTATATGTTTCACCGTGGGAGAGTGGGAAACGTCCTATCGATTCCCTGTATGTCTTGAACATGTGAAGAAATTGAAAATAAAGTTACTTCTTTTTATCTTTATCTTTTCCAGTGACACTTGAAATACTTCAATAGACCTGTCTCCATGGAAATGTAATGAAGTGCATCCGACAAACCAATAATGGGAATAAATCTGGCTGAAATACACACTTGAAAAAAAACAATGCAGCAACAACTGTGACAATTTGACACATTAGATGTTTGTTTATTAAAAGAATAGTAATACATCAAATTATACAATTTGTAACTTAAATCCTCAGTTTGTTTAAGCTTTAGACTAAAATTCCCTTTTACTAATCAAATTCTTATTTTAGTGATATTAGAGATATTAGTGAGTTTCTGTTTTCCTAATCGCTTCCTGTTTCAGATGTACATAGATACGATATTTCTCCCCCGGTGAATCTTTACATTTACAAATGTCGTCTGTGATCTGCAGCTGCAGCACCACGGACAGTACCACTGACGCTGCTGCCGCACGTGATTGGCTACCCGGCAACATCACAAAGCCACATGACCCCAGTAGCATTTAGCTAGCAGGCTAATACCAACCTGAGTCTCCCCCGGGGACCGTCCTCTGGACACAGGGCACATACAGTGCGGTGACACACGCGACCGTGGCCCCGGTCAACATCCAGCTTCTCCGTGTGTCCGCCGACATTTCGATTTGAGACTGAACACCGATAGTTCTCAAACAACAGCTAGCTAACGTGCTAATGCTACCAGCTCCCATTCATTTAGGGCTGGAGACGTTAAACGGGACTCAGAAGCGACCGATTACCCGAAGACAGGTGTCGGACTGCAGCTTGCATGAAGTCAGCGTGCCGCAAAACAGTGACCTCGGTTTAAATGTTGTAGTTTTAGCAGTTAGCTCCTCTAACACGGTCGCTTCCGGGGTTAGCAGCCGCGCCCGACGAGCTAAACTCGCGATACTAGCAAACGCGCCATTCCTCAGACGTACACCAGCAGCGTAGTGGTGTGTAGTTTTTTTAAGCCATTAACGCAAGTGGCGCAGGGAGAGGACGAGTGTTTTCCCATTCGTGCGTGGAGCGCATCAGTGGGAAACCTGCGATGACCTGCGATGGGGGGGGCTGCTTCTCCTCTGTGTGAAATCTAGGTACATAGTTACATAGTTACTAGGTACATAGTTACAAAACAAAACATTGTATTGTCAATATCCAGTGTTGTACAAGTTCACACCTCTCATGAACTAGTTCAAAGTTCAGTTCATACAAGTAAACATGAATAGTTCACGTTCATAGTTCACCATTTAAATTCTGAACTAGTTCATAGTTCAGTTCATATCATAGTTTTAAGGTGGAAAGTGAGAATGAAAGACTTAACTTGTTAAAGAAAACCTTATCCATCACTACCCCTTGCCTTTACTGTCCGAATCTTTATCAGACAGTGTGTAAAAATCCCTCTCTGCTTTCTCTTGCCATCTGTATATGAGACCGAGAGCTGTTGTGTTGCAGGTATGGCCTGCCCCTTTAAGGAAAGTGTGTAGTGTGTGAGGTAGTGCATCTGGGTGTTGTGGCTAAAGACGCTAAAAGTGTGTGTATAACGAGAAGTGACGGACCATCTAGAGGTGATGCGAGTGTTGCTCCTGCTGTATATCCGAGATATAAAGTGGCCGCTTCCAAGTAAAGAAACATCTCCTCCTCCTTATTCACAGAGCGGTCCGGACGGCTGGTTACCGGCCAGACAGCGAGCCCAGATAACCAGTGACAGGGGCGGCTCCTGGTACAGGCGACACAGGAGACTGATTTATCATGACGTGACACATGCAATGTAAAACAATAAATTAACGTCACACCGTCGTCCTCTAACCCCGGGACGCACCGGAGGTAGAAGCGCTGAGAAAAGCGGTCCGCTTCCCTTCCTCGCCCATGTTAAATACTTGGGCTGTTCACACCGTGAAGAACCGGGAGGCTCCGCGGCCACACACACACACACACACACATAATCTCCTGTGAAGACCAGCATCATTTACCCCTGAACCAGCGCGGAGAAATGATGTTGATGATGAAAAATTAAATATATAAAAATAAATATAAAATTAAATATACAAAAATGTTATTAAAATTAAATTAAAGTAATTAAAAAAAAAGGTTTTATTACCTCTGGATCAGAGATTAACCTATAGATAGATAGATAGATAGATAGATAGATAGATAGATAGATTAGTTTATTCATCCCCGAAGGGAAATTAAGTCATCATAGCAGCCGGTACATTTGAATACAATAAAATACAATACAATAGAATAAAATGAAAAATATTGAGCTCTACTGAGTGCCAGTCTAGTGAATGAATCTGGAATCTTCACTCAAAAAAACATTTCCCCAGCTCCATAGGGTTTGTAGTGAGGTGTTTTATAAAGATGTGATCGAAAACGTCAGAACAAGTGAATCCACTTTATTTCAGCATGAACAG
The DNA here is from genome assembly GCF_949316205.1 of Platichthys flesus. Lineage (NCBI taxonomy): Eukaryota > Metazoa > Chordata > Actinopteri > Pleuronectiformes > Pleuronectidae > Platichthys > Platichthys flesus. Next base: position 15,908,529 of record NC_084954.1, read on the forward strand.
AAAAAAAAGGAGTTTCATTTCACTTCACAACAGTTTCTCATAGAAGCATGCTGCATACAAAGAGATGTATAAAAATCAACTCAGTTTGGCAGCATAGTAGGGACATTATAGACTGCGGTTAGAGTCAAAGATGAATCAAAAAATAGATTAAATTAACAGGTGCACAATTCAGAAAGCACCGCAAAGTAGAGGAGGAGAAGAAAGAACAATGTAGAGGTAAGAATCACCCCGATTGTGGACATCGTTAATGTTTATTTGTGTCGACATGACATGATATGCTTTCAGTACAGGACTCTTTTGATATATTTTACTATATATTTGTATTGTTTTTTATAGCTTACACATTTGTCTGCCTGTGTATGCATCTGTTTACAGTTCAAAAGTTCTTGGGGATGCATGACAGTTTGCATGTGTATGTTGGGGGGCGCCAATTTGAAATCTCGCCTAGGTGGCCAACATTGCCAGGGCCGGCCCTGACCAGTGAGCTGAGCTCCCAACTACGGTTCAGAGCTGAGACATTGGCCAGAGAAGAAAACACTTGGAAACCATTGCTTGATTGGTCTGCATATGTGTGCCAAGAGTGATGGGTAATGTAGTTCGAAGTCGAGTTAGTTGGTTTAGCTTAGGCTACATCGCATCGGATCAGGGTATTAATGGAATTCTCAACGTTTATATTTCTTATTTTCCCTCTTATAAATCATCTGCTGAGTGAGGCCACATCGTTAACTCTGAATCATGTCTTATTTCATCATGTGTCTGTTCACTAACAAGCTAAATGAACCATGGAAGTAATTAGCATTAGTTTAAGAATCAATGCATTGCGAGAGGTTCAATACTGAGTGTTGACATCCTAGGTAAATCCAAACTTAAAACCTAGTCAAAAGTTCATTCATAAAGCATGTTTGAAAGAACCTGAAAAATAAAAGATTTTGAGAAAATATATAAACACAGAGCATGATTAGAAAATACAAAAAACAATGTTAAACATCATATATACTTGAGGATTAAATATATTGCACGATAGCAGATGGAATCAAGGTCTCTACTTGAAAAGGAAAGCAGGTGAGGTGGTGTTTTAGCAGTAATCTAAACATCACCAGGGTCTGAGTGGTTCTGATATGAAGAGAAACTGATCTAGATATTAGGAGCAGCCACTGCAAAGACTCAGTCACCTCTAAATTTGATTCTAGACCTCAGGATGTCCAGAAACATCAGGCTGGGCGACCACAGTGCTCAGGATGGAGTATGACTGTGCAACCTCAGCGACAGAGATCCCTGCATTGTCAAATTCGGAGGCCTAGACAAGCCATAATCATTACGGCCCTCTGGTGTGCGATGGATGGATTTGTTTGAACATCTCAACTGATGGTTTTTTGGTGATCCAACTTCCCAAAAAACAAATCAAAAACAGTTCAATTGTTATCTGCCTGTATATAAAGAGACCCTCTACCTTTAGATCTTGTATGGGAGAGATCATTAGAGCTTATGCTATACCTGCTGCTCACACACCATTAATTGCAGCCTCGAGGCACCAGATTAGAAGTGAAGCGAGATACATGCACTCATACATGTCTCACAAGTGTCCACATTTCACAGGTTGAAGGGTGACTGTAATAAAGAAATTGCCCTATTGAACTGATAATAATCCCAGCCCACCGTAAATGAGTCTGATCCCTCAGTAAATTGAGCCCTTGGTGAGGTGGAGTGGTGTCAGCACCTAGCCAACTCTCGGATGGCTCTCTAATCCTCGCTTCCCTCTCACCACCACCCTCGCCGTCTAATCAGTCTTGAACACACACATATAACTCCCATCTGACACACACACACACACACACACACACACACCCAAGCGCTCACGCTTCCTCACACTCGGGCTCAGCCGTCTCCTCAGTGTGATGTCACTGCTAATCCACGCTCGGTTATCCGCTGGGCTGCAGTGCTGGCAGAGGGATGTGGGGAGGAGAATGCAGTGAATTTGGGAAGATGGCGGGAGGTGGGGGGGGGTAATCAGGCACGTCATGAAGTCTCTTCTCTTTTTAAAACTACTGCTTCCACCCAACACCAACGCCACCGCCCCCCTCCTCCTCCCAATCGCCACACAGACAACCAGAGGCCTCGGTCGCACTGCAGCTCAAGCCCTGAATGGAGGAAGTGAATATTCTCGCCCTGATGGCCGAGATAAACACGAGGCGTCAGGCACATTCATCGAGGCCTGCGGCTCGGACCGGAGGCGGAGGGCTCATTAGAGAGTCTGCTGGATTAAGCACATCCTCCCAGCGTCCCCCCCCTCCCTCTACCCCGTGCGTCCAGAAAACGCAAGGCCCCACTTTATTGACAGCTTGTCCAAAAAGAGGAATTACCCACATGGCTGAGGCCCTCGTTCCATATGGCACCAGGCTATTAACAAACATTAGTTGACTGTAACAGCAGTGGTATTAAATTCATTATCTTTTCAGATTATATGTGAGGTGCGTGATTGTGTGTGTGTCTGTATGTGTTTGTGTGTGTGTGTGTGGTGCTAGAGTGCATGTATACACGCTCAATATGTGCTAGTGTGTGTGATTAGAGAGTTCTAATGTTCCGGCTCTGGGGATTTGTAGCATGAGATAAGAAAGGGCATTAATGGTGAATTGTGACGGTCCAACAGAGCAAAACTGTTGTTTGAAACATGTGTGCGCACGTGTGTGTTTGTGTGTGTTTATGTGTGTGTGCGTGTGTGTGCACGTTTTTACATTAACAATCTACATATTGTCTCACACCATTTGCTGATTCTTTTTAGGCTCCCAAACAGGATATCCATGCATGAGCAAGCGGCTCACGAGACCACTGAGTGAAATTCAATCTATTTGATTTTGTATTTTGCTCACTTACCCCATATCTGTTTTAATCTTACCTTAAGCATCCTTGAAATGAGGTGTAATCCACTTAAGCCCTTTTTGAATCTGCTTCACAGCCACAATTCCAGCCGTGCGTCGTCACATAAACATTCTCGCTACTGCACAGCGCCGACAGTGTCCATCAGACAAAACTGTGGCCTTTGCATTTGTGCATTTGTGATTCAGGGAACGCAAATGAACAACAGTGCTTGTATGAATAACAGTGGATTCATAAAGGTTATGACATTAAGTAATATGTGAAAATACTAGATTTTAGGCACATTCTGACACAGTAGACAGTAAAAAATGGTCATTCAGATGTATGAATGTTGCTCCGTTGGAACAAATGAGGAATATATATATAAGTCTAATGTATCATCAACTTGTTCACAGCCAAGTCACTCCGGGGATCCACTTATTTCTTTCCTGCAAAAACATCACCGTGTTCTTTTACTCTGAAAAACATGGAGCAACAACCTGGACACCAGCTCACATCCATCAGCTGGATTCTCTCTGGATTCTGTTCGAAAGCTCAAATCAAACACATCTTTCTGAATCCAACATGACCTCACCCTACTCTCTCCTGTCATATCTAATTCGATTTTAAACTTTGGTTTTACTTCATTAATTCCATTGTTAACCTTTTATGTATTGTTAGGTGTCTTTGCATTCTGAGCTAATAAGAACCATTTACTATAAATCTTCTGTGATGTTTATGTCTCAGTCGATGTTTGCTGATATGCTGAACTCAGAGCATTCTTGGGTTTTTAAAGATGGTGTGACTGATACTCGCCATTTGCTACTGTTTGATCCCATTTATCAATAAAAGTGCAAGTCGTGTTTGGGATCAAATGTAATAAAAGAAAACAATTATTATAGAAATATGGGTAAAAATAAAAACAGTTACATATGAAACATTGTTTTTCGTCACTGCCAATGTTTATTTCTTTGACCTTGGTTTGAAATTGAACACATTCATGCCAGTCTACACAAATCGTGAAGGGCAGGAGTTTGCTGCGTATGTGTCAAAACAGGCCGCAACTGATGACATTGATGAAAATACTTAGATCAGTCATTTTACTTTCTCTTCCTCTCACACACATTCACACACTTGTCTTCTCAGGAAATGAGCCAACACCAATGAGTCTGCGGTTAAAAAATAAATAATTGCATCAGTTTTTGTTTGAGTAAACATGGAAAATACGTCCCAGAGGCCAGAACGCCACAAAGAGTTCATTATTCTTGTGTTTGTATGTGATGTACTGTGAGGTGTCCTTGGGCGTTAAGAAAGGCGCCATCAAATAAAAGTATTCTAATCATTAGTAAAAACTGTGGAGCGAAAGCTGTGAGACACACGCGCTGTATTAATATGTCCTGAATCAAAAGCCTCTAGAGCTCAACAAAACAAGCCACTTTCCTGCAAAGTGTCCATGTAGTGAGGCCTTGAACCGGTGAGCACGTCTTCAGAGAGATTAATTCTCTGCTGTGATCCTGTCCTCATTACAGGAAGCAGGGGACTCAAACGCACGTAATAACAAGGCCGACCGCTGTCCCTTTGTATCATGTGGCTATCTAAATGTTCCTAAATAAGATAGATGACAAGGATAAAGCCAAGCCATAATCGGCACTTTGCACAATGGAACAAAATAGTCTGCGGAGAACAAGGGGACGGACACAGAGAGCTCCTGTTTCCATCGCCCGGAGCAGCACACCTAGTCGAGAGCAATTAAAATGAGAGGATTCAATTTTGTCAAACACCAGGAACCAAGGATTAATCGTGGATCTCATCTGCCAGTGGAGGACACTCCCTCTCTCTCTCGGCGCCATCATGTTTGTTATAGTTTTTTTTGGGGGGGTGGTGTGGGGGGGGGGGCAACTCTGTCAGCTGGCTACTAACAGAGAAAAAACAATAGGTAAAACAACTCTCCTTCCCCCCCCCGAAATGACGCTATAATCCCAATCATTCCACTTGCGAGACCCAGGGCTGAGGGAGAGAGGGAGAGCCGGGTGAGACTGGTAAAGAAAATACATTTTTAGACAGAGATGGAGGGGGGGTGGGGGGGGGAGCAAGACATCACGTCGCTGCATGGTTTCCATGTGGGAGCAATCCACTTACTTCAACTGATAAAGATTTAATTAACACAAGACTGCAATTACTCCATAATTAAAGTAATTTGGCCCCTTGTTTGGATGAGTAGGCAAGACGCCACGTGTGCCTGCGTAGGAGCAGACGGGAGAAAGAGGCCATGACGGGTTCAAAGCTCCCTCACCACTCCCGTTGCTTGAATTCAGGAGTTGATTTCCCTCCTCATTTGTTCGAGTGAAATATTGGCATCAGTGTCTCTTTAGCCCGTGTTTACTTGCCTTTTTATTTGGGAACTCATTTGTTATTCATTGGGAAAGTAATAAGCTGAGTAGGCCCGAGCACAAAGCATCATCAAGAGCCACATGAAATAGTAAATAGGCCTGATATAATCATAATCCTCTCCAAACTGCACAGCACACAGCTTTGAAATGTGTGATGTTACTGCTGCAAACCCCCCCCCCCCCCCCCCAGAAGCAACAGCAGAAAAATAGGAAAAGACAAGATCGGCTCCGACGCCCGGTCCCGTGTGAGCAGTTTGACCTTCGGCCCCGGACGGAGGACAAAGTAAAGCCGAATATCTGTGCAGCAAATGATGAAAACAATCTGCACGACTGACCAACACAGGACAGGAGCAGTGAGGAGGCGACAGTGGCCACCGAACGTGCCACCGGGCTCACGGCAGCCCAATTTGCCGGGAGATTAAAAAAACGAAATGTTTTGCTCCCGAGCGGTTTGTATGTGCTTTGCTTTAATTGCCACGAGTGGAAGAAGAGCCCTATCTGCCAGTTACAGATGATGATCTGCGTATAATTTGCCTCAGTTGCATGCTGGGTAATTGAGGTGAATATTACAGCCCTCACCTTGCCAGGCGGAGGTGTCCTGCTGACAGCTTGGCACCCAGCCTGCCGACACCTGTGGCCTCTCACATGTTTGGTCTCAGGGAGGAAAGGAAAGGGAGGAACCCTTCAAATGCAGCTTATTGAACTTGGAGAACCTGAAGCTGGGTGACAGTTTAACTGCAGCACATTATATTCCACTGTAATATAATGTGTTGTCGGGGGGAAAGTTTGAGAAGGAAATGTCTGTTTTACATTTTTAAGTGAATCTAAACAGTTCTCAAATAGTTTCATGATGCCATTCTTTCCCCACAGTGATTTAGTTTAATGCATAAACATCAGCATTGACAGAGGAAACCCAGCAGGACCACACAGCAACACATTTCTGAAGATACTTTCACATACGATTTTCAAAGTATAAGAGCAAAGGCTCATGAGACCGTTTTGTGTCCTTGTTTGTTTGCTTATGCTCATGTGTTCATGAAAGTTTTAATCTTTGTGTACATTTGTAATGTGGCCTCTATGAGTATGGTCTGTGTGATCAGGTCTGCTCGAAGTTAATGTAGAAAGTTATGCTATCCAGTAATGGAATCAGTCACAAAACCTCTCGCCAACTAAATGAAGATTAAAAATGTAAGTTTTGGACACAGCCGTCCTTCTTCCATGTGAATTCACATATCTTTACTCTTCCCTTCTGATCAAGGTAAATGTCGTTTAAAGCTGCCAGGTCTTTGAAAGACTGCAACACGGTTCAGTCTGCACTTCTTGACCACTTCTACTCAGCCACTGATAACAGCGCCATAGAGTTGCATTATGGGATATTGTGGGGGTTGTCAGGGCATTCAGTTCAGTTCAGTTTTGATGATATCTCTGCCAATGTTTCCATCCCTGCCCAGTTGTTTGTTTGATTGTCTAGGCAAGATTAGCGAGACATTGTTTTTTTCCTGGGAATAATTGAAGAATGTTGATGAGAGAAATCAGGAACATTTTGGAACCTGATGTTTATGAGTGTGTGAGTTTTGATGCAGCTTGATTGAATTGAAGGGGCCTGTTGGGCCTTAGTGGACTCCACTAAGCCGAGCTGCCATTCCAGTTCTTTCTGATTCCTCATCTTTGTAGAAGTGCAGCACTAAATTAAAGCAGAGGTTCAAAGTGTATTCAGTGTGTTCACCAAGACGTCATCTCTCCCCACTTCACTTCTTGCCTTCACAAACTGTCCGTCCAGATACACTCCTGATCAAAATCTTAAGACCAGTTAAAAAATTGCATGAATTTGCATTTTGCACTGTTGAGTCTTAGGAAGGTTCTAAGTAGAGTTTCAAAATGCAAAAAGAAGAAATGGGGACAAGAGACCAAAAGTTGTGAGCAGGCAATTTATTGAAAACAACAATTTAACTGAAGTAGGCTGTTCATCAGCTGACCAAAAGTTTAAGACAACAGCTCAAAAAAAAAAAAAAAAACTCCTAAAACAGAAATTAAAGTATCAAAAACTGACTCAGTAATGAGCAGCTGCACCATTATTGTTGATCACATCAAAAATTCGTTTAGGCATGCTTGATGCAAGTGTTTCCAAAAGGCTAGTGCGAATGTTGCGCCAAGTGGTGAAGATGGCTTCACGAAAGGCATCCCCTGTCTGGAACTGAAGTCCATTTTTGTAAACTTCCCTTGCCATCCATCTCCAAATGTTCTCAATTGGATTAAGATCAGGGGAACACGCAGGATGGTCCAAAAGAGTGATGTTATTCCCCTGGAAAAAAGTCTTGGTCAGACAGGCATTGTGAATTGGAGCGTTGTCCTGCTGAAAAACCCAGTCGTTACCACAGAGACGAGGGACATGTCATGAGGGGATGCCCGCTGCAACATCTCCACATAGCCAGCTGCTGTTTGACGCCCCTGCACAACCTGGAGCTCCATTGTTCCATTGAAGGAAAAAGCACCCCAGATCATGATGGCGCCCCCTCCACTGTGCCGCGTAGAAAACATCCCAGGTGGCATCTCCTTGTCCTGCCAGTAACGTTGGAAGCCATCAGGACCCTCAAGGTAAAAAAAATTCTCGTCAGAGAATAAAACTTTCTTCCACCTTTGATTGTCCCATGTTTGGTGCTCCCTTGCAAAGTCTAAACGGGCAATTTTGTGGCGTTGAAGGAGACGTGGCCCTTGAAGACATTTCTTGTTTTTGAAGCCCTTCCTTCGCAGATGCCGTCTGATGGTTACTGAGCTGCAGTCAGTACCAGTAATGGCCTTAATTTGGGACGAGGATCGTCCCGTGTCTTGACGGACAGCCATTCGGATCCTCCAGCTCAGTGCCGGTGAGATTTTTTGGGGTCTACCACTTGATTTTTTTGTTCCTTAACCCTGAGGATCTTTTAAGAAATGCAAAATGACTGTCTTACTGCGTCCAACCTCAGCAGCGATGGCACGTTGTGAGAGGCCTTGTTTATGCAGTTCAACAATCCTACCATGTTCAAAGACAGTGAGCTTTTTTGCCTTTGCCATCAAGAGATCTTCACAGTATGATTACTTGACAGGAAATGACATGGAATCCACATTTTTGCACAGATTTTGGCTTTTAAAGGCTGTGGTCTTAAACTTTTGATCAGCTGATGAACAGCCTATTTGAGTTAAATTGTTGTTTTCAATAAATTGCCTGCTCACAACTTTTGGTCTCTTGTTCCCATTTCTTCTTTTTGCATTTTGAAGCTCTACTTAGACCTTCCTAAGATCCAACAGTGCAAAATGCAAATTCATGCAATTTTTTAACTGGTCTTAAGATTTTGATCAGGAGTGTGTATCATAGCTGTGCCTCTGGTGTGTGCTGTTTTCCCAATGTCCACATTAAACCAGCAAGATATGTGGGTTTTGAAGGGGTTGGACAGCGGCCGTGTTTCCTCTGCAGCGCTTTGATCGTGCATTGTGGGTCTTGTTTGAAAACCCCTCTGAGGCTGCGAGGAGCCTGAACACATCATGTGCCGTTCCCTTTCCCTCCAAGAGGAAACATATGGAGGCAAGTGCTATTTATCCAAATATAAATGCAGCTGAAATATGATCCAGTGAAATGAAGTTCTTTGAAAAGAGTTGTTTGTGACTCCGAGAAGTTAATTAGGATGCCAAAGGTGATAATAGAGTTTGGTTCGTATCAAACCAGACAAGCATCAGTGCAGCACATGGATCTTACTCCTCATCCAGGAAGCTGGCTGGAGAAATAAATAAAAAAAATATTGTACCATTGCACTTTATTTGCATAACCCTGCCCTGCTTAAGGCAGGGGAGCCACTGAGCGATCTCGAAATTAGCATGCTGTCACCTTCAGTGTCTCTTCTGTCATTCAGGAAAACAGGCGAGTGTGCCGACACATGAACTCATCTCACATCTACTGCGGAAATGTTAATTAGGAAGCGCGGCATCCCACAGCTCCGTTTCTCTCCACACGCCTAACTGACATGTTATGTATTTAAATCCCTTTCATGTGCCCTTATTATAGAGCAGATGAAGTCACAGGCAAAGTGATGGAAAATGTCATCATTGGACTTTTCGTGGAAAAATGTTTTTTTTTTTTTGATTGCACAGAAAAATAAAAAGCTAAACATTACTCACAAATGTATAGTTTTTTTTCTTCCTGGGAATGTTTTATGTGCGACTCCTGGATTTAAGACTAAAATAAATCTAAAGGCAGTATAATTAATTTTGGGGGAAAAAACGCAAAGCCAAAGATATTTAAAATGCTCAAGATTAACTCTAAATATATAGATCCCCCCCCCCCCGTACACACACACACACACCCAGTCCACTAATTGCACATATAGAGGATTTTCAGGCCTGTATACAGAGGCATGTCAATTTATTTAGTTCAGTTGATCTTCATTCAGATGCATTTACACTTAGACACAAAAAACATCAAACTTCAATTTCCTAGCTCTGTGCTTTCAGCTCCTGGATGCCGCAGGCTCTGTAGTTGGTGCCAATAACTCTATTGTTGAGGAAATAGTGCCCTCCTGCGGCTACAGAAGAGAATTACAGCCTGACCAGCACACCATGGGTTTCTCATGCAATCACTTCCTGTGGTAAACATTAAGATAAAGTTGATAAGATTAGAAAATGAAATGGAGGAATTAAGAAAAAAAAAAAACACTTCAAGAAAACTCTTTCACTTATCTTAAAAACATACCGTTTGATGGCACTAATCAACATTCAAAGCCTTTTTGTTGACCAAGATAGCAGAGAATGATGAAACACGTATGTAACTGTGATAAAACGTACGCTGTGCTGTGGGATCGCAGCGGAGACGTCTGCAGTTCAAAGCCAGCGGATGAATAAAAAAGGAGCAAATTCTCAATAATTGCATGTACCTTATTTTTTTAAAGCAGCGTCCGAGAACATTAACGTCATCAGGCCCAAAATCAGAGACAAGCGACTCACTGGGGCGTGTTTTAAAAAATATTTTATTCTTTGCAAAAGAGGCATTGGGAGCATCAGTGCGTTTGTATGGCTTGTGTACAGAGTTCCTGTAGGAGACAAAAATTATAGAACAAGCCCTTGGGTGAACTGAGGGCCCCACCCATGTTTACCAAGGAGGAATGTTTGAGGCAGCTACTCTGCAGCTGTTACAGAACGCGGTGTCGGAGCTGAAAGTGTTAGAAAGGAATGCTACTGTACGGCATGTGGCTTAGTTCTCGATGCGGTGCGGCAGTCACATAAAACCTGGAGAAGTCAAGCGATTCGGAAACGCTCTGTGGTTTGAGTGAGGCGTAATGCTTAGTATGTTTCTCTTAGGAAAGAACCAGAAAGGGAAAATACTCGACCACTACTGTGGCGATGCTATTTTTTTTCTTTAATGGAGTGTCAGAAGTCTTAGTTAAGACTCTGGCCCTTAGCATCTCTTTATACACCTTTTCACAACTTTGGGAGAATATTCCAATGCTAAAATACAAACTTGACTGTCACAACTCATAAATTTAATGCTCACTATTGTATTTTATGAACTAGTGTCAGAATTAATGCTGGCGACTTCACTTAACATATGGGCACAGTCTGCTAAGCTAACCCCGCACAACGTGCAGCTTCGTCCAAGATTCTTTAGTTTCAATTCATCTGCTGCTTTGTTTTGGACAAGTCGACTCATCCTCACACGACTGAACCTCACCAAGTTTAGCTTTGTGTGCGATAATATCATTATTCCCCGTTGAGCTTGGTGCATTCAAGTGAACAGCCTCGACTGTAATCCAGAGCCTGTCAACACTCGGCACAGCAGCAGTTTGGGTTTGCATCTTGCATGTGAGGAGAGAAAAACAGCTCCTCCTTATATTTGGTATAATCTCTGAGTGCTGCTGAGACCGTGCCCAGGTTTACGAGCGTAGAAATCATTGGATCAGGCCCAGCGTGGGATAAAGCTAACAACAGTGCAGACTGAATACAGTACGTGTGTGTGTGTGTGATGGGTAGGGGGTGCAGCACGCTAGTCGGCTTGCAAGCAGGCGTGGCTATGTCATGTGCTTGCACAGTTCCAATAGGCATTACCTGTACTTTTAACAGCACAGATAATGAGTAAGCAGGTTGTATATGTGAAGCACCACCAGTGAGGAGAGTCAATGTGTATGTGTACATTCATTGTCAGACCCTGCGGAGCTTGGTTTTAATTCCTGTGTTCTCTCTTTTGGGAGGTGGGCGAGATCGCAGCGAGGGGGGATAAGGGAGGGGGGGATGGGTGTAGATGATGCAGGGAGATGCAAACCAAAAGGCCCGTGGGCACCCACAGAGGCCAACACGCGCACACACTCACACATGCACGCACACACTCCGAACATTCTTGCACACACTATTTATGCAGGAGAAAAATATATTAACATTTGCATTAGGAAACAGTACAAGGGCCTCAGTGTAGCAAAATACCTCTTCTGTCAGATAAAAATGTGGTGTAGAATCCGTGTGGGTTGTCATTTTATTTTGTCCTCTGTATGAAAAATGATTTCTTTCTTTGCCTTCAATAAAATATCTTCTCATTTATGAAAAAATATCTTCACTGTTAAATGACAAACACCGACCTCTCAAAGTTTGTTGAGTAAATGGAAGCCACCTCTGGAGTTACATGGTTTGGATCAGGGGTTAAGGCTGAGAGGTCGATGGGGAGCAATTAACTAGTCATCCATTAGAATTAGGCCCCAAACTTCTCCCGGTGTTTCTCCCAGCCAACAGTCCAGCTGTCTGGCTTTGTAAAAACTTTGTCTCAGACCCTTCAGGAACTAGACTTTAAATCCTTCCTTCCCCAACTACCCCTGCTTGCTATTATCTGGTTGAGTCTGATTCATGAGTAAAAAACAATTCATTCCTTCACAACCTTAATCTTACTGCTGTCTGATGGAAAACCAGCAGGCATTGTAGTTTAACAGCCCAGTGCTGGAGCCATATTTAAAGCGGGTGGTTGGCAGGACAGCTGAAAACAGTATTTCAGTCTGGCAGAACCAGGGATCTGTGGTCCAATGTGCTCCACATCTCTGTATCCCACAGTGGCCATCCAAACAGCCCCAAGAGGCCCTGAACAATGTGTAGTGGCTCTCTGTTGTGCAGAATCCACAGTATATGACCAGAGGTTTAGAAGACTTACTCCTAACCACAGCTGGTTTACATGAACAAAAGAAAGCACAAAATAATCTGAACAGATTCACAGCATGTTGGCATTCCCATCTAATCTCTTCTGCCAGAGCAGGAACCTTCCGCTCAGTCCACCGGGCCCTGGAAGATTAGCTTGGTACAGCCCTTACTAAGGTTGAGCTGTGTGGCACAGAAGGGGCAGGCGGCGTGGAAAGCGTGGGTGCCGTGAGGCAGAGGGATCTCCGCCCAGTACTTGACGGACTTCTCTGAACACACGTGTCCACATGGTACGAAGGCATGTGTGGGGGCACCTGTGTCCACGTAGAAGGCCGCTTCGCAGCCCAGCCACAGCGGTACATACGGCCCCACCACCCGGCACATGGGACATTCCCGCGTGGTGCTGGCCTCTTGCTCTGAACGGTGGCCCCAGTTGTGGTAACCGTGCACGTGGCCACACGCCAGATACACCCAAGGCTGCTTGTCCTCCAGGGAGGAGAGGGCACGGCTGCGCTGCATGCTGGGGAAGGCGAGTGTGTTGAGGCCTACGGGACACTGGGGCCGCCCTGCGTTGATCTCCTGCCTGAGAGCCTCCAGGTGTTTTTGGGTGGGAGTGTGGAAGAGGCCCTCTGCTGTACGCCACAGCAAAGTAGCTCCACATAGATCCACCAGGGAGCCGTCCTGCAGTATATTACTCTCATTCTCCACCTGCAGAGGGTGATGTAGCAGACACAAGTTATTAACAGTATAAACGTTTAATACTCTGTGGTGCTTCAGATATGTCACGAGGACATTTAAAGCTTCTGTACAGCGTTCGTTTGAAGGCACTGACCAGTTTGCCGGGGGTCTGTGCTGAGCGGGTCTCCCTCAGTGTGTAAACGTCCCCACCAACAGAGATCTCTCTCCATACGCCGGGTTTGGACTCTTCTGTGAATCCACCCTTGGGGTGCATTACCAGCACGCCATTGGTTGTTAGGCCGTCCATGTGACCATCAGGATTTTTCCATTTAGCAGCTTTCTCCTGTAGGGGACACAGACAGCACAGAGGATGTAGACTGATGCATGCTGTGTGAAATTCCACTTCTTCGCATAACAAAAAGAATGCAAACATTTTGATAGGCGCCTTTCAGAGCACTCAAGGTCACCTTACACGGCAGAGATAAAAACATGACAACGAAAAAAACATGTATCAAAAACATCAATAAAATAAATAAAACCAATACCAATAAAAAGAAGGGAGATAAAGATTCTGAACATCTACCATCATACACTAACTAGTAATTACCCCAAGGAAGATGTTTTTGGAAGAGTCGAACCCGGCTGCATAGATGCGGGCAGTGAAGGGAGGGAGGCGCTCACAGACGACTCGGCAGGCGAAGCGGGAGATGGTGCTCTGTGTGATGGGAGTCTCCTCTCCCTCCTGGCCTCCTGCTACTGTGTCAGTCACCACGAAGTCTATGGGACTCTCTGTGGAACGCCCAATCTAAAAACACAATAGCGAATCAATATCATATCATATTGTTGTGCAGTTTCTTGTGATCTCTTGTCGATAAACTGGCATGAACACGGACGCTGGCAGTGGTTTCTTTTTTATTCCCTGCAGAGGATTGAACTCTGAACTCTTCTGATTCCTGGCTGCTCAGCCTTTTTGACACTTTGTGGCAGTTTGACATTTGAATGAACGCACAAGATCACGTTGCCGTGTGCGTGCGGGTGTAATAAAAAATGCTGAGACAGGATACACTGGGACACAAAGTTCTGTACAGCAGCATGTTGTTATATCACTACATCTCTGAGGGGAAGACAAGTTTCTCCTTTCCCCCCGAAAAAGAATATTTCAGTCTTATTTTATACAGACCACAGAGTTCCACACTGAAAACATGTCCAAACATTCCAAAAGCTGAACAAACAGAGGTAAAAATAAACATTTCCCTTTTTTGCTTCCTTATTTTTTCAAAATCTCAAGTCTTTTTTGAAAGGCTGCCATTCTCTGCATTGTCTTTATCTCTAGTTATTCAGGGTTTAAAAGACAGAGAAAAAATACAGGCCTGAATGTGACGCATGTGTCTTTAGTGCTAACCTCCCCCTGTTGTCATCATCTCCTTGATGTACATTCAGATTAATGCTACAGACAGAACAGCTGAGTATACACACAAACACTCTCCCTTAGTAGATGACTAGGTTCAAGAGGGGGAAAGATCATAATATGTGCAATAAAACAAATGTAGAGGATCCAAAACAATCCTTACATACAAAAGTGCAATTGAACTGGCTTTTTAACTGTATTTTGCTTAATATTTAAGGATATTTTGTGCCTTCATTTGAAAGGAATAATGCAGCAAAACAAAGAAGGGCTAACCAGGATCTCGCTGCTCAGTGCCCATGTGGTGTCATACCCCCGACTCATTTACTGTAGCTACAGGTCACAACTCAAAGAACTGTTTTTTTTACCTGAAACATGTCTGTGTCTTTATCATGGCAATACTCCACCACTACTGTCTGGTTCCTGGACAGTGTGTAGGAGATGCTGTGTTGGCCTTTACAGTTCACAGCCTGAAATCAAAGTAAATGAACAACTCATTATACACATATTAAACACAACCAATGCATTTTATCTTGATGGCATAAGTATGCGCACATCGCCTGTCATTTTATCTGTGTCATAGAGGTCTGTTTTCATGTCTTGGTCTGTGGCTTTAACACCAGATGTGACTTTTCAACAGGTTCACAAACCATCTATGCAATCATTGTATTATTGCTGAGGTTAATAAAAAGATCAGGGGGAAACCCAGCCCAGCTATTTAAAGTGCATGGCTTTCAATCTATAATTCAACAACAGCTGGTTGTTGACTTGTTGACTTGATAAATGGATTATATATATTATATCAGTATTACCTATTATATTATTATTACCTACACCCCTGTGGCAGGAATTTCTGGAAGAGGGACAAAGACGAGTGTGTGAAGTCACACTCCCATGACAGTGACCATAAACTGCCTCGTTTGGAAGTGTGGGCTAAAGCCACTCAGGCCCAGCTCCCATCTACACTCTACAACATGCCACTATCATCCCACTCTAATCTTCAAATTCCATTTTCAAAACAGCCCCCCCCCCCCTCCCCATCTCTGTCTCTTTGTCACGTGCAGGAGGGAAACAGAGAGGGAGAAAAAGTGGGTCATCAGCACTGCCACTCTCTGCTGTAACATCACAGACAGACGGGGACAAATGTCGTCATCACATGCAGCCTCCGCTCGTCCGCACAGTTACAAACAAATGTTGCTGCACCTGTTTCAACGGCTAAAAGAAGTTCATACGCGCTCCAAATGGAAAGATATATTTGAATAGACACCAAGCCTCCAAAATGTCACGCACCTCCTCCCTGAGCTGAAGGAGTAAAAATAAAAACACAACCATGTGCCCAACAAACCCCCTCAAAACAAAGCCAACGCAAACAAATCGCACGCACAAATGGTAGTAACTAAGAGTGGGGAGATGAGAAACCAGAGGCAGAGGTTGAAAAGGGGAGCTGGCTGTGGCATCACGGGAGCTCCTTGTTATCTGTCATGAACACCAGAGTGTGCAGGGACACGTGAGCTTTCCCTCTCTGCATCTCCGCCGCAGAGTGTTTATATGTATGAGGCTGCTACACGGTAAAGGAACAGGAGTAGGTAAAGGAGACAGCTATAAAATATATTGCAAAAAGATAGCTATGCTCAAATCAAGCAGACCACGCTGCTGGTCTCTTAAAGCATGGCTATTTTTGACCATGTGCGCAGCTAGGAGTGGACGGGCCAGCCTATTGCAAAAACTTCCTCCTCGGTTCACCCTCTAATCCCAGGCCTGGCAGCAATGTGACCAAGAGGAACACTGGTGAAAAGGGGAAGGAAGGTAACAGCAGTTTCCAGCTCTGAAACAACCTGTGACTCACAGTGTAAAATAGCACACTTTGCTCTTGACCTAGGCAGCAATACACTTTTTTAAAGTAGCAGGGACAAACACAAAAGAAACAATGCAAGATTACTGATTAAAACTCCACAGTCACAAGTAGAGACCTCTAAGCAGAATTTAGGAGTCAAGTTCCTCAAGGTGAGAGTAACCCGAACCTGGGGGCCCTCAGCTAGCAAGCCTCACTCTCAACAAATGTTTGAAATAATGGCCCACAGAGGTGCAGAGGTAAGCAGGTCCTCCAGCTTGTTTAGCAGTTTTGCTTGGGAACCAAAGGGAGGAATGCAGGAGAGGCAGACATGTTATACTGGATGGGGCAGTTTCTGGCAGGCACTGAGGCCCAGCTAGGAACTGCCTTTATTGTACTGGAAATGTCAACATTAAGGTCTGCCAACAATAACGTAAAGGGGCTTACTGCATGTTCCATAAGCTACTGAAATAATTGAAAAGAAAACACACCGCTGCTCTGAAAGTCTTGTGTTTTTCCATGATCTAAAATCAGCTGAGTTCAATAAAAATATGAAAGTACCAAAGTGCATTACTCATCACTCTGTTGCGGTTATTATTTTGTCGAAAATATACATTAAAAAGTCAAACTGAAATGTGTAACTACTCTCTGAAAATCTCTTCATTAAATCCCTGACTCATCTCGTGATCTGATTTGTACCTTACTGGCCTGGGGTGTGTTGAGGATGTGCACAGTGCTCGGCTTAACACCGTTGGCTTTGGTCCTCCTGTATAGCGCAAATCTGCTTTTCCGTCGACCCCGATCTCCATTGGGCAGAGAGCCATTGTACCTGTTACAGAGGGGGGCAGGGTGAAGGGAAAGCACAACAAATTCAGTTAGTTTTTTATCCCCAAAGAAAATGTTTCAACAGTTTTTGTAGTTCAGAAAAAAAGGTGTGTCTAATGAGATTTACAGGAAAAGCTCTTGTGATCATGTAACCAGTAAACACAGAGAATTAGAAACATTTGTGCATTTTGAAAAGGAGCTTTGCCGCGCATTACATCACTGGCAATCTAATGCACCCTATTAGCAATTTAAGCATTACCTTGGATAATGTCTCGTTACATAATGCACTCTGGCGCTTGTAATTTCAGCGAGCTAGCTCTGTGTAAACAGCAGCTGTCCTTTTTTAGCTCCATGTCCCGGCCAGGCAGGAACAGGTTTTTAAGATGCACGTCAGGTTTGCTTTTACTTTGCGTGTCTGGGCGGAATACTGGCTCAACACATTCTCTCAAAGCAGAATTTTATACACACGTACGGAATGCTATAAGATCTCCACTGCAAAGCCTCAGCACGAGCGGAGAAGCATCAAAGAGACAACTCTATTTTCACTTCTCAATACTGGATTCTGGTTTTGCCCTTTCATTATGCTGCAAGGCCTCTACCCTCGGATGCTCCTTGTGAATGAAGGAGACCCTTCCGGTAGCACTGGTCCTCTTCCCATCCACCGGCTGGTTCCTACAGCTGGGACACCCCATGCTCTACTTCCATCCAACACACAGACCTTCTGTCACACACTCACATGTAACCACAGTGTGCTGAACAGACACTATACAAAACAGAAATAAATGTTTTGAAAGCGTTGAGTTTGCTAGGCAGCGCATTTCATAAGGGAACTACCCCAACCCCCCTCGACAAAATCTTGTTGCTACACAAATGCAACAGTAGTAAACAAAGCTTCCTTCTGCTGCTGCTCCCCACTTCCCTCCCAAGCAAGTCCACCTGACCCATGTCTACACACGGCTGGTCAGGCATGAAAACACATGGTCCCAGTCTGATCAGTACAAAGCCGGCCTGTAGGACAAGTCACCCACAGAGAGCTGGAGATGCAGATTATTCTGTGGACAGAATTCCAAATAATACATGGACAGCAGGAGACAAATAACAATATGATAGTGGAAAGAAAACTATAATGTTGTTTTAAAGGTTTAAATCCTCACCCATATCCCTGCCTTTAGGTTGTACTTCTAATTTTGATGCCAATGATTTAAACATAACAGGGAGCACACCAAGATTAAAGTAAAAAAAAAAAGCTAATTTCATGGGAACTTCACACATAATCATGACCAGTTGCATCAATCCCATCCTCGAAACTCTCCTCCTAAATACAGATTCTAACTGCAGACAGAATAAAACATGGCTCCCTGAGAAATGGCACACACGCTCTCTATTATTCATCATAGCATTCAGGAACAATGCTCTGTCAGCCTGGAAAGGCTTCTGTCCTATTAGCTAGGACAGGCTCTATAAAGCTGTGCCCATAACAATTGTGATCGCTTTACCTTTTGACCTGTGCCAGACAGACAGTGGATTACCTTCCAATAGTTTAGGCGCAGGGATTAGAGGACTCTGGCGTATCCCCTTCACTCCAGGGTTGAACTGAGGAGCCGACAGCACCTCCTACCTCTTATACTAACAGGAAAGGCCAGTGTTTGCAGAATGAGGAGGCGATATGAAGAGTTGCTGGAACAACCATTAGCATAACATGGAGGCAGGGTGGATTTAGAGGGTCACAAAAGATGGCCTATGAGGAGATAAAGACCATGGGCTTGTGTTTTAGATGAGGTCATTACAAACTTATCAAATTCATATTCAGTACATGGGAGGCAGCCAGATGGCAGTATGAGTAAGAAGAGCATCAGTCAACTGACTCAGATTCAAGCGGCCATGGCCTCGAGTATCCGTCTGACTGGTCTGACCTTGCACATGACACACGGACACCACACCCGCTCCATCTACACTCTGACCTTGAGTTGAGGAAGGCAGCAGGATACTGCTTCTCCCTGGACGAGTGAAAGAGGCATCACAGCTCGCAAAAATCAGCACCAGTTTGTACCAAAGATTTGCTGAAGTTGATTTGTCCACTTCCCTTACAGAGCGTTTTCTTAAGTGAGACGGCTCAATCAATAGACCCAGTCTCTTGGCCACAATGGACAGAGAAAACTGAGGCGAGGCAAAGGCTGGATCCGGATCAATCCATCCTTTCATTTCCAGGATACCCACACAGCACCAGCCCCACCTCCTCTCACGGACCAGCACCAAACCAATCCACCCGGGCAGAGATGGGGGGCAGCCATGCAAGTAATAAGAGCCACCCCGGTCATGGCAACAAACCGCTGAGGGAACTGCTGCTCAAACAAGCTTTGTTCCAAGCTGTTAGCTATCTTGTCTACCATCGGGTTTATCAATGGGATGTGATGACATGGCAGTGATTATACACCCATCACATCTGATTCAAATATGTGCCTGTATGTCAAGAGGGAACACAAAAGCATCCGCTTTGAACGCACCACATGTGCAGCCCGCGGTAATAAGCAGTCAGCACTTTTTCCCCTTGTAATAAGCAGTATGGTTGTGAGTGTATGGGTGGAGGTTGAAGGACAAAACCACAACCTCTACCATGCTCTGTATATAATCTTCATATGCATCTCATGACAAATGCTTTCATCAAACATTACATGAATGTGATCCAAGCCAGCACAGGCACCTAAAATAGTGAAGTAAAGTTGTTATAACTTTCAAAGCAGTTTCTGTTGTGGAAAAACTCCTATCACTGATGACACAACAGGTGTTTTCCATTATCTGTTGCAGCCACTGCCCTTGACAGTTTATCAATACAAACATGATTGTTTACAATGATAACTGGCTGCAGTTTTTTCCAGAACACATTCAGAAAACCACAGTGCAGTGGGTTTGACGTGGTTCTGACATAAACAAAGAAAACGCCTCGCCGGTGTTTAGTCTGTGGCAGGATGAGACATGTAGAGTCTATAGCTGCCATGGTTTGTTGTTTCACTTCAACAAATAATAATGCCAATTGTTGGACACTTTGTAATTCCAGTGAGAAGTACACATGGTTTTATTCTAGAAAGGTGTCAGGTTAACTTATATAAACAAAGACAAATTAAGCCATAGCAAATTACAGTCTCGACACTATGCAAGTACTGTGCATCATTAACAGGGTCAGATTACTTGCATCTATCCAATGACAGTAAAGTTAACAAAACTTGACCAGGGATCTGACGAGAACTTTCAGTACCCAACAATACATTTGAAACAAATAGTAAGTTGACAGCTAATTAAGCAGTCATTACAGTCAATGTGAGCAACTGTTTGTCTTTTTTCTTGGTGGAAAAATGCCTTTCAGTCATTGGTTCCAGCTTCTCAGCTGTTGGGTTTTTTCTGCTTCTGTGCTCTGCTGTAAAGAGAATATATTTGAGTTTTTGACTAAAGAAGCAGTTTGACAAAAAGTACAGACATGTGAGATTAAAAATAGCGACATAGTACATAGATGCTCATTGTATTCAGGATCTTAAAGAAAAGGCTAAAGTCAATGAGAGTTTAGGATCTCTGATGAAGGGCAAAAATGACAATGTAGACAATACAACTTAGTCTCTACCTAAGTATCTTAAGTGCTGCCCATAGATGCACTGTATGAAGATGTGTGTGAATGGCAAACTGTAAAGTACTGTAGTGTAAACAATGTGAGTGGCCATCAAGACTTGAAAAGCGCAATATAAATACGGATAATTTACCATACCATCCATACTGTGGTATAGATATTATTTAATGAAAGGCCCTTGTAGGCAATATTATAAATACTGATCACTGTTATCTGGCTGTATTCGATCTGATTCAAACACTTTCCAACATACATACGTATAATATATATACAGTATAATGTGACTTGTCTATATCACCCACTCATAGGTTGGTACTGTAAAAACCTGGTAACAGTTAAGGTACCCTACTTTGACCATGTGCCCAGCAGCCTGAGAGAATGTAAAGAAAACAACTTTTGTATCGAGTTGAGCAAAACATGTGATCTCAATCTATTGAATGCAGCAAGAATCAATCAGTCAGGTGTGGCCTTTCAGAAAACAAAACAAACAATGACCCGATGTAAAGTTGTGTGGTCTGAGCCGCAAATGTGTTTTTTAAAGAAAAGGGAAGAACGGTAGGGGCTAGGGGGAAGGGGCCATTACCACTTCCGAATTCCTTCAACCCCATACGAATCCAACTTTATGGTGGGAAGTAGCGAGGCAGCCCGGGCTAGAGCTGCTGACTGGGAGATTTCATTTCACCTGACTCGCTCAAAAAAGTTGCTGTGGACGCGTCTATTCATCGGAAACGTTCAGGAAACGTAAAGCGACCTGTGACTGACTAATTCCCGGTTGTGAGGCGGTGAAACGGCGCCTGGCCTGAAAGGGGGAAACGTACACAGTCGTGATTGTGCACGTGTCCGGTTTGAGGACTTAACGTGAGCGAACACATTTCCCAGGCTTGACTGTATGTGTTATTCCACGCAGCTTTTGAGTTTGTAAGAGAAATCGTTGGCGGATTTGGTCGAACTCGCGCAAATTCGCAATTCGTACGAACGTGCGAGTGGCGCAGCTAAGTTAGCTCGGAAAGAAACTCCCTCAAGTTGAACACTCGCTTTCACCTCCACCTGTAAAAGTGTCGTAGCGGTAAACAAATACAAAACACACATACACGGAAGACCCGGACGCGACTCACCCCAGCACCACCAGCTCCCCGTACTTCACCGGGTCTTTGGACGGGGCGCAGTGCTCCTCTTGGCTCGACGAAAACATGAGGCTGCTCCGCGGTACGTCCTCTCCACACGGTGAAAGCGGCGGCGGCTCAGGAGTCACCAGGAGTTCCCTTCGAGTACAACGCGACTCGGGCTCATCTCAGGTCGTACGTCCCAGCGGCGCGAGGCTGCGGAGGCTCTCCGTGTTCCTGGGAGCTAACTGTGCGGAAAGTTCGTCACCGTGACATCGCAAAACGTAACTTACTTGGCGGTCGAATCGGAACTGAAGCGCGTACGAAAACAGCGAGGAGCAGGGCCGGGGCGTACCATTCTCTTCTTCCCCACTTTGTGCAGGGGGGCGGCCTCCGCAGCAACTCTCACCTCAAACTTGTATCCTGACAATTATATGTTTCATATAATCTTTTGAGCGTAGTCGTTGCAAAAAAAACATTTTATTACATTGAATCCACTTCTAACTAAACCAAATTGTCGAGCTTGAAGTACAAATCCGTCCTCGCACCACCTCACATGGTCACATGGTTCAGCCCTTGTGTTATGTAAACAAAGGGTACAATCTGGGGATTCTTACAGGGATCATGAGTTTCCTGAATGTTTGCATCGCTCCCAGTTTCCTAAAACATTGAAGAAAGGGGTTTTATACACACCCTCCCCCGAGTATACACTTCAAAGGGCAAACTTCCATCTCAGCAAATAGTTTAAAGGATCCCATCATTTCTATTAGATGTGACCCTCTTTATTAAGCCACACAGGCCTCAGTGAGCAGGGGTAAGAGTCACATGGTGGAAATGATGATCCCCTGGAACATATAGAGATAATTTAGCAAAGTGAAAGTAGGGGCGGAATCCAATTTGTTTGTTTTGTCGGTGACTCCCCAGGACACTTTCAGCGGGTTTATTTGATTATGACTCTGCTGCAGTTGGCTAATGCTTGTGATTGATTAGGCAACCTCTGCAAGATTTATTTCCACATTGGCATTGCTCATTTTGAAGATGTCACTCTGTTGTCCCGCTTCCTTTTCTAATCTTTTCTTTTGGATAAAGTTGGTTTCATGCCCACAGGCGTATGCTTTTTCCCCCCCTGTAAAATCCCATTGTTCCAGTTGATGCCTGTTCATGGGAGAAAAATTCAATAAGATCCAATAGAATCCTCAAAACCCAGTAATTACTTTACTGTCCAGTGAAATCTTTTTTACTCTGACGGACCCTCAGATTTTATACTGCGACCAAATGCCTACACCTCAAGTGAGGACTTCAACGACCTCTCAACCTCCAGGATCCCACATGTCCAGTTGTTGTCACGCCTTTCTGATGAATGTGCCACTTCTCCACTCTGGTCTGGCAATCTCATCAACACTTTACGGCCCTTGTCTTGTTTTCACAGGAATCTACATGGCTGGAGGTGCCCTCGCTGCTACCAGCCCCCTAGGCCTCTGCAATTATGGCCCCCTGTTTGAACTGGTGTTCAGTTTCAAAGTGCAATAAGACCTGACATAAAAACAAAAGGCAGTAGGGTGTCACTGGGGGCCTGTGGATCTACTCACCTCCCTACTTTTTACTCTGCAACTTAAACTCTGCACTGCAGCAAGACACACCTGATGTATATTAACATTTGTAACCAATACAACTTGGATTAATCCGTGGCATTCGTTGGTTCTGTTCATAGCTGCACATACTTGTCCATTAATAGTACAAAGGAGTGAACTCCAGCGTCTTCAGCAGTTGTGCACATGGATCAGGCAGCATTAGGCCTTTAACTACAGGCCTGGGGGCCGGCCTTAAAGCTGTGAGTATAATGAATGTTTACTGCTCTTTTGTGTCACTGTCTCTTTCCGCTTTGCTTTCATCCACTGGGTATTGTCTCTGTGAAAGAGCACTACAGTCTTTTCTGTGTCTGTTTGACTCGCCCTCCTGTATGCACACACACACACGCACACACACACACACACAAACAGACACACACACAGTATAGTTGGGGGGGGGGGGGGGGGGGGGGATCAAAGACTCTAGCACATACCACACTGATGGAGAGCAGATGCAGGGAGTGGGCTGCTTTGCTGAAGTTGCGCTGGCCCTGTGTCAAGTTAAGTCAAGTTAGTTTTACTATAAAGTGCCAAATCACAACAGAGGTTATCTCAGGGCACTTAGCACACATCGAAGGTCTAGACTGGAGTCTTTATTATATTATTCACAAAGACTCAACAGTTCCTAACATGAGCGAGCACGTGGCGACAGTGAGGAAGGAACCTCGAGCCGAACCGGGCTCAGGGCGGGCTGCCGTCTGCCTCGACTGATTGGTTTAGAGACAGATAGAGAAGGTGGTAAGGGAATACGGCCCCATGCAATTTCTATATATGAAGATGTTAAGTAACAGTCACGGTTATAGTCTTGCTCGGGGCAACAGTGTAAGTGCCAGTCTATGTTTGTTGTGTTATCAGGCGACAAGCATGCAGGGCACCCGCTTCCTGCGACAAGTTAAACAGCACAGCAACAGTGGGAGTCAGATGGTGACGTCAGAAAGACAAAGCCCCTATTAATCTCCTCACTGCTCTTTGCCAGACGTGAACGCGTCAGACTTTTCGATGGAAGTCATGAGACTGTCTCCAAGTGTATGACAAAGTGTAACCTCACGCATGAGGTTTTGAGATCATCATGCGGTGGATTCGTTGCCAGCAGCGTGTTAATTATACTCCGTGGGATCACATTTAAACTCTTGATCGTATCTTAGGGCTCAGACACTTTAAAGGGCGGACCGTGCACTTAGAGAAACGCACAGGACGGCCTCCTGGGACCCAGTCGGTGACAAATATGCCGGAGACGCGGTGCCACCT
This sequence comes from Platichthys flesus, assembly GCF_949316205.1. Lineage (NCBI taxonomy): Eukaryota > Metazoa > Chordata > Actinopteri > Pleuronectiformes > Pleuronectidae > Platichthys > Platichthys flesus. The sequence goes on from NC_084954.1 coordinate 15,933,243, forward strand.
GTTTCGTCGCGAGGTTTCCATGAAGGCAAATGCTGGATCTCCAATCAGCTGACTGTAGCATGACAGTGTGGGAGAATGTGAGGAATGTGCTGATCCCATGTTGCTCGCGCCCCTGACCTGACCCCCCCCCCCCCATCCTCCTCCTCCTCCCATTCCCCTCCAGCCTGCACAACAGCCCTGTTGTTTTAAAGGCTTTTTAACATGCAAAAGATGAGAGCAGGAGTTTTCTCAGGCAAAGTCAAGTCGGTTCAAGTGGCACAGAATCGGTATTTCTCCTTTCAGCAAAATGGAAAGTTGCTAGAAGAAAAGATGAGTACACAACACAAACATTACACTACATATCATTTAGTTGATGCTTTTATCCAAAGCAATTTGCAATACGTGCATTCAACCATGATGGTACAAACCCAGAACATCAAGAATCATGTGAGTACATTAGCTTAAAAAAGGCCAAACTGGTAACCAGTGAAGGGAACGGAGGAGCGGAGTAGTGTGATTACAGTTGTACTTTTTGGGAGGATCTATACTTTCCTTTAGTATTTATATTCATCAGGACTTCCACTTTTACTCCATTTCATTTGAAAGAGGAAATATATACTTTTAATTCGTAACATCGACATTGGACACCTCATTACTTGTTACAAATTATAATCTTTTTGAACCTCAGCATCTGGGGTCGAAACTTTGTAAAATTATACAGTAAATGTATATTTTTTGTTTTGTTTGTCAACTGAAATAAAGCCTGGAGAGGTTGTGTGTAGGACTATTATGAAATGCACGTAGCATTTTTAATTGTGGTAATTGTACTTTTACTTTATTTCAACACCACATACTTCTGATACTTAAGCACATTTAACATGAGCTACTATAAGACTCAAGTCATTTTCTTACAGTTGACTTTATATCTTTTACTTGAGCCACTTTCAGGTGAGATATCTGTACTTTTCTCAAGTATGGCTTTCAAGTACTTTATAAACCACTGGATAGTAGTAGCAGGTAGACCAGCCACGAGGAAGAAGTCTAGGCATGAGATGACAGGAGCCTGGACTAGAACCTGTGCTGCCTTCTGAGTGAGAAGGGGCAGTATCCTCCCGATGTTGTGCAGCATGTATATACACGATCAGGGTGTTGCAGCAATGTTGGCTGTGAGTTGACTGTCGAGTGTCACACCCAGGTTCCTAGCAGTCTGGGTGGGGTCTACCACAGAGTTGGCCATGGAAAGAAAAGTAGCTGGGTCTTGTCTAGGTTGATTTTCAAGTGGGAGAGATGTCAGTCAGACAAGCAGATATATATAATGTATTATTCCTATGTTCATATTATATATAAACACATTTTTATAGTCTTCCCAGAATTCTTTTTCCAAAATGAAAACCAAGGCAGAGGTTCTCCTTGATAAACTTTGGATTATTTCAGCCTCTAGTTTCCCCCCTCCTTTCCAATGACATCTTATTGATGGGAAATAATTTTAAACACCTCATGCAGGAGCTGAGAAAACAAACAGTCCAGGGTGATTATACAGCATGTTACAATCACGAGAAACTGGTCACACCCCAAATCCTCTGTAATTGAGGCTTGCCAAGCGTAAGCTTCTCTGCGGTCATACACCACTGCATGAGGAACACGTACAAGGAAGTCAGATGAATGTTTTTTCCAAGCAGAATATAGCTCCCAGCTAAATCTACATGAACAGATGCTTTGTCACTCCCCTGTGCACTGTCACGTATGAATCGCATCAGTCTGCAATTTCTACTGAGGCTGTGTGCTGCCCCACAGTGGAAGGGAGAAAGAAGTGCAGTGGAGGAAAATAATTAACACCAGGTCCTGGACAGATTTATCAAGCATCCCTTTTTATTAACATCACCAGTTACAAAAAGAACATACACTTCAGTGTTAATGAACTTAGCAATAATATAGCGAGTGTTGATTACAGATGATATGGGACACTTATTCCTAGAGAACTTGCAGCAGGATTTAAAAACTTCTACACTGCTAACCTGGACCTTCCCCAGTGAGGGTCCCAGACTTCTGTCTCTCTGGAGCTGCAGTACAGATCTGACTACAGTTTGTCAATCATCTCCATGATTACAGTCACCTAGTGACCCATCTGATATGCTGAGACCCCAACAGATCTCCCTCTCCCACCCAATACTGAGCCATGGTATGCATCGAGCTATGAATTAATGAATGCACGAATATGCACAGGTCTTGACAGTTTTTCTCATCAGGAAACAAACAGACAACATTGTGTGTTTCAGCAGGCCCTAATGGTACATTTAAAAAAAGACATATTTAAGTTAAGGAAAAAAAGGACTCAAACCCAAGTTGGAAAGTTGCCCTCTGAACAACAGAAACTACTGCATGAAGATTTCAATGAAAAATACAGATTTTAAAGAGGAATGCCACACTGTTTAAACTGCTGGATGTGGTTTTAAGTTTAGAATAAAAATTAACCGGCTGTGATGCTGAAGAAGAGGAATGTGGTGGGAGTGGAGTAGTGTGTGTTTTGGTACAGTGTTTGGAATTAACAGTATCATCTGCCTGCTGCCTTATGGCCAAAAGTGAGTCTGGGAGTTGTTTGCCAGCACCTCAGCCAGTTGGCAGCTGCATACAGTGCCGGTGAGGTGTCAGAGGTTTGGAGAGGGGAGGTGGCTGGATATGACATTACGGTGTAATGGTGGTAAGTGATGAGACCAAAGGTCATATGTGGTCTCTGTGGTACAGTCAGGGTGGCTGCATGGGCGTGGATCCTCCTCTCACTATACCTTGGGCAGATCTTTGTCAGCCACCTGGAACAAATTACACATGTACAATGTTGAGACTTCACATTGAATTGCTGTGTGTTATAAGTAAAGATACAAGACTTTGATTCTGTAATGTTGGTTTATTGTGCGATGTGAGACGGCGTAGGCTTTACCCCTTCCTGTCCCTTGGCGAGTTTCTGGCTGACACCTTGTAGCAACTGCTGTAGGTCTCGGACTGTCTGGTTCAGACCTGCAGTCATTTTCTCCTTTCTGTCGATCGCCTCCTGCAGAAACAGCACAGAAGGTTAAGAGGTCGGTGCAACCACCTACGTGCGAATAACACAAACCACCAACTGCTACACAACCCAAAGTGCCTGGGTCTCTCACCCTCTGTGATGAGGGACTGCTATTCTCTATCAGGCCATCAGCATTGTCCGTCACATTTGAGAGCTCCCCCTGAATCAGATCAAGAGACTGCTGGGCCTGTGCAAAGAACCAGAACGTTCCACTTGTTAACAATGTGACCGGAAGCTGCAAACACATCGGAAGTGTTATAAAATATAAATAAACCTTCTTACCATATACAAATCACCAGCCACCTTTTGCCTCTCGGTCTCTTCCACCTCCAGTTTGGACAGAGTCTCAGTGAGCTGGGTTTTCAGCTGGAATTAAAACCGACACTTATCACATCACTGCATGTAAATATAATCAAAACCTTGAGCCAACACATATATTAAAGTGCTTAAATATTTGCACAGATTCAATCTTGTCCTACTTCAGCCACAATCAAACCAAAAGGAGCCTAGTGTGAAAGAGTGCGTCAGTATGGACATTTTGCTTCAGGTATTGGAGAGAAAATGAATCACGTTCAAGAAAGTCCAGTTTAGTGTAACACATTCCTATTTTAGACTTGAACTTAAATGTAGTTTCTTAAGTCACCACTTACTTTACAAAGTAACCTACAAAGACTTTTGACTTGTGTGAACCAGATTGTCCAGTGCATTGTTGCTGAACAACATAACAACCTTTTCTTCTCTGTTTGATGACGGATTGAAATGAATGAGGAAGTTGCATTTTTTCACAATGCTATTGTGGTTTTGAGTGCAGCCAACATATGGTACAAACTGTAAGATTGCAAAACAAAGACACGAAACAGCGACAGAAGGTTTGTGAGACAGCTGGAGGGGATAACAGTGGCAAATGGAGCATTTTTTTGCCCTCTGCGAACGAGAAAAGTCCACAAGTATGCCAGTGTGTTAAAGCTAATTTATGCAGCCTTTATGTACAAAAAGAGATTTATCGTTTCAAACCATGTAATAACACTGCCTACATAGTTAAACGGCCTATTTTACCTTGTCAAGGTTATATAGCAACATATCCACTAGAGAAAGAGGACAAAGCTGCCATGTCGTCTGTGAGGCCATTAAATCCAAGTGCTAGAACAAAATAACCAATGGATGACTGTACTGTCTTATGAACCAAAATTCAAAAACCATTGTTAAGGTTTCTTCCTCTTCTCCAATGATAGTGTCACTTGAACTATTGGCTACACTGCAACCCCATGATTTGCATTTTATACTTAACCTTTCAGGCTACGTGAACAAATATGGACGAAAACAATGCAGAGTACAGACAGAAGGCTCCGCCAATTTCTAACGTTTTAGCATAAATTAGCCTTTGGACGGCAGTGAGTAGAGGGCCAGTGCAGGGAGGAGAAGAGAAGAGTTAGTCTTGAAAGCATCACCAAGCGTGAGGGCGAGTCATCATTCATAATCTCAGATTTTTGCTACTTCACACAACTCCATGTGTACAGAGGTTATGGATGATGACCCACGGTTGCAGAAGAAGGGAGAACACCCCCCTTCCTGTGGCAGGCAGTGTAGAGCCACTGCTGAGTAAAATAAGGACAGGTCTAAAAAAAAAAAAGGAGCTCTAGCTCTAAGAGGGTGAGCAACTCTTACCAAATTCAGCTCCTCATTCTGTCTGAAAGCCTCTGTATTTGAACCATCAAGTCTGGTCTGCAATTCAGTCAACAGATCTTTGAGCTGAAATTAAGTTCGAGATAACGTGTTCAATGAAGGTGAGACGGTGAAGGTCAGCACAACTAGCACATAGTCTACGCATCTACAAATCTACAAAAAGGGAATCCTCTTAATATTCAGCCGTGTGCCAATAAATTTAGCATAGGATCGGGTTCTGCATGACTGTAAATAACCAACGGCCATCAATTAAGTTAGTCTGGTAAGCGGGGTAAGTCAATTTCTGCTAGAGCTCACTATGTGTTCCTTTAGTATAATAATACTTAATGGGTATGTTGGGTACTTTTAGATACCCATGTAATTGACGAACAATGCAGCTCATCCTTTTTGCCACAGGTGGATGAAAGCTGTGGCATGGGAGGATCACAAGCAACAAAGAGGTGAACAAGTCCAGTTTCTGCTCACCTCTCTGACCTCTGTCACATAGGTGGCGCTCTCACGCTCTGCCCTCTCCAGCTCGGACTCCAAATGCTGCTTTTCTCTTCTCAGCTAAAGAACGAGGCAAGGTTCAGAAACACAGCCAACCAAGAAAAACAAGTTAAAATGGCAGAAGCCTTTGAGTTTGAAAGAAATGTTTTAGAAGCGTGTTTCAAGAGTACGCACATTTTCCATATCTGCTCCATCCGTTAGTCTCTCAATCTCCCGCTCCAGAGCTGTGACTTTCTGGTTCATCTATAGGATTGGAAATAAGAAGAATGATGCAGTTAAAAAGAGAAAACACACAGCATTGATATCACATTAGAGATTTGGTATTAGACCTGGGAGTTGTATCCTGCTAAACCTGAATAACATACCTCTCCGGCTTCGCCCTGCGCCGCATCCAGCTTCAACTTCCAGCGAGACTCCTCCTGCTCCACGCTGTTCTGGAGGCGTTGCAGGATACCCTCCTATGGACACAGCTCAGTTTAATAACAGATACAGCACAACTGGGCAACTGTGAACTTAGTGCAAAAAACGCAGCTCACCGTCTCGGCCAACACCTTCTTGTACGTCTCACAGTCTTTCTGTAGGATTCTTTGGGATTCTTCAGCTTCTTTCAGCTTCTCACCCATGCCCTGGTTAGAGAGAAAGATTAGTTGAAATCTAGTGCCTAAAAAATAAATCATGCTCGACTTTATACTTTTCCTCTTTGTTTACCTCAGAGTCCCCTGATGCAGGGGTGGACTTTGCAGCTGGGTTTTCAGCTACTGTCATCTCAAATTTGTGAAGCCACTCCTCGTGGTTCTAGAAGGAAGGAGATAACCAACAAAATCAACACACAGGAGGAAAATTGCAACGAAGTAAAGAGCATATTTAAACAAAATCTGGATGGAGAAAAAAGTCCAAAAAAATCCATACCTGTTCAGTGGGCAGAGGCACATGGGGCAGAAGTCTGTGCAGAACATCTCGACACTCGGCCTGAAATGCTGCCAGCGTTGTCTCGTTCTCCTAAACAATGATGGGAAGGGGCAAAAACAAATGTATGGAGAGTTTGAATGCTGGCTGTTTAAATAATTTGGTCGATTTGACGACAGGTTCCAGTGGTCATGTGAGCGGATATGACCACCACCCTTATTCTAATCTAAATAATCTTGTTTTAAACCAGTCATGACACATTCATTAATTTATCAGGCTGCTCCAATCAATGTCACAGGAATGATTTACGTAGCATTTTAAAGGATAACTGTAGGGCACTGGGATAAAAACTGTCTAACTCCCACATGCAATTAGCTGGAGCAAAACATCAGCATCTTTAAATATGCCACACCGACAACAAATGTCTGCAACCTCAGATTCTGAGCATATCCTGGTACTAAAATCCTCCTTCGAACCACAAGTGCATCCATCTGCTTTCATCCAACTGCACTAAGCACCTTGAAACTCTTCAAGAAATAAGAAAAAAGGGTAGCTATCAGTCCTGCCACAATGGGCCACCATCATGCACTGTCACTCTGAGGCCTGGAGGGAGAAGGTATGCCAAACGCTAGCCAGCTGGCACTGTGACCACTATTCACATTAACACACTGTGTCACAAGTGTTGAATTCAGCCATGCAGCATGCACTGACAGTACACAACAGCTGCCAAGGAACACCCAGGCTCAGCTACGAGAAGCTGGCTTCTACTGTACACCGATGGCAGAGGAGCAGCTGCTGTGTTGATGGTTCAGCATGTACCCTTCGCTAGTGTATGTGTGTGTGGGGGGGAATGGCAAAAATATACACGTCACTAATATATATATATATGTATATTGTAACGGACTGGGTGTTATATATATATATATATATATATATATAGCTATCTGGTAGCTCACTATGTCTGTACGAGGAGACTCCAAGCACATGGAATGTACTGTAGTTTTTGTTGCACTTGGAAAAAAGACGTTTCACTAGTGAAAACAGATCATTGAGAAATATATGGATACTATTGCATTTCAGTAAAAAGTTTTGAATGATCATACATCGTTCAAAAGTGATCAACTACATTGAAATCAAAGTGAACTCAACAGATTTTCCATTGCTGATTAACTGGTGATGTCGACACAATGGATGTTACAAAGCAGAATGGGGAAATCATGCGAGAAATGAGTCACATGACTAGGGTTGCAAAGGGGCGAAACATTTTCGGTAAATTTCCGGAAACTTTCCGGACACTTTCCATGGGAATATTGAGCTCGGGAATCTAGCGAAATTTAAATAAAAAAAATATTTGCAAATTAAACGCATGCGCAATAAAAACATCATTCAAAACTCTATTTTAAAGATGTATGGAATGGAGCACATGCGGCACGTTGAATTTCAACCCTCCACTGTGCATTTCTCCATCACATGCACAGATAATTCCCATCATCCTGCACACTACAGCAGGGCTATTGAGGCCTTCTGTAGTGTGCAGGACTAGTCAGGTAAGTTTCGATGATATAACTGGGGAAAATATATTAACATGCTGATTGAGGATTGTTCATCTGTTCATCTAGCCTATTAGTATTCATTTATCCATCAATTGTAAATAGTTTTAAAGACGATTCCAATTGTTTGGCCAACTATTTCTATCTCTGGCATTGCATTACTGTTTTTTTCTCATCTTATTCTACAGAACACTTCCACAATCTCATGTGTGGAGGCATTTCACCCCAGCCAATGTAGAAGGAAAGGCCGTGTACATTTGCAAATACTGTGCAAAGACCTATGTTGAGAATGACACAAAGATCCAAAAGCATATAGTCAAGTGTCCAAAGTTTCCTCAGGGCTCAAATCAGCCTATGACAGAACAAAATGTCTATATTTATGTCTGTATATGACAAGGTAAATACAGTTAGTATAAGTTACCCTCATCATTTTTTTCCGTTAATTCCCATGGAACGTTTCCCACTTTGAATATTCCCGGAATTTTGCAACCCTACACATGACAGAAAGACAGGAAGTTGCAAAATGATTGTCAATCTAACGACATCGAATGAAATCGTTTAAAGCCTCTGCACACTCATTTCCAAGCCATCAGCCTGACTTAAGGAGTAATCTTTAACATTTCAAAACTTATTTATGCTTAAAATAATAATTAAGTTCATACAGTCTGTGATTCTACAGGTATGTACCATCAGCTCAACACACAGCCAAATGATGACTGGAGGCTTAAACACAAAGGGGGCGAGAGTGAGGTAAATGAGTATGCAGCTTTTTTTAATGGATGATGGTGGGGAAAAAAAATCTCGCGGAGTCAATTATGGCAAAAAAAGAGAAAAAAAAAAGATCATTTGAGGGGGGTGCATTAGATTGGAACTAGAGTGAAGTAGACTGCGGTGGGGTTGTCGAACCTTGACAGCTTTGCTGAGTTTTCCTTGAAGCATGGACTCGGTGGCAGACAGAGCTTCCATTGCACTCCAGTTTTTCTCCCGTAGCTCCTGTTTTGGTCAGTTCCAGAGAGATACTACTTTCAGTTCAGCCTCGGGGAGAATGTATTAAGTGACCCTTTAATACAGACTGATAGAATAACACAACAAACCGAATGCATGTCTCTCAGAAAATCACTACACTCAGCATTCCTCCCATACTCCAACGGCTAAAAACAAGTATGAGCAAATCACACCGAAAGTCCAGGTCTCACACCTCGTGCAAAAAAGTATAGTAACGTGTTCTGTAAGCACTTACTATTTAAATGAATGCAATGCTTTCCACATAAATATGCTTTTCATGTCAAGTATGCCAAATAAAATAAGAGGTATGCAGATGTCCATTGCTCTGAATCACCCACAAGCACAGACAAGCTTGCTGAAACAGTCATGGCCAAAGGCAAGCATAACTAGAGTAGGATGGAAGCCTTGTTATGCGACGCTCTGCTTTAAATCAATCCAAATCAAAATAGACATCTGTACTGAAGTGTAAAATCAGGCTGCAAACACAACTGAAGTGAAATACATCTTTCTAGTCTGCTTTAAAATATCTGTTTGAAAGAAGAAAGAAAAATAAAAGAAGTGAGACTAAGTGGCGGTGGAAAAGAGGGTGTGTGGTCGTTTACAGTCAGGTGCTTGTGACAGGGCGGTGTCAGGGTACCACGCAAGATAGGGTGGATGTCTCGCAGGGGTAGACCACAGCAGTCACTGGTTTTATATAGCTCAGGTGGTCACAGTACAAAACCTACGTTGTTCTTCTTCCTATGCAGGTCCAGCGAGTCCCTCAGCTCCGCCGCCTCACCCTGCAGATCTGCCACCTGCTTCTCCTTCTCTGACAACCTGAAAGGCAACATAATGACTTGTTATAAACCTGATCATGTAATAATAAGAAAAATATTTAATGATGTGACGTGGCATGTAACTCACGCTGCAAGAAGCTCTGGGTTTGGCAGTGCTGTTTGCAACTGCTGTTTGAGGAAAACGAAAACAAAACAAAAAAATGTAACTGACTAAAATCAGAATTTGACCTAATTTGTCAAAATCGATATATAAATTGAGCAAATTATACCATCGAGAGTTCCATCTAATCCAACTATCCTAATACATTTAATTAAATGCTTAATTGAAAGTATTTAAATTCTCGATCTAAACCAGGAAACGTGTCACCCTTTGCACTCAGTTTTTTGAAAGCCTCCCTCACCTGCTGCATCTTCTCACTCATGTCTTTAGTCCGTGCCTCAAGCTCAGCTTGCATCATCTGGATCTGCTGGTCCTTCGCCACGAGGCTGTGGGTCAGATTTGCTCATCATTAGTCCAATATGTCAAGGCTACAGTGGAGGACTGCAAGGTGATCTGTTGGGTTAACTCACTGAGCCTGGAGTTCTTGGAGGTGAGCAGCCGAGTTCGTCAGCTCATCTGGGATCTCCTTCTGTCTCAGCTGCTCCATTTCTGCCTGCAGGGCAGCCAACTGCTTCTCCACAGACTGAGAGAAAAAAACCTGCTTTAAACGAGAGTCCAAAAGGACAATGCCTAAACCTAATATTTCATTGATCAGAGAAAAGTCCAAACCTCAACGTTCTTGTCTCTTGTAGAAATGCAGTCTTGTGCTGCCTGTAAACTCTCCTCCATTGATTTTAGCTTCACGTCTTTCTCTTGGACCCTACAAAGCACAGTGAGACATGGGTTCATGGCACAGAACTATTTTAAATCTCTAAACATCTGCTGATATTTACATGTATAATACTATCTTTACATTTAATCCTGTACAGCCACGTGTGGCAGCAGAAAACTGAATACTATCGTGAGTGAGTTTAGGGAGTGTCCTGAGGTGTCATGAGGAATACGTTTTGATATATTCCCTAACAGCAACGAGTAGTTTGAAACATGCGATTATGACTTAAATCATCTCCTTTTCATTTCAGCTGGTTGGCTAAGCTGCTGCCACCAAATGATTGTACCTAGATCATTTTATATCCATCATGTCAGCATGTTTTGTGGACAAGGGTGGGTGAACATGAAACTTAAGTAACTAATACATTATCATGAACCAGTGTTTCCCATTAGTTATCTAGAACTACTCTAGTCTGTGTACCTGTCACTCGGGCTCTGTCGAATGTGACCGAAAAAACTGTGTGCATGTGCAGGGGCTCCTGTTTTACCGCTATAGACTGAATCATTTCTGAGGGAAACACTGCATGATGCCTATTCACATGTGTACAAGCATACAAGTGTACTTCACTGATCTTACTTGCTCTGGAGCTCCTCCACTATCGACTCTGATGAGGCCTGTGGTTTGGGGGGGAACAAACATATTACAGAATAAGATGCAAGACTCACAAAATCCAGTTTAATGCAGATTTAATTTCAACTTACCTGCTCTGCCGAATGTCCCTTAAGACTCTCGATTTCTTGTTTAAGGGCCTCATTCTCTTCTCTTACAGCCTACATCAGAAAAATAATGGATTTAAAACTTTGACCAATCACAGATTGTGATTACAAGGCAAGCAACAGAATGCAGTGTCAGTTAAAAGATGCGGATGTGAGTCAAATGTAGATCTGTCACTGTCTCTCTCTAAACCCGGAGGAAACCGATACCTTGAGCTCTTCTTCCTTGTTGGCCACTTCAATCAGTCCCTTCTCCAGCAGGTCCTCTACAGTTTTCATGTTCTCCTCTTTTTCCCGGACACTGGGCAGGAAGCAATGTTTTAGAAAAGGTCAACATTATTTTTAATTAACACGCTTAACCAGTTGGGAGGGTTAAAAATATGTCCCAGCTCTCACACACACCTGTTCTGGAACTGGTCCAACACCTGCTGGGACGCAGTCTGCATGAGGAGAATCAATGGCAGACAGAAGGAGAGGGTGTGTCAAAAAGAAGAACACATTCCTCACATAACATAAGGGCGGTTGGAGCAAATTAAAATATCAAGGGACAACAAACCTGATCAGAAATCTGTGCCTGCAGATTATGAACCTCTGCCTTCATGGACATGTTGTCATTGTGCATGGCCTGAGGAGGTAAAGACGATTATATTACCATTAATATCTATGTATTTAAACCATAGGCTCTGACACTATATATGATATTTGAATATGGTCATGGCGCACCTAATTCTGTTTTATATTTGTAAAACCATTTCATAAGATATATGGATTTGGCAGCAGTCAATTTACAACAGCCCATCCTCATTCTGGCAGGGCAGTGTGCATTGTTTTCATCCTTTTTCCTGCTCAGCACATTGTAGAACAAATTCCTGCAAACTAATGAACCCATGCAATGTTGGTATAGCTCCAGGTGTTGCACTCTTGTGACTATACCTGCATGTCAGTTTCTCTACCGGCCATACTGCTCCTCTCAGCATTTAGAGAATCCTCCAGACTCTTCCTCTGCAACTCCTTTTCAGATAATCTGGTCAGAGATGGGGAAGAGTTGGGGGAACACATGAAAAAATTGCAAACTTTAGATATAATCATTTTATCTGAAATGCAAGACTTTTTTTCTTACAGCTTCTGTAGCTCCTCGATGTGAGAGAAATGAGTAGCCTAAATGAGAGGAAAAGAGATCTCATTAGCTTACACATTTACAGGGGGGGGATTAGTCCTATTAAATATGGGTAAAAGGAGGTCGACCCATATACCTGTGAAGACATCTGGGCTAGCAGATTCTCATTCTGGGCTTGCAGATTCTCATTCTGGACCTGGAATACCTTGTTTTCATTCATAAGCTCCTGTTAGAACAAAGACAGTGTTGTCAGTGTTAGCAAATACTGGATGTGAGTGTTGCTCTGCTTCATAGAGAATTTCTTTATGATGATTTTGAGTATGCAATGTTTCGGTGACTCACCTGAACACGTTCCTGCAGTGAGTCGTCAGGCATACTGTGCTGGGACATCTCCATAAGCTCCCTCACTCTCTGCTCAAGCCGCTCCTTCGAGACCATGGCGTCCGTCAGGCTGGTGTGTAGAGTCTGGATCTCCTTGTTCTTGTTGTTCATCTCTGTCTCGGCTGCCAGCATCTGGCTGTGGAGCTCTGCAAACATGCAAACACGGAAATTGAGATGCTGAAGGAAATCTGACTCTACTTAGTTGTGTCAGAATTTTCAACAGTGGCATATTATGTTTTGATACCTTGTTTAGAGGCCTGAAGGTTCTCTCTCTCAGCATTGACACTGTGGAGGAAGTTCTGCAGTTCTTCCCAGCGTCTCTTGGCATCCTGCAGTTGGGCCTTAGGGACGAGAGATAAATGGAAATTAATTCACTTTTTTCCCGAACATTACCTGAGCGCGTACTACGTAAGGGAGCTTAAACCCTCAAACTGGTTTTGTGAGAACTAAGATATTTAATTATTTCCATATTCTTCTCTCTCACTGACAATGCGAACTTTGTCAGGTAATTGGTGACGCTTGATCTGTATAAACTCCATCATAATTTCAACAAGACCAGGAATCTCTAGCCAGTCTTTTTCTTCAAGAATTCAAACAGAGCCCCCTTTGTCTTAATAAGTTAGAGGTAACTCTGCGTTGCAAAACATGCAAAACATATTTTTTCTTTGTAGCATCCCATTCCCATATTCTCTGCTGAGACTCGAGCCGGCAACTTAGATTTCCATCTTTGATCGTGAAAAGACAGGAAAGCCTGATGTGGGTGTTTAGCAGGAAAGGGCTGTTTATACACTGCACAAAGCCTCAAACATTCCTGCTTCCAAAGCCAACACAATCCTCCCAGCCCAGGTTCTGTTTCCCACAACCCTCCCCAGGATTTCCACTACACCCTCCTCCCTGGTAACGCTGCCACACCCTCCAACCAGATTTAAAAGCTGTGCGAAATACTCAGGTTTTGTGTCGCTCAGTTCATTTATGTCTCAGCTGGGGAAACTGAGGCAGGGGCTAAATAAACACATTGTACATCTGGATTAGCGTACCTCCAGCTGGGACACGTTCTGCTTGTAGCCGACCTCCAGTGACTTCCTCTGGTGCTCCTCCTGCTGCAGCTTGCCGTTGTTGTCTGCCAGCTCTTTCATCAGACCGGCGTACTCAGAACGCAGCTTGTTCAGCTCTGCTGAATTCCTATCAAGAAACACATACACAAGAATGTGTTTTGACAACCATCAATGGGGCTCCAAAGAGAGAAGAGGTTGACGAATTATAAAATATGTAGCCTGCATTATCAAGAGTCTTTAAAGGGCACAATCTATAATGTTACAATAGGAATACAAAGACAATGAGCTTAAACTTTAATATGAATTGAATCGCACGGTATGACCAGTAGATTTGTATCTATTGTAATGTGGCACTGACTTGCTCTCCATCTGGTTGGTGGCCGAGCTGACCGCGTCCCTCAGGATGCTGTTCTCCTGCTGCAGGCGAGTGATCTGGCTTTCCATCTGCTCCCTCACCTGTTGGAACTGTGCAAACAATAAGGTTCAGTCTCCATGCAGTTTTGTGAAGAACGTGATTCACATTTTTAAACACAACTGAATCAATCTCGTGACAAACAAAAACTAAAGCCCTCACCTTTATCTGCATGGTCTGGTTGTCCTGGTAGCTGCCCTGCGCCTTGGCCTGGAATCCACCCAGTTCTTTCTCCATGGCTGCACGTTGCTCTCTCATCATGGCCTCCACCCTTCCTGTCTTTTGCTTCTCCACGTGAAGCTCCTGCAGCGCAAGGTAATATAGCATGTAAGGCACATTGCTGTAAGCTAAGGAATTGTTGAGGTATGAAGAATGAGCTGGAGATTGACGATTAATCATATTGTGCATTTCATTGAGAAAACATGGGGATCTAGACCTGGCTGAGTTGTTTCACTTTGTCCTTGGCAATGGAAGCCTCCTCCTGGAAGGTTGATAGGAGTCGCTCTCTCTCCTGGGCAGCTGGGTCAGGCCTGGCTGCAGCCTGGTAGTAGTGAGAGATAGATAACAAAAAATGTGAGCATAATACATTTAGTTAAAATTACAAGGTCTCCTGCCAACTGCATATGGACCCTTTTACACAAATAACTGATTCAAATTAATCACTTATGAATGTCTCACTTTGTGCCAGGCATCCAAAGCACCGGGACTCTTTTCCCTGAGGAGGGCCAGCACACTGACGGCCTCGGCCTCCGACAGAGCCAGACTGGACAGACCAGACAGCAGCTCCTTCAGTTTCACCTCTGTGTTCTCTGTTAAAACACAAAAGACACAGTAGGGAGTTAGGTAGATGTTTGTATGGCTGAAAATATAAAAAGAAACAAAGACTGTATCAGAGTTGTCATTTTAATTACCTTTGTCAGTCTCATTCTTCTGTTTCTTTCCAGCCCCTTTGGATGGTGCATCGTCATTTTGAGCAGCCTGGTGGTTGGCAGACGCCGCTGAGTCAACCAGAACGTGGGCATCATCTACTGAATTTGAGAATAAAGGGTTGATTACAACTGATTACTATTTCAGCACATATCTTTAAGAAACAGACACATAACTAAACATGAGGAATATCCTTATCACCATGCTCGGCTTTTTGCTTCTTGGCAGAGTTCTTCTTCTTCCCAGCAGTAACAGTTGGGGTTGCACCGTCCGGAACCTTGGTTTCAGCCACAATGGGAGCTTCCTTCTTGACTGGTGCTGGAGCCTGCTCTGCTTTAACCTCTGGCTGCTGCTCATCCACTGGAAAAGGGACAAGCAAAGGTAGATTACTGTCACTGTCAGATGGTGTGCCATGAGAGTGACCAAACGACAATTTCAAATATCAAAAAATACCTGATGCAGCTACTCACACTTTTCTTGATAAACTCACTGTGACTTGATGAAAATAATTTATTGAATGAAACAAGTAGTTCGAAATTTTTGTTTTCCAAAGAAACACAGCAACACATTGCCGCACTCTTGTTTTCTTACCATGCTCTGTTTTTTGCTTCTTCCTCCTCTCCTTCTTCCCAGAGATCTGAGGAGGTGTCTGAGCCTGCACAGGAGCAGATTGGACCTGGACCTGGACCTGGACCTCAAGCTGGGGAGAGGGTGGGCTGGACTGTTTGCTCGCAGCCAGAGGTGTCTCTGCCTTGCGGCTGACCGGCTTGGATCCGTTCACTTCTGGCTCCTCAACGGATGGAGCTGTAGCTGCAGCGGCAGCCGCGGCGGCAGCAGCAGCAGCAGCCCTGGCAGCCTTTTTCTCCTTCTTCTTTCTCTCCCTCAGACCGGCAGGAGCCTCAGTTGCCACCGGAGCAGCCACATAAGGAGTAGGAGTTGGTGGAGAAGGATCTGGTGCAGCCACAGGTTCAGTTTCCTCCTCTCCCTCTAGAGTGGAACTGTTGGCACCATCAGCAATATCAAAGTCTCGCAGGTCCTCTTCAGACTCTCCTCCGCCACCTCCACTGCCTCCGCCGCTGGTACTTTCCTTCTTCTTGCTCTTCTTCTTTTCATTCTTCTTACGCGTGTCTGGCCTGGATGGTGGCAGCTTGAGGTCACGTTTCTGCCTGGCCAGCACCTCATCGTAGGAGGTTTCCTTCATGAAGAGCCAGAAGAACAGGAACATGAGGGCGATGACCAGAGAAGGGGCCAGGATGAGCAGGTACTGCGAGTCATAGATATCCAGCGCCATTCTAAATAAAAGAAAAAAGACACAGGGAAACAAGACCCCACTTAGCACAGAGTCAACACCAACAGTTATAAAGCAGATCTGCCCGATTCAATCTACTAATATTTAACATATAGCGTGTGTTTGACTTTATGGCAACAGATGTATGCAAGCAAAGGCTATTCAAATGCAGTGAAGAACATAAGAGCTAAATGTTTTGATTCTGTGATTTCAGCTTGCTGCTAACATTCTATCCAAACGAAATCCTGCTGCACCTGCCTGGGCTCTTGAGAGAATATTGTTTGCAGGTCAAGCGCTGTTACTAGCCCTGGCTATTCAGCGACGTGTGAACAGGTGTCTATACATCACTCATGTTCAGAGGGTGTAAGTGAGAGGTGTCGCACTGACACCCCATCTTCTTTTAGTGATATGATCCAATTAGGCAAAACTTCCTCCTGCCACACAGCTTGATACCCCTTTTACCTTTATATAGGTTCATAGAATTTTGAAACATTTGTAAGATGGTTGAAAAATGGTAACAAAAACCAACCACTTCACCCATATTGGCTTAAAGGTTATAAAATAGGTCAAACGTATCAGAGACAAGTAGGCTAAAAAGAACACAGCTCACAGCCTGTTTTAGTCACTTCCCCTCCTCAGCCCCCACAAGGACGACATGGTGGTGTTCCAAACTCATATCAGGATGAATTTGCGAGAGGCAAAAATACATCCACATGCAAGTGTCACCCGCTGAGGTCTGATGCAGCTGTAGTTTGGGCCCCTGCCTGCTTTAAGCCTAGGGAGAGGAGGTTCCTCTTCCAGCGTGAGCAAAGTTTACAGAGTCAAGAGGTCCTGAGATTCCAGCAGTTTAGCATCTGGCAAAGATATTCTTAGGAACGATGTGTTGTCTGCTCGCGGCATAAACAGTTATTGCTACGGCGTAAGAATGAACTAGGATGGAATCAATGCAGATAAAGAAGAAATAATATAAACACACAATGTGTCTAGTAGCTCACAAGAAGTCACTATAAAACCAAACAATTGTAAGCATTAGCAGTTTCTGATAATTTGCCATTATCTGGTAGAAAAAACTCAGTCCTGCACAATGGCTTCTAAGATGAAGTGGACTTAAGGGAAATATCATTGTACAGTTTGAAACCATTTATTTTAGCTTCAATAGCTATTTGTAGGATGTAATTCTTGTTAATTCTGAGATTTATCTAAGGGTTCTTCTTCATTATGATTGCCAACTAGATAATAAAAGAAGTTGTATGGCATTCATCTTCTTTGCATTTGTCTTTCAAAGGGTTTAACCTGGTCATCATCAGTTCCATACACTTCACCAACCCTTTTTTCTGTTTAATCAGCATGGTCACACCCCAGATGCCAAGGTTGTATTACAAGTACTGAGATGGTTCTTGCAGTTTTTCACAATCAAAGATAATGAACCTGGAAATAAGTGTCTTTCGCAATTACATAGCAAGCTCTGGGTGACGACAGCAGCAGAGAACGTCAGCAACAGTGAGTGACCTGATGACGTGCTGCACAATCCCATCCTTTACCCAAGAAACGTGCCATTGGCATGGTAGTCACTGTCGTCAAGCAGACCTCATTAGTAATTTGGATTAAGGAGATTACCCATGATAATACATTTAAGAATAACTTTCTACTGCAGGGCTTCCTGGGGACTGAGAAGCTTAGGCTATAGTTTGATGTCGACTCAGTTTTCACTACCATCTCGAAAAACCTCGGATCAATACGTCTTCCTCAGAACTAGTGATGCGTATTTCCAGGTCGGGGCTTCAAAGCGTGTCGAGTGATCCAGGATCTAGGCTTGTGTTGATGACGTATGTGGTGACGTTCAAAGCCTCGCGAGCCTATGGTCGCGAGCCGGCCGTATCACGTGACTGAGTCAGGAAATTGGTCGCGGGTTTGGCGTGCGATTAGAAATATAAGGGGCAATGGACACCATATTATTAAATTAATAATTTATGTATTGGCATCACAAACATCATTCATTAATTTATTCAATTCAAAGCTTCACACACCAAAGCCATGGTGTCATTATAATCACTCTGCCTGTTTTACATTTATTGTCCATTTGAATGCGCAGTAGAACAAATGAAGCTTCATGAAGTTTCGGCCCATGAGTGAACCAAATGGATGGAAAGTGTCTATGCTTCATGAAGCTTCATCTCACTATCACTACCTGAAGGGTTAAAATGTCAGTTTTCTAGTTCGAGCTTTTCCTCCAAGCATAAACTACACAGGTCCAAATTACATAACATTTCTAAAACCATTCTCTCAATGGTTTTTGTTATATAACATTTCCAGAAGAGCCTTGAATCACCAAAATGCATTTAACTGGTTGATTATGATTTTTTTTTACGTTCAACAATTCTCTGTATACTCAATATGCTGCAGCTGGGGGCAAACTCATCAACATTATGACAATAATCATGTTAAATGTGAGGAGGATTGTGAATACATTAAGACTTTATTGGAGGTATTATTATCTGCTTGTCTGCTGTAAAGTGGTTCCTAATGTGTGGTCTCATAAGAACTTGTGTCAGTCCTATAATACAGCCTCATGTTAATAGATAAACCAGGAACTAGTGCTACTGGGCAGTATATAATAGGACGGCCTAAAACCTGCACAAGTACAAGCCAGACCACTATGCAGCTTTAAGAAAACAGGACCCACGACAAAGAGGAGCTATGGAACAGTATGTACTGAGATGGGAACGGGTTGCTTTCTGTGGCTTCCAAACCAGAAAATCATTTTCTTATGTAAACGTTACTGTATGTTTAGGAAAGGTCCATGTCAGGCCATATGAAGCTGTTAAATAACTCTTAAAGCAACATTGCCTCTTGGCATATAAAGTATGGGTGGAGTAAGTAGTAAGGAACTGTAAAAAATGTGAAGCCTGCGTGCTTTCTTTCAGAGCGCAGAGTGGAAGGTGTGTGAGTTTCCTTGTGCAGCCCGAGCCTTGTCCCAGCATCAGAATGAGCCCAGAGGACAAAGCACTCTCGGGCTGTTGGCTCCCCGGAATCTGGCCACTTGGCTGGCCGGGCCTCTTGATTTGGCAGGCATGGACACAGAGGGAACTCCTGATGATTACCAGGACCCAAAAAGCAGCACAGACAGTACTTGGGGAAAACTAGGTCACGACATAAACTTTCACTTTAAGAGGATAATAATGTTTGTCTATGAGTAAGTGAATAACTTCGGAAAGTGTAAGGGTCACAAAAGCCAGTTTGTTACAGACTAGCGCATGGGCCAAAATATTATGTTCAGGCAACACAACTAAGACGAATAAGAGCCACAATGGTTATAATCTATTGATATGTATTAATTCCTGAGCTACATCAATTATGAAACAACTTCTACTGTATATTGTCGGCAACTTTAATCCAAATAGTTTTAGGGATTACAGGCTATTAAAAATAATCTAGTTTGTAGTGATAAGTAGGACAAATGGCAAATAACTATGTCTGAATAGTTCAACTATAATGATTATAATCTGACACATGGCCTTTATCAGTATCCAGGTAAAAAGTGAGCAGACAGAGGCAAAGTATATATACAGACATCATCCGGCTTTACAGGAAAACATTAACAATTAGGCGTAACTCTGAAAGGCTCTGATCCTTCTAAGAGGGCTGTAACAAGGAAACTTTGGAGCTGAGACACCAATTTAAGTAAGACACCATAGATAAGAGCTTATCTAAATCATCAAGGAAATGGATAATGCCAACAAGACAGATCTGACAGCATGCCAAAAGAAAGAGGGGGAGATCAGGAGAACCTCCATGTACTAAATTGATGTCCCTATCACTCAGGTTGAGAACTAAATGTCCCAGCATGCTAGGTCGTGTCAGATCCTCGGCCTCGTACAGACTTACAGAGACTACTGACACGTAATGGCAGCTGTTCTTCCTCTGAGGAAAGACTGCCTGTAGATACAGCCTGTAATCACTGGGAAAGCAGATCTAATCTTCCTAGCTCAGTTAGCTTCCAGGCTAGCTCCCAAGTCACACGTTATGATAAAACGAAGCATGAAAAAGCGAAAGCTGAGACCCACATGTCGACGGGGGGCTCACTTCTCCAACACGGCCCGGCACGGAATGCTTACAACGGTGGGGTCTCAACGTGGTCGTGCGTGTGGGTGGTTTAAATGATAGTTAGATCAGCACAGGAGAAGGTTTGTGGACACTCAAGTTCAGACGAGCTACACGTCGGCGCTATGAATGAGCTAGCTAACATAAACGCTAGCCAAATATCTAGAGCCGGCCAATTCAATTGTTAGCACAGAGAAAGTAAAAAAAAAAAGTGGATATCAACGATAAAAATGTGAACAGGGACGCCCAAGTTTGTGTCTTCCCCCCGGCTTTGATAACCGTGTGGAGGCGTGGACCGCTGCCCCACACGGGCCTCATCTCGCCGGTGACCCAGCCTCCCCGTCGCCTAAAATCTCTGACACGCTCCGCAGCTCCGTTCTTCCGCGTGAGTCCTGAGGGCCGTTCCCAGGCCTGGGTACGGAGCGTCGCAAAGACCGGGACGAGCCGCCGTTGATTTGGAATTGAAAAGAAAAGGACAAAATGTCGGAGGAGGCAGCTGCTTGTCACATACCTGTAGCTTCAGTGCGACGCTCCCGCAGCCAGAGGTGAAATGGCGTTGCCGTGTGCAGAGTGACTCCGGCGGCCGCTGACTTCCCGGGGCAGCAGCTCCTGCCTGCTTCTCTGTCCGTCACCGGATCTGCTGCTTCTGGTTCGCGGGGGCGGGTCAACGTCAGGCGGCGAGGGGACGCTTGTTTTGCAACGCAGGGCACGCCGAGCGGAGACGTGCCATTGGACGAGCGACGGCCCCGCCTTTACGGGACATCCTCGTTGTTAAAACATTTTTAAATAGACAAAAGCATCCAGGGGAGTGGTCGATGCACTTCCCTAAAGTCTGAAGACACGTGACTACCGAGCTTTAATATTTCTTAAAAATCACTTATACGGAAGCGTATTGCAACCAGTTGAGAAACAAAAATCTGTTTAAATAATACCCCCCCCCCCCCCACAACCACCAACATTAATCCACGTTTTTTCTGAATTGACGAGAATTTTCCTTAATTAAAAAAATATCCGCTCTGGTTTCTGAATCAACTAGAGCAGTGGTTCCCAAACTTTTTACAGTCCCGTACCCCTTCAGACATTCAATCTCCAGCTACGTACCCCCCCCCCCCCCCCCCCGACGCACGTATACAGCATATAACACTTGAAACTTTGAAATTGTCAGGGATTTCAGGACTCGGATGGAAGTTTAGATCAAACAGAGTTTATCTATCAATTGTCAGTTATCAATCAGTTGTTTACCATGATTGTCAGTTCCTAATCGATTGTCGGGAGAATTAACGATCGATTTTTGATTAATCGTTAATATTTTATATTAAAATGCAGTGAAAATATAGATCTTTATTCCAAGGTGAACAACTCTTGTGGCAGTTAAACGGGATCCGCTCACTGGTTACACTTGAAAATATGCGCTACTGTTCTCTTAAGCCCCGATGAGAGTGCAGCTAGCCGCTGTGAGCTAGCTGGATTTGACGGTTCTCGACCTCTCAGTCCGGTGGTTGTCACCCCTCACTCAGAGCCAGCTTTCTGGGTCCGAAGGGGCTAGCTTTGGAGCTAGACCTCCTACTTGAAGAGAGCAGTGGACTCCTCAGGCGCTCATGGAGACGTATAGCTTCGCAGTGTTAGCAGTGAACGCAACAGAATTAAGTCTATGACAAAATGTCATCTAGGAAATTCTTAAGGATCAATTAATCGATTGTCGATTAATTATGCCCATCCCTCGTTTTTACAAACAGTCACTAACCTACCTGTAACTTTTATTGGCAGTGTAATTATTTTGCTGAATATGGGTATACATGAGTATTTTTGGCAATGCGACTTGGCTATTTAGACTATTTAATATTGCATGATTATTTATAACTCAGTTTGATAATCTAAATGGCCTTTTTCACTTTGAAAACGCAAATAAAATTTTCTCCCCATGTACCCCCTGAACCACTTTGCGTACCCCTGGGGGTACATGTACCCAAGTTTGGGAACCGAGGAACTAGAGGATTAAGTCTTAAAAACAGAAATACTATTGTTTTTCTAAAAATCTAAAATTATAAAAATATGATATAAAGTATATCAATTTATAAATATAAATTAAAGGAGTATGTAGGTTTACTTCTCATTCAGGACAGTATTAGCAGCATCAAGACCGAATTTGCTCTGCAATAAAAACTAAAATCTTCAATTTTTTTTAGGTATAGCAATTTTTATTTCTTGTCATAGCCCACATGGCCAAACAAAACCCCCACATTTTTACAATATATGACAATAGAACAGTTGTCCTCCAACCAGAAAGGGCTAACTTATCTGGAAATGCTTTGGCGTTTAGTTTGTCAGATGACTTGCTTTAACCGCGTTTCAACCTATTTCTTTGTCTTCTCTGGGGAGGTTTTGTCCAACACTGGCAGCTCTACTTCGTCCCTCTTCATGCTCTTAAGGGAATGCACCTGGGTTGATTTGGAGGTGGCAGCTTCTAAATGGTTCTGTCTCTGACAGTCCGTCAGCTCTTTTTGAAGGTCCTGTTTCTCTTTTTTGTGGGGTAGCAATAGGATGTCGGATCGTCCCACTTCTTCTTCTTGGTGCATGTGGTGGACCCGTTTTCCCACTTGGGCCCTTTTATCTGGGTTTGGAGTTGACTGGTCTGTGAAGTGGATACATTTTTTTTTGAAACCTTGATCTCAAAGCAGCGGTTTGACATTTGACAAAAATGCACATTATAAAATGCTCTTGGCGGCAGCTCTACAGTTAGTGAGAGAGTTTTATCATTCTTCCCATTGAAATCTGGATAAAAATAGAGAATATTTAGCAAAATGCTAAATTTTTCTTCTACCATATAAAATGCTCAAGACGGGGAGATATTTCAAACACCCACCTTTTGCCTAGCTTTCAGTTTTGCATTAATTGTTCCTTTTTTCGGACTGATGATAAAGTTCTGCAAGAAGGAATAGGAACGCTTCTCCCCTCTCATCCCAGCAGGGCTGCCCTCCATGGCTGGGCCGGCAGTGCTGCTGGAGGAGTCCTTGTTCATGGACTTTTGCAGGACTGTGTGGTCTACATGTTCTCCATAGCCATACCTCTGAACCTGTGAAGTGGATACATTTTGTTTTAACTCTTGATCTCAAAGCAGCGATTTGACATTTGACAAAAACTCTACAGATAAGAGTTTTATCATTCTTCCCATTGAAATCTGGGAAGAAATAGAGAATATTTACAAAAATGCTCAAATATTCTTCTACCATATAAAATGCTCAAGACGGGGAGATATTTCAAACAACCACCTTTTGCCAGTTTTAACTCTTGATCTCAAAGCAGCGGTTTGACATTTGACAAAAATGCACATGGCAAAATGCTTTTGGCGGCAGCTCTACAGTTTATGAGAGTTTTATTATTCTTCCCATTGAAATCTGGGAAGAAATAAAGAATTTTTACCAAAATGCTCAATTATTCTTCTACCATATAAAATGCTCAAGACGGGGAGATATTTCAAACACCCACCTTTTGCCGGGCTTTCAGTTTTGCGTTAATTTCTTCTTTTTTACGACTGCTGATGAAGTTCTTCAAGAAGGAATAGGAATGCTTCTCCCTTCTCATCCCAGCAGGGCTGCCCTCCATTGCTGGGCCGGCAGTGCTGCTGGAGGAGTCCTCATTCATGGAATTTTGCAGGACTGTGTGGTCTACATGTTCTCCATAGCCATAGCTCTGATCCTGTGAAGTGGATAATTTTTTTTATTAACTCTTGATCTCAAAGCAACGGTTTGACATTTGACAAAAATGCACATTGTAAAATGCTCTTGGCGGCAGCTCTACAGTTAATGAGAGTTTTATCATTCTTCCCATTGAAATCTGGGCAAAAATAGAGAATATTTACCAAAATGCTCAATTATTCTTCTACCATATAAAATGCTCAAGACGGGGAGATATTTCAACACCCACCTTTTGCCGGGCTATAAGTTTTGCGTTCATTTCTTTTTTTTTCAAAATGCTGATGAAGTTCTGCAAGAAAGAATAGGAATGCTTCTCCCCTATCATCCCAGCAGGGCTGCCCTCCATGGCTGGGCCGGCAGTGCTTCTTGAGGAGTCCTCGTTCGGGGACATTTGCAGGACAGTGTGGTCTACATGTGCTCCATCGCCATAGCTCTGTTCCTGGCAAATGTCCATCAGACCCTCGGACGATTTCGTGCTGGAAGACAAATGAAGTTGCTTGGCCAAACACCTTAGTCTCCTTTCATCAAATGTTTTTGTTTTACCTATATCTGTCAGCACAGATTTATACAGACCGTTTAAGCACACACTCACTAGAGGCTGTTTTTGTACCGTCCCTTCAGGTGGCTCATCGACATGAACGGATGCTGGAGAATTAGTCTGGGGTCAATTCTTTCAAACCGATTCGTCATCAGCATCTGTGCCAATAGATCGTTAAAGCTCTCCAGGTCACAGTGTTCAGCTTTGGCTTCTTCTCCCGAGGACTGATTAATCTGCTTTAACAGGATGAGAAAAAAAACATTGTTTGTTACATGTGTTTGGATTATGAAGCCAAATGTTTTTCAAAAGATATGTTGAGCCATTATAAATTCATCCAGGCTGTTGATCACAAACGAGAATTGAAACTATTGACTGAAATGAAGAATAGTTTCATTGAGATTGTTTGCTCCTGAGGCAGTGGATGACAAGGGAAAAGAAACACAGACTGAAGCAAAGACACTATAATAGTGAGCTATAGACACAGCTAAGTGCTGCTAACTAATTTCTTACCATATATCTGCTTTCCATCAAGTGTATTGGCCAGAACCAGTATGGAGTGAGGTATCTCTCATGCAGATCCTTTCTTAACCTGATTAGCCTCATCTGTGGAGAAAACAAAATGTCGGGAGAATTAGTTTAGTTCAAGTTTGCAAACTCATCAGCGTTGATCAGGTACATCAGGTGCCCTTATATTACTGAGACATATAAATGAAGTGTCTCTAGTTTGTCTCATTAATAAAGTAGTAGAAAGTAGTGATCTTCTACTAAAAACTCTCTTCCTATTCTAATCAAGTGTGTAACGATTAAAAATGAATAAATATATCTATATATATGTTTATAGATATATTTATATATATGTATTTGCAGTGCAGTGAGGTGATACTGACCAAGCTGTCCTCATCCTGGGCAGGGAACAGTGGTATGCCCATAAGCAATTCGGCAGCAATGCAGCCTAGAGACCATACATCGATGGCCTCGTTGAAAGGTTCACATTGCAGAATCTCAGGAGATCTTAGAAGAAGACGAGAAACACAAATATAGTACTTCAGGTCTTTTTTAATTGTAATTGTTTAGTTCAGCAAACACAGCTGTCCCAGGTATACAGCTGTGCTGTCAGTTACATACCTGTACCACAAGGTCTGGAGTGTCTGTCCTATCTTTTCCTCAGGATTGTTGCAGGCTAAGCCAAAGTCAATGACTTGGACCTTCAGTGGCTGCCTGACATGATCCACCATCATAATGTTTTCAGGCTTCAAATCTGAATGGACGATCCCTGCACTTTTCAGAAAGTCCAAGGATGTAGCCAGCTGAAATCCCAAATAAGTACTGAGTTAATTTCATCAACAACATATATTCATTGATGGCAGTCAAAAACGAAACAACTGAGTATTAGTCAGATATTCCAAAGTCGTACAGTCGACTATAGGATCAGGTTAATAAGATTGTTTGGAGATAGACCACCATACATAGCACTAGTGATTGTACACACTCAATGTGATGATTGGAAGAACTGAAGGGGCCCATGTGTCCTCCACAAGTCAGCATCTCTAGACTTTAAGGACATTATTTAATCTATCTTTGTAATTATCATTATTTAAATAAAATACTGTAACAGACACATTTTCGTTCAGCCTTCACCCTACAAAGCAGTCAGTGGAAGAACTTCAGTTTAAAAAACAAACCTGCTGCAGAATGGGGCGGATCTGCTTCAGCTGAAGGCGTTTACCCGGATGGATCTTCATGAATTTCAGCAGATCCATGTCCAGGAGCTCGAACACAAGACAATAATGGCTCTTGTAGGTGAATGAGCAGTTCAATCGGACGACGTTGAACCATTCTGAGTGGAGGTCCTCCAAGGCTCTTAAGATTTCCTCCTCTTCCTTCGCAAACTCAATGTCTGTCTTCCTTTTGAACATTTTTATGGCCACCGTGTCATTGGTTTTCACATCCCTGCATTGGATGACCAGTCCGTTGGTGCCACAGCCCAGGAATTTCTGTGCCTCGTATGTTGTAGTGGGGGAATTGAGCAGTTCCCCCACAATGATTTTGAACTCATTTTCAGGCATACTGATTCCTTACATCTGTCAGGAGAATAGGAAAGACGGGATTTAGACACAAAGCCACATATGCCCTCACACAGCCAGTTCCCAGGGATGTAGCAGAAAGGTTTACAGAAGTTTCATCAAACTCTGTCATTTAATCTTGAAAATCCACCAATGCTAAAACTACTGCTTCAAACATAGATACATTACAGACCAATAAATATTGCTCATTTCAATCACTAATACTACTCCTATGAATATATTTATTGTATGCAATAAAAATAAGACCACACTATATACTAAAACCTTTTATCCCAAGCTCAAATTGTAACAACATACTTTCTAATAATTAATAACATACTTAATCTGCTTAATTCAAATAATCTACTTACCAAAGGGTTGATCCAAGGAAGCTGTTTGAGTAAGAAGTCAAAATCTTTAAAAACAGTGTTAAATGTCTGAAATTATGCAAGATTTTGACCAAGTGCTCCTCACAATTGGTTAATGTGACTGAAATGATGTTTGTGTGTCTATATCACTAAACATCTTAATGAACCCCCGGCTTTGATGCCAAATTAGACCATAGCCATATTTGCCTACATTCTGTCTGTTATTGCCTTTAATATGCCTATGAAGATATTTGTGAAACATGATTTAAACAGTAGGTGGCGGTAATTCACCCTGACGTTGGTTGCCATCCACCAATAAAACAAAGTAGAAACAGAGGCTTGTGACGTCATAGATATAGGAGTGACGTTACCATCGGCTTTATGTTAAACCAGAACGCACAATACACGGCTCCACTTAAACTCAGTATGTGTTAAGGGTCTGATCGAACAGATTTTTAGGCAGTCTGGAAACTCTGCTAAACAATGTGTTTTATCTCTTCATACAGTGACACTACACTTCAGACATACAAAGAATACACTTAGTTACCAATTTATTAGGTACAGCTCAGTACTGCAGTTTAATATAGCAGGTGCGCAGTCCCAGGTACCCACATATATGCTGATTCAAGATCTCGAAATAATGGCCCATAACTTTTTCAGGCATTTAACCCGATAAAAACATTAACTATGGAAGTTATGGTTTTTGATTGCTAGGATAACAAAGGATTAATCCACTAACCACAAATTATTTAAAAAAAGAAACTGAAAAATAATTGATAGATTAAGGGACTACTTGAACAAATATTCAATTTATTAATTGCTTTGAAAACAATTGCTTTACTAGCTTGTTTAATGAAAAACACAAACACACCAATATCTGGTAATTTAAATTTTTCCCTGGCGGAAGGAGCTTATTGAAGAAGTCACTGATTTGTATATTATGTAAGAAGCAGATATTCTCTGGTCCCCCTCTTTCCATACACACCAGTGACAGTGTGTTAGCTAACCACATGCGATGCAGCACGAGTTGCTGAAAAAATATACTATACAAAAAGACAGATAAACATAAAAGAGCTAATTAATGCAAATAATAAAAGATACATTTCTTTTTCTATTACTGCATTTGTTAGACTTGTAATAATCTAATAGGTAAATCTATTTTAATCTCAAATCCAGCCAATATAGATAAATGCCCAGTGATATGCTGTTTCTCCGCCCCTCCCCTTTGTAAAGCTGACTCAGTCACTCCTCCTCTGCGTCCATGGACTCTGGCTGCCCTGCGGCCTGCAGCTCTGCCTCATACTGCTTCCTCAGGCCTTTCAGATACATGCGTAGGCTGTCTGGGTCCAGTCTGGAGTTCCTGGCAGCCTGCAGGAGGCGAGTGGCCAGGTGGTACACAGCTCTCTGCCTCTGTGTTTCTGGATCACTATGATGTTTGGCCTGAAAGATTAATGACACACCTAAGGTCTTGTCCAGCACTTCTCTGATATTAACCAGGATTATTTATGGAACAAATAAAACACGAGTTCCATCTGTCCCCAGAGGCCAAAGACTGGTTTATATTAAAGTAAACTGGTAAAAGAAAGAGATAACGTGTGATATTTGTGAAACATACCAAGAGCTGCTGGCTGACATTAGAGGCTATTATCTTTGCCTCTTGGATTAAACTTAAAGGGAGGGCAGTCATTTCAGCTGCTCTCAGACCTAGACAAGCAAAGACAAGCTATTTTACTTTTTAATAACCAATTTCAACAGAATCGCACTTTTATTTCACCAATTCTGTACCATAGTGTCTTTCCTCCGAGCATCCTCGACTCAGCAGATACGTGTACACCACACTCTCATCGTCATTGTTAACACTGCGCGTGTGCTGAACCTCCATGTGCTGGTTTTCCACGTTTGGGTAAAGAGACTCCAGTTGACACAGCTCAAGAAAGTGCGTGGCAAACAGGGTGAACGCCTGCAAACAGCACACGCCTTGAAGATTAAAACACAGGTCAACGTGCACCAGTCTTGTATTTCTGCCTTACTGTTGACCTAAGAGGTGTTCCACATCAGATAATGACGGGTTAAATGATACAGCAGGCGTCTAATTTGTCTGTTTTTTTTAATCCTAGCGAGAGGAGTGGCTACATGACAACAATGGAAAATACTTGAGACCTTACCTTGAGACCGAGGAGGAACTCACACACTGAGTGACAGAGGCCTATGCCCTCTTCAGCACCGGTACCACGTCCCAACTCATCTATGATGATCAGGGACCTGTCACTTGCATTGTGGATGATGTAAGAGATCTTTGGGGAGGAATTGTACAGTCAATGATAATTTTATATTTTCTTATATATAAATATATATATATATATATATAAATATAATGAAAGAACGAAACATACTTCCTTCATTTCCAACATGAAGGTGGAAGAGTTAGTTTCAAAATCATCGTCGACACCAATTCTGGTAAAAATCTGATCAGCAATACGAAAAGAGGCGTAGTCAGCCGGAACAAAAGATCCTGGAACAATGACGCAAGGAGATTGACTCAAAAAACTAAAAGTAAACATTTTTTTTGTGTGATGCTGAAAGGTTTGCTGCTGACCTATTTGAGCCATGATCTGACACAGCGCCACCTGTTTGAGGTAGGTGGATTTGCCACTCATGTTGGGTCCAGTGATGATGACAAAGTTGCTGCCCTCGGAGATGTAGCTATTGTTCGATACCGGCTGCTGTCCAGCCATTCGCTCCAGTATGGGGTGACGACCCTGCTTTATTGCCAGAGTGTCTGTGAACTCTGGACGCACTGGCAGACACAGCAGGAAAAAAAACACAAATCAATCGCTAAATTACTTTACTTTGTATAATTACAAACCTTTATAGCTATATACTGTGACTCTTATAACTTTTCTGGGTAAAATACATACCAAATTACAGTATCTGATTTCATACATATATGATTTCACAGTATAATAACAGAATTCTTAGAGATGAGTGTGCAGTGTTTAAATGCAGCTAGCTCCTCTGCTAGGAGGAGTTGTCGGTGCACTAGTGCACTAGTGCACACTTATGTAACAAGGGTGATCTGAGAACAATCTGGCAGCGAGGGAAGGGGGCAGGCAGTCAGCACGTGTCTATGAAGAGACGCTTTCAGACAGCTGAGGGCCAGCGCTCCCCACCCACGCGGCTGATCGGGCTGGTGCTGCCCACAACCCACACACACAGAAAAAGAAACCAGCTGAGCGTCCACCTCTGCGGAGACCTTTCTGGTTGTCATGTGCGACGTTGGCCGGGTGCTGCCTGATGTGCACACAGTACTCCCTCAGTCAACAGATCACACCTCAGGGTTAATTTCATAGTTTAACTGACTTGTTGATGGACAGTAACAAAGCTTGGTCTTTACCATAGTCTGAGATGGTGCATGCATTAGCCAGTGACAGCAGCATGTCCAGCATGGAGACAGCATCAGAGAGCTTGTACAGGCAGTGGATGTGCTCATGGACGGTGCTCAGCAGTTGACATATCACACTGCATAGAGAGAGGTGAGAACAGGCGTAAAGCACTGGAGAGATTAGGGCAAACATAGAGCAGCCTCTGGTGGACAAGAGAGGAGTATAAAAATCGATCTAGACAGGTTTGTCAAGATGAAAACTTAACCAATCTTTAATGAATGAGCTGATAATTGATTATTTTGGTCTGTTTCCAATAAGAGATCATTTATGTGTTATTTGTGGAGAATGATTTTGTGTTAAATGGTCGTCAAATCTCTGGCAACCGATTAACTTTCAAATACACTTGGAAAATGAATAGGCTCCACATTTTAAGACCTCTGCACAATCACATCCATCTATGGCGGGAAATAGTACTGCACAAATAATTGATCAGACTAACCCAGCTAATCAATAATTCAAAGAAATACTGTGATTACGCAGCTAAGAAATTGTGCAGCCGAGGAAAGCCTCTGTACAAATTAATTTGTTGGTCATTCAACATACGGTACAGTGAAACGTATTCGGTACATTACTGTGCGTGTTTGTGAGTCACAGGATCATGATTTCCTCACACATAAGAAATGTGAAAGATCTCCCTCAGGGCCTCCTCGCAGCGGTCGTTCATCTTCATCAGGTCTGCAGTGGTGAAGCCGTAGTTGTTCTTGTGCTTGGATACCTGAGGTGACAAATGATGAAACCCTCTTCATTCTGTGATTCAAAGACTATGAACACTGTAGGGGAAATTTAGCTTCCTTCATTCAAAGCCGCTGTTCAACTTTCTTAGTAAATCTGTTAGTCTGTGGTCTCTCTCTGAATCTGTGCTGGACCGTACCTTGATGAACTCTGGAGGCAGGTTCCCTCCAGGCAGAATCACACCTTCAAGCTTCATCTGGATGAAGAATCCTCGAGCTGTGCTGAAGCTGGTTCGCATTGGAAAGCCGTATTTCTCCCCCATTTGGTTCACTAGCCCTGGGGAACACCATGATAGTTAATGGGCCTTTTGACCTATGAATACTTTTTACAATCACTGTAAAAGACAACCATATCTACTTAACAGCCAGAACAAACACCGGCAATGTCGTCAACTATCTCAGTGTAGGCTCTGCGGGCAATGTCAAGGAACTCGTTGACATTTGGTCGCACGGCGTAACACTTCTGCGTGCGCATGTTCAGACTCCCCTTCAGGTAGGTTGTGTCGTCATTAATCACTGTCTTGATCTGCTCTAGGATCAAGTCAAACCTGAGGTGGACACAAACAGAAACACACAGTGAAAGTCACGTGTAGACAGTTTCCAAGTAGTTACTTTACTTCGCAGGCAGAAGGTTCAGTACCTGGTGTCTTCCAGCGAGGTGCTGTAGGCTTTAAGTAGAGCTGTGTTGCAGTTCTTCAACACCATCTGAGAGGAGTTAGCATTACTATTATAACTACGTAACACTGAAAGGAAAAGTAAACATCCTTTTTCCTATTTAATAAATGACAGTAGGATGAATTCTAACTGATGTCATACACCAACATGTACAGACCCTTAACCTTGGCACCAGATCCAATGTGTGTTTCAGCTGAATGACATGTGTGATCTTTGCTTCAGCAACCTGAACCTGTAGAAAAATTTATTTTAAGGGCACAAAAAGAAAAAGACAGAACAATTCTTAAGGTGTGCTGAATTTGTGCCTTTTAGCTAGGTCAGCATTTTAAAGTAGACAAAGTCCCGCATACACGTGAGGACATTCCACTGTAATGAAACCCTCCTCTGCACTCATGACTAATTGAAGTGCGGTACGTACCGTTTCCTGCTTTGGGATTTGGACGAGAACCGAGAGCAGCTGGTCAATGTCAAGGAAATGACCGATGGCTGGAGGGGGTAAAAGAACAGATATTCAAATCCCTTGTGTTGCGCTCACATAACAGTATTTAATATGTGATTGAAAACTGATTGTGCTTCTTCCCGACCATTTTTCAGGCCAAAGAAGAGATCCTCGTCCTGTAATAGCTCATGTACAGCGTCCAGTCGTATGTTAATGGTGTCCACATCGACCAGAGGCTCCAGAATGTTGGAGCGTAGTCTTCTAGCACCACCAGGGGTTTTTGTGTGGTTAAGCACTCCTAAAAGAGAATGTTCGCTCCTGTATCCATAGAAGCAACAGCAGAGGCCCACTGAATTTATCTGTCATCACACAGACACTGCATATAAGTACAACTCTCTCACGGCCATGCCATTTCTTTTCATCATACCTGTGGTCTCTGTTATTGACCACCAGCTCCAAATTGGTGGCAGATGCTGAGTCTATCATGGTCGTCTGCTCACTCCCTTTAAAGCTCACTTTAAGAGACTTGGCAGCATAGACAGAGTTCTGGATGAACTCTAAGTATTTCAGCAAAGCAGCTGCAGCTGCCAGGCAATAATATCTGGGGAAATATCATGACGCAAGACAGTAAAAAGCAGTATAGTGCCACAGTATAACTATTTATATGGATTATTGTAAACAGCGGCGTACTTAGCTTGCACTTCCATGAGAACGGTGCCAAATTCTGGAGCGCACAGCTGCTGAATGTACTCCAGTCCCTTTCTCTCATTGAAATACTTCCTTTGGATCGCAGTGAAAGCCACACACTGACAGAACATGAATGAGACGTGAAGATATTAACTCACACCATAGACACACTATGTCAACAGATAAGATACACTTTAACCAGGTAACAGTAATTCAATGTAAGAATGAGTAAATGAGTGAGTGGATAAAAGGACATTAGTGGGTGGGTGTCTGTGTTAAAATGGTTATTTGTTAGAAAGAATGGAGTTTTACTGATTAGAGCTATTGTGGTTTGGTACCGGGAAGTTCTCAGTGATGAGTTTGAACAGCTTGGTCCCTTTTCCCTTCTCACTCGCCGTGTCTGGCATCAGTATCTCCAGTGGCACCAGGATGTGAATCTTATTTATGACCTTAAAAAAAGAGGAATACATGACTGTCACATGAATTTCCTCTGTGTCAGAGTCAGTTCTGAGTGCGGAGGGATAATGTAATATAGTAGTTTATTGTATATTATAATGAATGGGTTACCTTGGCATACGTCCCAGTGTCTGCAAACTGACAAAGTACGAGCTCTGGAGATTTCAAGTTGAGACTGGCCATGCCGATCTCTCCCCTGGCCAAACCACGCCCTTCGACCAGTGCTACAATCACAGAGGCAGCAGAGGTTGTAGTCGCAGA
This sequence comes from Platichthys flesus, assembly GCF_949316205.1. Taxonomy (NCBI): domain Eukaryota; kingdom Metazoa; phylum Chordata; class Actinopteri; order Pleuronectiformes; family Pleuronectidae; genus Platichthys; species Platichthys flesus. The sequence continues at coordinate 15,966,911 of NC_084954.1, forward strand.
GGAGAAACTTGTTGCTGTGTAAAAATGACAGAAAACTGAATGAGAAACTCTGCCCCAACTAATTATTCACCTTACTCTACGAATAATTTAAGAAGTACCAGTGTGATCAGTAAGTGGTGTCTGTGCAGGGTGTGTGCCTGCGGCCCCAGGGGTCCTTCTCAGTCTGGGTGTTCCTACATGGCTGCGGAAGGAGGAGCTGTCCGAAGTGGTTGCAAACACTGATGGATTTATCCTCCCCCCTGTGACGCCATGAGGAAACTGACCTATGTTGCAGGGAAATACAAGGAGAGGCGTTTGTCATTAAATACAACTGCAGTGCGCTGACCAGAGACAAGTCCGACAGTCTAACAAACTTGTCCCCGTTATCGTTTGAAAGACAAACTATAGGTACTTGATATCTGAAATGAAAGGGTTGTTGGTCTCTATATGTCAGCCCTGTGATGTGCTGACAGCCTGTCCAGGGTGTATCCCGCCTCTCGCCCAAGGTCAGCAGCTGGGATTAGCTCCAGCCCCCATGTGACCCTCAAAGGATAAGTGGTATAGATAATGGGTGGATGGATACCTGAAGTTGTATTGTTTATTAGGGAACTCATACACAATTACAGTATAAACTAGGACTGGGCAGTAAAATAATATCTATAAATGCCATCAATAGCAATGTAAGATAGTCCTCATTAGTGCTTAAACTTAGAAGATATAATAATGGGATTTAATATGATTTTTAATGAATTAATAATTATCATCATCGACTGATGGGACATGTTTATGGCCTTATTGCCCAGCCCTAGTATAAAGACACACAAAAGAAAGAAAGATTGACGTAGTTCAAGAGTCTTAGGTTTAACACTTGGTCTGGAGTCCATCCATTTCTTGTTGTGAATCTGGAATTTTCCCGGTTATTTAAACAATTATGAATATAGAAAATGAATTCAGTCAAAACATAGGAAAATGTCTTCATCCTGACACTGAGCTGTTCACATATTGTGGCCCCATCCCTCCAGGAGACGGTTTCATGCTAATTTTAGCTACCTGCTAACTCCTCCATCAGTTTACCTGGGCCGGTTGGAGGTAGTGTGGGTCTGGGGCCGGAGCTCGAACAGCCTCCATCAAAACTCTGACGGGATGAAGCGGAGGAGGTGGAGCGGGGACCGTGTGAGGTGGTTTCGTTCATTCCGGCTCTGTCCACCGGGGACCCCGCCCAGGTGTGTCCGCTGTCTGAGGCGTCACCGCCGGTTGTCACCTCCTCTGTGCTGCTGCGAATCATTTCACAGACAGGTCAATGGAGGAATCGCGTACAACTCTAAATACGCGGTCGACAACAAAGAAGAAGAAGTTCCTCGGTTAGCTTAGCATTTACTTGACTAATGTTAGCATGATGATTGTGCAAATTCCCGCCGCCAGTAGGTGTCACTGCGCATGTTCATCGCCATTAGGGTGGTTACTGGGTCACATGACATGGACGCTATTTAAATTTATTAAATGATTTCCCCATGGAAATATTTGAATAAAACAGAAAAAGTACTTACATCCATTATAAAAAGCTACGTCCTATTTGTCAAAAGTAGTCAAACAAGCTGGCATGGGTTTGGGGGTCACATGACATGGAAGCTATTGAAAAAAAACTGCTGAATTTGTATAATAAATATATAAATAAATAGTAAAACTGAAGGACTGAAATGCAATGAAGAGGTATATCCTAAATGCCCAGTGTAATATCACAATTCAGCTTTGGTTTAGATCCACTGGGTCACATGACATGGAAGGGATTTGGAAGATAAACATACATTTTCTATAAAAATATTAATATTAAACAGAAGCACTCAAATCTGATGCAAATAGGTTTGTTCTAATTATGCAGTGAAGTGATACGAATTTGGATATATTTAGAATCTCTGGGTCACTTGAGATGGAAGGGATTGGGAAAAAAACTTAATTTTCCCATAAAAACATTAATATCAACTCGAGGAATGACTCAAATCTAATACAAAGAGGTTTGTTCTCATTATCCTGTGTAGTAAATACATATTTATGATTATGTGAATTGTGTCATTGTTTTGTTTTCTCAATCTTCTGTCGTGATTTCTTATGTGTAGATGTGCACTTCTTGGCCACTGTACTAAACAGTTGAAATTGCTTGTTAGGTAGAGATAAGTCTGTAGAAAAATTTGTTTAATTTGGTTTCACCCATTGTGTCATGCTCCACAGCTGTTTTGAGGCCATGCTTTATTCTGAAGATGAAAGCACACCGGAACTCCTCTCTTTCAAGTTCCTGTCCAGATAAACATGGCGGCGGACGCGGATGAAAATGAATATTTTGTGCGAGAAATCGAGAAGAACGACGGCTGTGCCTTAAAAGTGAAGCAGTGCTACCTGGGGGATGTGGGCTGTGTGGTCTGGGACGCGGCCATTGTTCTCGCTAAATATTTAGAGACGAAACAGTTTCACGATCCGTCCGCAGGAGTGAACGTGTGGGCCGGCAGGAGGCTGCTGGAGCTAGGAGCTGGGACCGGAGTAGTGGGTCTGATGGCAGCGACACTGGGGTGAGAGGCGGACCGGTCAGTGTGTCAAGCTACACATTCATCTGCTCCTATTGATTTGCAAATATAACTTTAACTGATCACAATCAATAATCGATAGATCTTAATTCCCACAGAGCTCAGGTGACCGTGACAGACCTGGAGGATTTGCAGACCCTCCTGAGAGTGAACATCCAGGAGAACAAGGCTCACATCAGCGGTGGATCCGTAACTGCCAAGGTACTGAAATGGTTTGTATGTTTCCTATTTTATGTTCTGTTGCATTTCATTCATAAAGGTACATCACAGCGGCATGATTAACCTATAGTAAGACATAAACCGGTGACTGTATGGTGATTTCCATCCTCCTTATAGGGGTGAAGATGTGTCGGACTTCTTGCCGTCTCCACATTATGTCCTCATGGCGGATTGCATCTATTATGAGCAGGTATTTTATTCCATTTTTCTTCTTTCAGCTCCACTGACTCTGCAAGATGTCACCATCATTAACATAATTCTAAAGAAAGAACAAGCTGTAAGTGTTGTGCGTGTTTTCTCTGATTGTGACTCATCACTTATTCCTGCATAGTCGATTGTTCCACTTGTGGAAACCTTGAAGCTTCTCTCCGGACCTGACACCTGCATCATTTGCTGTTATGAGCAGCGTACAGAGGGCGTCAACCCACAAGTGGAGAGGCAATTTTTTGAGGTGAGAATCAAATAGTGCATTTTTCATTTGTTAATCCCAGCAAATAAATATACATTTAAGGAAGTTTTCATCTTTTTAGTCCCTGTGGTGTTTTGTGTCATCTTCTAGTTGCTGGAACAACACTTCAGGTTTGAGGAGATCCCTTCAGACAAACAAGACCCTGAGTTCAGTAGTCCAGACATCCACATCCTGCACATCCGGAAAAAAGCCTGAAAGTTTGTCTGCTGAAGTTTGTGTGTGGGTAGACTTTCCAGTGTATCTTCATTTCTAAATATTTTTTTTTATCATTAAATATTTTTAAATATATCAGTGAATACGTCCTGGTGTGTGATTGGAATACATTTTTTTTATCCCAATGTAAGAATTGAATTACTTAAATACGTGATATTATCAGCCAGATTCTCTGGTCTGTGTAATTGCAGGACTGTGAAGGTACAGCAGATGGCAGCCTCGTGGCCCACATGCAAGCACAGACATTTTACACAGGCAGATTGTCTTATATAAAAATGAGTTGTTTAAGCTGGAGAGGTCACCCAAGAAGACGTAGATGGGTCTCTACTCCTTCCTCGATTCAGAGCTAACTCCTCAATTAACTGCACTCAACTAAAACTTAAAAAAGGTACTTGACTGCGCATGAGCACGGCCATTTTTCTGCTGTTCCTAATTTAAAATACAATATTTGGTGGGTGATTATAATAAGCACATTGAATGTTTATCAGAAGAAGAAAAGATTCTCACATGTTCTTGATACCCTCCAAAATAAGGAGTAACTACTGACTGGTAGGCTGCAGTCAGATTTGTGAATGAGGTATGTAAATTCCCATTTTGAGCACTAGGGGCAGACAGTTGTTTAAAAATCCAAAAGTCAAAATGTTAAGCCTGTGCAATAAAACTGCAATTAGATTAGTAATATTCAAGCCATGCTCAAAATGTGCAACTGAATATTATATTAAGTTGTGTAGACAATATTATTAAAATGATAAACCATTCTAGAGAGATGGGAGAATAAATAACTAAAATTCTCAATCGATCTATATATCTATATATATTTATGTCAAATTTATCACAAAAAAAAAAAATGAAGACAGAATTGTTTCTGACTACTACGGCCCTCCATGCGAGGGGAATTCCCACCCAAGCTTTAGATTAGCTGGAAGATTATGGCTCTTTTTCAGGGATAAACCATGAAGTACGCCCCACACTCCCACAGGCATGCAGGGGCCCCTCACCGCCTTTCATGCTGCACTCTGTTTACACAGTGGAGCTGTAGTGTAATGAGCAGGGTGGCCTCCAACACTCCGGCCAAATAAAAATGTTAATGCGGATGTTGGCTGGGGTTGTGGTTAATACTGAAGCTCCCATTAAATACTCTGACCACTTTATAGTAGAATGATGGGAAATAAGTTTTGATTATCTATCAAACATAATTGTAAGATACTTCTCTTGTATTACTCTGTAGGGATCCAGGAGTAGAAAGATAACTTGCATGAAATGCTGATCTTGTCAGGAACATCTGTGACGACACGTTGCCTCAGGCCCATGAAACAGAAAACATTTCTTATTTGAATGGAAGCAATGCCTCTAATCACAATCAGAAGGTTATTACCTCCACCACAGAGGTTATGTTTTCATCACTGTCTGTTTGTTTGTCGATTTTGTTCGTTTGTCAGCAGGATTACGCAAAAACTTCTCAAACGATTTCCATGTATCGGTCAAGGAAGAACCCTAGAACTTATGATGCGGATCCAGGATTTTTTTTATCATATTCTTTAACCTCGTGTTCTTCAATTTATGAATCTAAGGGGAGTATTTGGCCTCTGCGGCTGTATGGGCTCTCCTGAAGGCCATTCTAGTTTATTTTGCATATGAGTTTCTCCACATTCCATCCCTCACATAAAACATCAGAGCTGTCATCCAATGCGCTTCAGCAAAAGCACTTTCATGCACAATATTTCACAAACGTCCTGCCCCAACGAATAGATTCATTATTCACCCGTGTGTCCCAACAGTGATTCTGAAATGTTTACTGGAGAAACACTGAGGTGTGGTCCGGGTGAATCATAGTTCTGATGAACGTATCCCTGCAGGCTTTGGTCAGTGATAATGCCTCAGAGCCTTTTTAAAAACAGACATTAGAAACACCTGCAGAGGATCATTTAATATAATCACTCCCTCCTCTGCCCTCCCACTCCTGCGTGGATCAGCTGGACGGCCACACTGGTATCAGCCTGCTCTTAGGGTCTCCTCTGAACTTGACCAGGAGAAGACGAGCTAATTAATTTGCCTCACAGCCGGTTTCAAGTCTGTGTCCCCCAGTAGGTAGGGACAGGTCCCAGAGGGGTTATTGTGAAGATTAGAGGGGTAAGGTGAGCTCTATATTGCTTCATGTTAACATTTTATCCATCTGTCGTCCCAAAGCACTCCCAGTCAAATCCTTTTGAATCTATTTCTCTGTCTCTCTGGTGTTTTCATCCGCCTCAAAAGTCAGAGATAATTAAAGTTGTGTAGCTATAGTCTTGAGGTTGGATAATTAGGCTACCACTACAGGGGAATGCAGGGAATAAATGAGGACAGCACACAGTGAAGCAGTGGCGTCGCTGTAATGTTCCCATACACTTCACAGTTGATTGTGAGCGTAGGCATTCTTTACTTCTCATGTGGTTAATGTGCTTTAAACATGCAGACCGAATGGGTTTCATCTTCCTTTTTTTCCCTAAAAGAAGCTGTTTACTGTTTTCTCAAATAGCACAAGAATACGTTAGTGAAATAGTGAACAAACAAAAGTGCACATAGGTACAGACCGAGAAAAAGAGAGAGACATGAACTTCAAAATAAAGAAATACATATAAGTTTATATTTATACAAAAAATGCCAGCTGTTGGGTTTAATGATGTAATCGACGGATGCATTAGTGAATAAGCTACTCTCAGGGGGTACTTCAAGTATATATATCTATATAAGCAAGCAGAACATCAAAACAAAAAAGGGCAATAGACTCACAAACAGTAGTTGGTTTGTTCTGTCGTCTGCCATGTCAAAATGTAATGATAATAAAGTATTAACCTTTCACAGATATTTGTGAAGTCCAGCTCTCCTTAGTATTTGAGGAAGGGGTCTGACATCTTATTACTATATGACTCCATCATATATCTAATCCTCTCTAATTTGATGAAAATATGTATTTCACTTATAAATATAAATTCTGAACGAGATAATAGTTTTTTTTTCTACCAACAGATGGTGCTGCTAGTGGATAGAACTCTTAACCTGTGTGGAAAACCTGCAGCAGGAGTGAGACAGAACAATAACTGAATGAACCTGCAGGGAGCTTCAGTGCAACACTGCCTGTTCTTTGTAATACGGATAATGAAATTGTGCGTGGATCATTTTTAGGACCACGCAGGTGCTTCATGTGCAATTCTCTAATCCAGTCTGCACATTATACACATAACACATCTGCATGGCCCCCTGTTGCATCCCCCCTGCAGGTTCCTTTAAAACCAGATAACATGAGGCAGCAGTGCACCCCCCCAACCCCCCCTCTCCAAACCAGATGGGACGGAGGAGGGCCTGACTCCAGCAGCCTGCCCTGCATTGTGTCACTCCACTCCGATGCATCACGGCCAAGTGACACACAGGGTCCTTTGTGTCGCCATCATCACGCTGCCTGGAGCCGAGGGACACTGTTCCAGAAAGGAGCGACTCATTTCCTCACTAACTATCAGGGAGTGGCTCAAGAATAGACATCAAACTGGGCTGATTAATTATAGAATGCGGTCTGTGTGAATGTGTGACTCCTCCGCTCCGGCAAAAAAGAGAGAGCTGGCCCTTCTCTCTGTCACATGACAAGCTGAACTTTAACAGACAACAGGCCAGAGGTGCATTCCAAAAACTGGAGCATGTGATTAGTGTTGTTTTTCTCATCTCTCCATCTCCATCTCCAGTAATGAGACACTGCCACGTTAATAACTGGAGGCCCTCTTCGTCAGTGGATTTGAAAGCAAGAGCTGGTACGGTGCCAGTGAAGCAAAGCCTGGTGGGACAACCAGCTTTATAGAAACACAATGCTGGCTCCACCCTTTGCCTCCCCTCCCTCCCATTTACACCAACCCCCCTGCTGGGGGACAGGAGGAGGGCGGGGGTGCTGTAAAGACAGCTGTGCTGCAGTTGAGAGGGAACCCAAACCCAGTACTGTGATAATATTGTGAACAATTGCTGCCTTCTTCCATTTCCCCCAAATGAGATAATAACATCACAATGAGATTTTATCCAAAGCTTTCAAACACATGAGTGAATATCAGACAAACTATCTTCAGTTTTGCTTCAACAGAATTTGAATAATGACATTTATCAATAAACAAAACACCAACACTGACTACTTCGATAAGTCACAGTTGGCTGTGAGTGCTGGACACACAAAGACACACGCACAACCTTGTACTTTTATGTTTGTGAGGACACTCATTGGTATAATGTATTCCCTTTGCCTCTTACCCCCACCTTAACTATCCCAACTAAATGCTTAACCCTAACCCTTACTTAGCCGTTAAAATAAAAGGAAATAAATACAATTATATTTTTAAAATGCATAAAAAAAGAGAGGAGAGAAAGCGATACAAAATATAATAAAAATGCAAGAGTGCAGGGGGTGTAGGGTAGGGCTCCTTACCCAGGATCTCACACATGCAATCTGAACTCATTAGGACCAGACTTTGGTCCCCATAATGTGTGCTGGTCTTCACAAGGTCAGTGTTTATGCTGGAAGACTTTGAATTGACTTCCATTCATTGTGGGCATCCTAATGAAAACTGTATCCTTAACATTAACCATGACCAGTTAATGCCTAATGACTAACCTAACCCCAAATCACATGAGATCTACTCGTCCGGAAAAGGTCCTAAAGACGTAAAAAAAAAATGAGTACACATGTATATAATCAATGAGGGATTATCTCCACCATGGCATTTGTAAAAATGTGAGCGTATCAATACGCTGCAAGAAATACCAACCTCCCTGTGACGGACATGTATCAGGGCAATGGTGCATTTGTTATCATCAGGACGTGTGGTGGCCCAGCACCGAGGGGAGGGGAGCAGCATGTGTGTGTAGCATTTCTATCGCTGAGTCATTACTTCTCAGTACTCTGAATCTGGACTCTGTGTGTGTGTGTGTGTGTGTGTGTGTTGTGAGAATGTGTGTGTGTGTGTGTGTGTGTGTGATTGAACAGGAGCAGCTCTTCCCATGGATCTGAGATTTCCTCCCAAAGTGTCTCTGTCTAATCCAGACACACTGTCACTCGAAACACTGGCTCTACTGTAATTACTGTGATCTTGTCGGATACACAGATGAAGTCGGTCGTGGAGCGAGACAGTGCATTGGCAAGTTGCTGCTGGAGGAGGAGGAGGAGGAGGTGGCCTTCTGAGTTTACTTTGCATGGATCTTGATCATTCTTTCAGACTGTGTGTGAGTGAATCCATGTGGCTGGCAGATAAGGCAGCTGGCTGAAGGACTCTTGTCTTACGTGACTGTGCACTGCGGCATCAGAATCACAGTTCAGTGTTTCTCCGAGGAACTTGTGTAAAAGCCAAAACAACACATGCCACAGAGCTGAGGTCAGTGATCTGTGTCCTGTATGAATAAGCCTCTGGCAAATACAGTGACCAAACCAGTGATCTCATAAACACGCAGTGGATGTCAATTTGATTCAGGGACGAGATGCACTTAGATTCCCTCGCAGCCAATCCCTCGCAGTCAAAAGACTCAGGAGGACTCGAGCTGCAGCATCAGCTATAATGCCAGCCCCCCCCCCCCTCCCTTTACTGAAATATTACTTTCATGTCGTTCGGCCACAATTCACTTTACACTCAGCGTTACAGCTGGAAAAACACAGCATACGAGTCCAGGGACAAAATAGTTCCCACTCTCACACAGCTGCAATCCTCAAGTGGATCCATCAACAGTATCACATCATGTTATATAAATATTAGAGGTTTGAAAGAATGTATCGGGACCTCGACTGGAAGGTGGAGAAACAACAAGTGGAGATTATCAGCTGCTGAAACTTGTACAACCACTTTATATATCCATTAAAACACAAATTGGCTGTGTCATCTGGACTCTTTAACACTTTATAATCATTTTCTGGTCGTCTGAAAGTATAATTCCACCACAGCAAGTGACCTTCAGCTGCAGATACGAATGGAGTGTATTTTGGACAGATGCCCAGAGTGCACCTTGGACTTCAGGGCCTAGCTTTTTTTCGAGGGAGGGTTCACACTGCGGTGAAGCCTCATGTGAAAACGTAAAAAACTCTCAAACACCTGCAGTTAAAACCAGTCACACCTACTGAAAGGAAGACGTGCATCTGTGAATGCAACATGTTGCGTTTACTGTGTTTTTTTCAGCAGGAAACCTGAGACAACTTGCAGCCACTTCCGGACTTTTTTGACTCGGAGCTCTGCGTGAGTTCATTGTTAACCGTTCGGTGGAGGAGGCAGCTGGAGGTGCAGAGGAGTGAACCTCATAGAGAACACACAGAGGTTTCGTAACCAAAGAGGCTGCTTGGCTGTCCTTGAGGGGGAGCAGCCCCTGAACTGTGGCTTGCAGAGTAGGTGTTTCCTCCTGCCATTCGCTAGATAAATAAACCGCTTTAATAACCGTGTTGGCCTCTGTGCACCAGCGTGCGTGTGTCTGCACACAACACAAATCCCCCAGTAATTATCGAGCTGGGTGTAGCCACTGTACGAGCTGTAGGGCCACATTATGCCCAGCAATGACTGCACTCACAGCCCCAGAGTCAGAACTGAGTGTTGTCTTATACCTGCTCAAAATACTAACTCTGAAACTGGGGTGAAGAGGAAGTGAAGATGCGTGAAGAGGATAAACCACACCCCGGAAAACCACAGACATATCCCCGGCTGGGTCTGTCGTCACATCAGGAGTGGATCTGTAACGCCACTCAGCACAGTTAATCCTGAGCTCTTTTAAATCTTTGTTGGGTTGAGGGGTGAGCCATCATTGCGACAAAGTGGGAGACAAATTACGTGTGTGTTCCAGTACTGCAGAAATTGGCTCATAAAGACTCTTTCGATTTCTGGCCTCTCTTCCTTTTTTAAATAAATCACAGCAAAGGAACTGAATGGAAAACCTTCAGCCCCCTCAGTCACCTGTGTGATACCGAAAACACCCGGCCACACTGGCAGAGATCCCATCAGGCGGTTGCTGTAGGGACAGCCCCAAATAAGAAGTGCAGCTGTCGCTTAAGACCTTCTGTCATACGCATTATTGTGCAAACCACTCGAAGTGTTTGAGCAGTTGGCCTTTGTATTGTGGCATCAGGGAATTAAGAGAAAAAAGGTTTAATATATGTCGGCCTCGTCGTGAGAAGCTTAAAGCAGAGGTTCTCAATTTTTTCTCAGACAATGACCTTGTACAAGATAGAATATATACTGAGGACTCACTCATGTACATCCCATAGAATATTTTCACTTTTTTTTTTTGCATGTTCACACTACTTAGGCTATATCCATAATACTACGTTTTCATTTGAAAACAGGATTTTCAAGCTAAAACAATCTCTATTGACATGTGCATTTCAGCACTATATCAGTTTTAATCCAAGTCAATACTCATGCTGATGTAGACAGGGGGGGGGGGGGTACACACCCCATGCTAGACACAGGAATTGTTGCAGGTCGCTTGAATAATACGATAATAACAATATGTCTCCTACACATGTAAACAGTTAAATCACTGTAAAATAGAAAATTGAACGTCACACAACAGCCGTTGGAAAAGACAACAGGGTCAGCAACCCTTGTTATTGATTATCCATGTTGCAGAACAACCAGGGAAAGGTCAATATTTTAGTCTTGTACTGACACAGAATACCATACACCTTCACAATTTCAACAGATGAATCTAGAAACTTTTCACAGACCCCTGGCTCTTAGTCAAGCTCCCCTACGGGTACTCAGGCCTTCATTTGAGAACCACTGCATTAAAGTTCCTGTTGCTTTGATAATAAAACACACCTTTGCAAATGTTTGACACTTTACAAGTGAGAAATATGAGAATCATTACACAGAGTGCATTTTACTGAGCTTCCTTCTATGACCTGAAAACCTTTCCTAACCTCTCCAATCAGGAAGTTTAACTTCCAGCCGAGCAGCACGGGGGGTAACAGGAGGGCCAGGAGGTCTCATCTTTACAGAGCAGCGGTCATATGAACGTGCTTAAAGTTTCTGTCCTTGACCCCAATAAAGCTGTGACCATCATATGGTTGAAATGAAGTGGTGGGAACCAAAGTGGCCATTACAGCCCAATTAGGCTGCCATAAGCGTTGAATGGGAGGACTTCAGCTCTGACACCTCCTCCACTTGTACTGTTTGTGGTGAATAGTTTCACTGTGGGTGGGTGTTCCCTCTTTTTATAGGCTGCATGATGGTGCATAGGTTGTGTGAAACATCTTCCGTACCGGTGGGGACCTGTCTGTCGGAAACCTCTGCGGTCCGAAAGCAAACATCCTGAGGCCTCTGCAGCAACTTGCCAAGCACCAGATTTTCCACACAGCAAAATGCCACCACGATTAAAGGCCCAAAGCGGTCCGTGGGCGCAGACACATGCGTGTGTACACAAGGATACAGCTCGAATGCTGCAAAACATCTGCTTGTTGTGTGCATGAGAGACACAGGATGTGCAACGCAGCCTCGTAGATGCAAACTTGCCAGAGGCAGTTTTTTTCTGTAAATGTGTAAAACAGAGCAAAAGACACTGAACAGAAAAAATCCTTGGAAATCGGGGGAATTATACAAACTAATCTCTTGTAGCCCCAAACACAGTAAGTCAGGCTTCTTGTCACCATCAATCCCGTCATTGTTAGAAGTGAAAACACAGGCGTTAATCAGCTTCAACGGAAACTAAAACATTCTTCCTCTGTGACTCAGTGGTGCAGTGGCTCTGATAGATTCACTTGTAGTTAACTGACAAACTCAGATCAACTTTTAATGGAGTAAAACACCAAATTATATCATAACTTCTTCATCGTTGTGCGATTTCTCTGACATCTATCTTTTTTCCAGTCTTGTTGAATAAAAACAAATAGATTTTTTTTTTATGTACTGCCAGTCCCAACCAAAAGTAAACTCAGGAAGTAACAGCCAGCAGCTCAGCCTTGGCTCCACCCTGGCTCACAACCAACATACATTGAAAAAGAATTCTCAATTCAGCTGTACATCATCTCTCACTGCCCATCTGAGTCTCATGCAGAAAATCATGTGGTTCTGTTGTTCCAGCAGCTGGACTTCCTGTTTTCTACATTTTCCTATTTGTGGGTGAGGCAACTGAGGGAGGACATGAACCCTTTCTTTTTTTAAACATCACTTTTAACACTGCAGACTTTAAACTATAAGCATTATTGAGTCTCTCATTTTTTTTAAAAAACTCTTAATTAATTCAGCTACTTTTCTTTTTAATAAATTAAACGATTATACTTTTTAAGTTTAAACTCTCACAGATCTTACTATGCAACCTCTAATCCTTAAAAAACACAGAGACGTAACAGATTTAAAATCACTTTTTTAATAAGACATTACAATGACATTGTTCTGTACATGGTTCCCCTCAGTCAAAATAGGAGTAAGAGCTGCAACACAAGGTGTCAGTCAACATTTCACCGGTCCACAGCTCCCTCTGACTGCACGACAGATGGTCTCTGATGTAGGGTTAATGTACTTTCGTACTCATGCTACAGATATAGGCTATCATATAATGTCTCAATACTGAGACTAATCAACTGTGGTATCAGATTGAGAGCGCTCAGAGCTGAAAGACATTCCTTTGGAGAGATTGAGTCAACGACTACATGTTACCCATTATTCAAAATACATCCCAACAAGCATGTTTAGGTTACGGGAGGCCTAGTTGTTGAATATTCAGAACAATTAGGTATCAAGACGTGACAAGAAAGGTCAATCAGTTAACTATGGCCCACATGAGGGGAGTGGGAGGGCTGAAGAAACATGTCCAAAGTCATTTTTTCCCTCTGATGTCAAGACCGATGACAATGAAATCTAAGCAATGGTGGATTTTTTTCTCTCCTTTTTTTCCCCTTGCTTCTGTCAATACCATTGAGAAGAAATATATTTTTCATCACAGTACTGTGTCAAAGTCTTTGCAAGGAGGCTACATGACATGAAAGATCGCACCTTGGAAGAAAGAGAACAAAGATCCAAGTTCAATGCAACAACGAACTTTGAAACAAGCCACAGTCCGAGAAAGATAAAAACCTCCGCTCCGTTAGAAAAATTATATAAAACAGGAAAAAGAAGAGGCAAAGGCGGTGAACTCTGTGGCTTTTTAACATTTGGAGCGATCAATTCCAATATTCATCAATCAAGCCCCCCAAAAAACCTAGAATGTGATCTAAGCTTGCTACAGAGCAAAAAGCAAACTGTAAACCAGAAATCCCAGTTTAAGATAAATTAGTCGTGGGGTAAAGGTATTAAAAAATAAATGGGGAAATCAACTTTTTCTTAACCATACTCAGTTTGAGAAGTTATTTGTTACTTGCAACTTTATTACAGTTTTGACCTAAAACAGTCAGCACTCAATCATTAAGATTTGTAGTTTGAGGTTAGCCATGTCAGGCCCTCATATAGTCCATCACCTGTGGTTGCACAGGAGGGCTGAACATACCAATTCCTATCTCTGATGCGGGTCAACCCGAGCTTCTCTTGGATTTCATGTGGCTTCATGGCGTCCGGGAGGTCTTGCTTGTTGGCGAATATCAAGATGATGGCGTCCCTCATCTCCCGGTCGTTGATGATACGGTGGAGCTCCTGCCTCGCCTCGTCTATGCGGTCCCTGTCCGCACAGTCCACCACGAAAATCAGACCCTGGGTGCCCGTGTAGTAGTGTCGCCACAGGGGGCGAATCTTGTCCTGGCCTCCCACGTCCCACACGTTGAACTTGACGTTCTTGTAGGTGACGGTCTCCACGTTGAAGCCGACCGTGGGGATCGTGGTGACAGACTGTCCGAGTTTCAGTTTGTAAAGGATCGTTGTCTTCCCGGCAGCATCAAGTCCGAGCATTAATATTCTCATCTCCTTGTTGCCAAATATCTTTGAGAGCATCTTCCCCATGTTGGACTCTTGTGCATAAATACTTTGTTCCTAACGAGAAAAATGTCAGCCACAGTGCTGATGATGATGATTGACTTCAACTCTAGAGCTTCAGTTGGATAAAGGGTTTAAATGTTAAAAACATAACTGGAGGGAGCATCAAGGGGTGGGGAGTCAAAACTGCACACTCATGTCTAAACCTAACAATACTTGGGGTCCTTTTCTTGGAGAGTCTGTGCGTCAGGATTCGATGAAGTGCTCGGACATCTATGTTCAGAGCAACACACTGATGTCAGGTCCTGCACACAACATGGCTCGGTTGAACACTAACAACTTGGCAGCAGGTGTTGCCTGACTTTCATTGTGTTTGGCCAAAATCTACACAACGCTGCGTGACAGACACACACAGAGGCCGTGGTGAGTCAAAGCTGCAGTTGTCAGACACGGTGTGTGTGTTTGTGGGAGAGAGAGAGAGAACGAGGCCCGGAGAAAAGCCTCGGCACTTGTGACTTTCTTCTGGCGCTTATGTCCTCCTCGCCGGCTGCGCCCTTGTTCCCTTCACCGCAAGAAAAGGCAGCTTTCTGCGGTTACTCCACCGAGCCGGGCGTTCACCGAAGCTGGAAGGGGTCCACTCCGGAATAAAAAAATACAATCCTCGGTTACTCAGCAACACCCGCGTCCACGCGTGAGACTCCACTTCTGGTCCCCCTGTGAAGAGATTTAGAGAGGGAGGGTCAGACATGCCAAATTACCCGGCTACCGCTCGTGGTTGCTAAAGACGGCTAACACGAGCTAGCTTGGTTGCCTAGCAAGCTAGCGTATGCTATGTGGCTAGCGGCGGTTAGCTGATCATATCCGACGATACGAAATCAAGCGGCGCTGGAACAACGTCGCGCTCGCGTCCGCCCGGGTGGAAGGATGCATGTGAGGCCGGGTGATTTACCTCCTGTCTCCCCCTCCTGCCTCGATAACCCGACCAGCGCTCGCCTCTCTCCGGGAAGTGGAGCTGGTCGTCGCGGCGCTGCTACACCGGAAAGGTGTGGAGCTGCATTAAGCGCCACTTCCTCCGCGTCTGCTTGATTCAGCTGCTGCCGCTGCTGCTGCCGTCTCACGCTGCTCCAGCCGTCCGGGGCTCGCACGACCCCCACAGGGTAAACAACGGCACGACACAAACTGTCATTAAATACACGGAGTCTCCTCATTACTGTGCATATATAGGTATTTACTTAATGGTGTACATAACAGCAATCAATGTTAGAACACAACATGATGCTTTATTCTAAACAAAGACTGTGGGTGGGTGTTTTACTTTGTGTCTCTTTGGAATGGCCACCATTTATGAGATTATTTATTGCTTATTATTATTATTATGGCCTGAACACTGACAGGCACTGAGAGACAGTGCCTATTGACATTTTAAGGATTATTATTTTTATTTTTTTTTATATATAATTTTTATAAAAATGTATTTACATCCTGCTCAGAAGTGGACTTCGCAGGATTAATGTAATCTAATTTAATTTAATTTAATTTTAATGTGCTGTTACTTATGGGTGTATGGTTTTGTCTAGATCTTTCTAACTTTGTTTTTAAAATGCTGGATAATCAAATGAAATGCGCAGAAGTGGACTGCGCAGGATTAATTTAATTTAATTTAATTTTGATGTGTTGTTTACTTTTGGGTGTGATTGTTATTTGTCAAGATCTTTCTAACTTTGTTTTTAAAGTGCTGGATAATCAGATTAAATTGAATTTGAATTAAATTGTGATATTATATGAAGATATGTTTTCTTGTCTAATGGTGAAAGAAGGAATGAGAATATATTACCACTTAGTCAAATTTCATAAAAATGGCTTAAAAATAACCTACATTAAAATGTTATCTTATAATGTACAAAATGGTCCATTCCTGCGTGTTATATCATATATTATATATTTCAAGGTGATAATCAAATGTGTGGCTTTTTGTTATTATTATTATCATTATTATTATTATTGTATTATTATATTTCAGTTGTCTCCTATTCTCATATGAAGCATTTAAAGGTGCTCTATGATAAATACAAAGGGTAACATCACCTCCTTGTGGTAATTACATGCTACTTAAAGTTAGGTATGATTCCTGGTTTCCATCCCTACACACAAGGAGCCACACAGGTTAGACTGTAGCTTACTTTCTACTTTACTTTGTCCCTTAAACACTCTGCAGCAAGTCAATCAGAGGTTCCCAAAAACATATGAAAGAATATCCTAGATCATGCTCCGAAGTTGTGAAGCAGACATCCGCTAGATATCACAAAAGCTAGTTCAGTGAACATCTTTAAAAGAAAACGTAAAACTTCTCTCTTCCTTCAGCCTTTAACTAGAGCTTGCTCTGGTCCGTACTCCTACGTTTAATGCATTTAAAAACTAAATAAAATAAAATTTATTTTTAATTTTAATTTTATTATATGAAAGGTACTACACCAATAAAGTTTATTATTAATATATTAATTGAAAATCTTTTATCCCTTTAGGGCTTATTGTACAGTAACTGTACAAAAACTTCTTGGATCATATAGATTTTCTTGTTTTGAAAAAAAAAGTTTTCTGCATCATCTGGGATGGATTTTTATTTTGCGCTGAAAAGTATTTACATATTTTATGATGAACTAATGCTTTATATGTCATAGCATTTATTTATCTAAGAGTTGCAATACGACCATATGTTGTTGATGTTTGAAAGTCCAGCAGAGACTCCCTGTGGTAAGTACCGGAGTTGCATCCATATGTACAGCTGCCAGTTAACCAGACAGTGCATACAGCTATCACCTAACACTGGCCTTTTGCTTTACCTGAAGGTTGCCTCTACAGTTGGAAGGTGAAGGTGAGATGAAGAGTGCTCACTTGGTTTCAATCTGCACTATTACCTCACTATAAGATGCCTTTCAATTCTATACCATTCACCTTTAATAATCTGGACTAAATGTTTTTGGTGCTTCTTATAGAGAATATACAGCATTTTCTTTCATTTGATTAAACGCCTGTTACCATAATATCATTATACGCACTTATGCAATGTTGTTACGTTGACTAAAATAATGTGATATCCTGTCAGCCTTAAACCACAGTGACAAATTACCGGACAATTTATATGTTTCACATGTCCGCACAAAACAAGGATCTCACTCACTGACACTTCACAAACATGCAGCTGGAGAAACTGAGCTAGATAAAACCTGCAATAACCGTAAGGCGACTCTTCCTGAGCTGTTTCTTAAAGCATCTTTTTTTATCATGGTGCAATGCAGCAGGACAGCGGCAACACATTGTTTCGTCTTCAGGGACCAGCAATGAGTCCGACCTGGGTGTTTGGCACACAAAGAGGACACAATTACAAACGTCTAGCTGTCAAAGTAGCTTTTTAACAGCCAAACTACAAAGTCTTACATGTAAGTGCCATATATGTGCAACTAAACTTAATTATTATCAATATTTTTAAATATTACATTTAGGGCTGTGGAATGATTAACCTTTTTAATCAAATTAATCACAGGTTTCTATGGATTATCATGATTAATCATATTACCGATTTCTCTGTATATTTTGGTGAAAACAAACAATTTATGACAAAAGACGGATATATATATATTTAACATGTTTTCTTTTAATAATCATAAATAAACAAAACAATGGTGCTGCAACTCAGCAGTTCTTTAGCATTTCTCTTTGCTATTCCATATGGAACATTAATATAATCTTCATCCTTAACAGAATTCGGGCTTCTTAGCCATTGTATGGTTGAATAAAACTTTTTAATTTTCTTTTTAAATCAAACAGAAATTATTTGAGCTTCTTAGCCATTATTTTTATAGGATGGTTGAATTTTGGGTATATTGGAAGGTCCTTGTGCGCATGCTTTAAATGTGTTAAAAAACAATCACAAATGAATCCCGTAATTTAATCATAACGCGTTAATGTGTTAGTTTTCACAGCTCTAATTATATTAAATATAAACACCAGAGTTGACGGTGGCTTATTAGAAATCATCTTCTTAACCAAGGTGCCTACATTGGAAGATGTTGGACATTCTGCTGTCCTAATGTCAATGGGGAGCTCCTTCCACCGTTTGGAAGCAAGGACAGCAAACAGTCGTCATTTTGTTGAGTGGTTAGCTTGCAGTGAGGGAGCAGCCAGCAAGGTTTGACCATGTCCTGGATGTAGAGCTGGCCCGATCTGTTCGCAGCATGGTACACAAGTACTAGCGTCATGAAGTGGATGCAGCAGCCACTTGTAATTGAAGGGAGCATAGAGTCTGAGTGAACCTAGATATGTTGAAGAACAGTCAAGCTACTGTATGGCACTAGCATGCAGACCAGCCATGTGGGAGTTGCAGTGTTTAGGCGTGAGATGACAAGAGCCAGGACCAAAACCTGTGCCGCGTAAGTATTCTCCTGATGTTGTGCAGCATGTATCTAAGCAATCGAGTTGTTGGGGCAATGTTGGCAGGAAGGGAGAGTTGACTGTCGAGTGTGTCCCAACCAGGTTCCAAATAATCTGGGTGGGGTCTATTACCTAATTGGCGCGTGTAATGGTATGGTAATGCCAAGGAGAGCCTTTCAATGAATTTTCACATCCTCTTTTTAGTTTCTCTTTTACTCCAGATTTATGCAGTTCCTTAAAGTCCAAATTTAGATTTTATAAACTTTTCTGCTCTATTGTTATTTTGTAAAAATCATATGTTTATCCTACAGCACCACTTTTGTTGATAATCAACCAAATGAAAGAATACAGCTTAAGGACAGAGTAAATACAGCTTAATGTTTTCCGCGATGTCAACAGAAAGTAGCTTGCATGTTAGATAGAAATCACTTTAGAGAATGCGTGATAATGGGATCGTCCACAATTATATGTTTCATGCAGGATAAGCTGGTATTCATAGTAGAGCCTAGCATTTCAACTGAAAGGGAACTTTCTATAGTCTCCTTCAACTAGTGAGCAATTGGCTCGGAGTGCACAGTTTGTCAAGATTGTCCGAATAACATTACCTCATGGGTGTGCAAAGGCAGATTTTAGTATCAAAAACAGACAAAACTGAGGTTCATATAAAACACATTAACTTATTAACACTTATTTGAAATTTGCAGTTGCAAATATATATATATATATATATATATATGAATATATATATACTCCCTGTGGTAAGTCCCTGAGTTGCATCAATATGTACAGCTGCCAGTTAACCGTACAGTGCATACAGCTATCACCTAACACTGGCCTTTTGCTTTACCTGAAGGTCGCCTCTACAGTTGGAAGGTGAAGGTGAGATGAAGAGTGCTCACTTGGTTTCAATCTGCACTATTACCTCACTATTAGATGCCTTTCAATTCTATACACTTCACCTTTAATAATCTGGACTAAATGTTTTTGGTGCTTCTTATAGAGAATACACAGCATTTTCTTTCATTTGATTAAACTCCTGGTGCCATAATATCATTACACGCAATAATGCAATGTGGTTACGTTGACTAAAATAATCTATGTGATATCCTGTCAGCTTTAAACCCCAGTGACAAATTACCGGACAATTTAAATGTTTCACATGTCCGCACAAAACAAGGATCTTACTCACTGACACTTCACAAACATGCAGCTGGAGAAACTGAGCTAGATAAAACCTGCAATTACCGTAAGGCGACTCTTCCTGAGCTGTTTCTTAAAGCATCTTTTTTATCATGGTGCAATGCAGCAGGAAAGCAGCAACACATTGTTTCGTCTTCAGGGACCAGCAATGAGTCCAACCTGGGTGTTTGGCACACAAAGAGGACACAATGACAAACCTCTTGCTGTCAACAGTTTACACCTGAATGCAAATGACTGAAAACATGAACAATATAAGACAAGGCCAGTCAATTAGATTTATAAAGCACCTTTCATACACAGAGTTAGATTCTAGGTCAGTTGAAGGTTAGGTGACATTTACACTTTTTACTGAATAATACATCAATGTTTTCCTCCCATCTTACAGATATCTTTTACATACATTACATTACAATACGATAAGTTCATTCAACCATGAGGGCACAAAGCCAGAACAGCAAGAATCAAGTTAGTCAAAGTAGCTTTTTAAAAGCCAACTACAAAGTCTTACATGTAAGTGCCATATAAGTGTAACCACGCTTAATTGTTATTATTTTAAGTTATTATATTAAATATAAACACCAGAGTTGACAGTGGTTAATTAGAAATCATCTATACACATGTCAATGGGGACCTCCTTCCACCGTTGGAAGCAAGGACAGCAAACAGTCGTCATTTTGTTAAGTGGTTAGCTTGCAGTGAGGGAGCAGCCAGCTGACTGGCAGATGCAGAGCAGAGCGGACAGGTTGGAGTGTAAGGTTTGAACATGTCCTGGATGTAGTCTTGACCCGATCTGTTCGCAGCACGGTACGCAAGTACTAGTGTCATGAAGTGGATGCGGCAGCCACTGGTAATTGAAGGGAGCGTAGAGTCTGAGTGAACCTAGGTACGTTGAAGAACAGTCAAGCAACTGCATGTCACTAGCATGCAGACCAGCCAGGTGGGAGTTGCAGTGTCTAGGCATATGATATATGATGATGATGATAAGAGCCAGGACCAAAACCTGTGCCAAATCTGAGTGAGAAGCGTAAGTATTTTCCTGATTTTGTGCAGCAAGTATCTAAGCAATCGGGTTGTTGGGGCAATGTTGGCTCACCAAGTATACCAAGTACTCCACAAGATGGGGGATGGTGTCATTGGAAGCATGACTTACAGCAGAGTTAAGGCCAAATTATACTCGTGTTGCACGGACGCACGCAACACGCCCGTTTCGAGCCCTCTGGCGGCTTGCGTGCGTCCGCCAATTTTTCTAACTATACGACAAAACGACGCGAGCCTCACGCAGCCCGCAAGGCGCAAGGATTGGTCGGACGACTACATCCCGTCCGGAGTCTAGTTTCCGGTTTCATGCCCCACAATACGCGGAAATCACGGAAGATTTAGAAGAACGAATATGGACCAAATAGATGAGCACTTGGCAGAAGAGATCCGAAAGTATGACCACTTATATAACCCGTCACTGACTGGCCGATTTGTCCGCCAGAAATAGGCTATGAGGAGCCGGAGTGGCGATGTAAATAAACATTCGACGAAGAAGAAGACGTCTCTTCTTTGTGTGTTTTGTTTTCGAAAAAAAAAGTTACTCCGCCTAGTGTTCTGGCGGTGAATTGCGTTGCAACACGCGCAACACGTTTAGGAAGCATAAACCAAAACGGATCCGTCGATGCAGCTGCGTGGCCTTCCGCGGTTGCAGTCGCAGGACTATAATTAAGGCCTAATTATACAAAACACACAAAGAAGAGACGTCTTCTTCTTCGAATGTTTATTTACATCTGATTTGATTTGATTTTATTTGGACATGGACATGACAATGTCATTGGACGAACCAGATGCATTGTTTACAGTGTATTAGGATAAATGCTAGTTTACAACACCTGTCCACAGGAGGCTGTTGCCACTCCGGCTCCTCATAGCCTATTTCTGGTGGATAAATCCGCCAGTCAGTGACAGGTTTTACAAGTGATCATACCATCGGATATCTTCTGCCAAGTGCGCTTCTATTTGGTCCATATTCGTTCTTCTAAATCTTCCGTGATTTCTGCCGGTATTATGGGGCATGAAACCGGAAATGCAGCTCCAGAAGGGATGTAGAGCAGACCAATCACAGCCTTGCGGGCTGAGTGAGCTTGCGGAGCTTTGCCGTAAATTTTAGAAAAGGGGGTCGACACCCGTCAGCACGTAAGGAGGGATACATAAGCACGTAAGGGACCCGGAAGGGCTCTTGCGCTTACGGGCCCGTGAAAACGCAGAAGCATGTTTCAGGCTTTAGAGTCAGGGTTCGAATTATCTTTTTGTCTCTAAGGGGGTCTCTAAGGGGGTCTCTGTCATAAAAAAGTTGGCACACCACGCACATAAACAATGAAATAGCCTAGGCGCGAGCAGCGCTTTTGCGCACGGTGGGCTTAGGCTGTATATATCTTGACACACGCACACAACAGACAGACAAATTTTGTACAGAAATTGATTTATTTTAATTAATTTCAATATATTATTGATTGTAATAGTCCATATATATGTAGCCCTATAGTCAATTCCCTGTTAAGACTCGGCTTTTACCTGAGTTCACTTTCTACCACCTGAATAATGTCTACTAATGGAAATGAGTGGAGTCCATAACACATTGCAACTATTTACAAATAATTTATTTAACCAAAGCAGGCATGTAGTTGAAATAATAATGATTCGCTACCGGAAATAAGATGTAGTTATGTTTAGGCTATTTAAACTATATTTAGTCCCTGTATAACAAACTCAATGGATATGGGCACTAGGCCAATAATGACAACAGCAATCTCCCTTATCAATTAACTGCATAAAACAGCACTTCACATTTAAAACTGAGTTATCAATATGGGAGCTAATAATAGGCCACACCGAATAGTAACTGTCACAAAACTATCCCTAGTATAACATAAACTTTGTGTTCACATGAAATTACAGTCATCTGTTACAAACAGGAACATCATACAGGTATAAAAGAAAATACAAAAGCCGGCACTGAAAAGGCACAAATAAAACGATCAGTTGCAGGCCTGTTAACTGGGTTCTTTGGCGCCCAATAACGACCACTACTACTCACGACCACCTGGTTTGTGGCGCGTGCACCGATAATATTGCCTTCAGTAGGTCCGCTAGCATCCACACGTAGCTAACCGGCAATCGTTCCTGGCCAACTGGTCGTCCCACGTAGCTGAATGGTAGCTAGCGGCGCTATTCAGTGGCGTAGCTCCCACGTAGGCTGCCTCAAAGGAACCGCTAGCGTCCGGGTTGCTCGGCTGCTACCTGAGCAGCACGTTATCTTGCTAGATGACGGCGGTACACCTCCGCTAAATCAGCTAGCACTGTACACGTGCACAATACTGAGGCAGCTAGATAACTCCAAAACGGAACATAGAATACTGTGCCCTTTCGCGAGCTGAATGAAAACAAAAAACTCTTAAGTACAAAACTGAAAGTGGCGTTACCTTCTTAATACTGCTGTAGCATCCTTATTAATTTCTCTCTTTTACTTCACTGTTAGTTCGACAAAGTCGGCCTCCTTTCTCATCTCTTTTTCTCTCTGTGCTCTCCCGTGTGTTTGTTTAGATCCCGCCTCTCAACCAATAGGGAGTCACTATTCTTGAGTGAAGTTCATTACCACCAACTGCTGACCATTTCACCTAACTAGCATGTTAGATTGACTACACTCTACCTATTTTACTTTTTTAACTTATTACTGAAACTTTGTAGACATATGATTGCCCAACCATATCCCCTTGCTTTATCAACAGTTATTTAATTAGCATCTTCTTTACACTTTAGGTATGGCAGACAGCTTCAGATATGAGAGACCCCCTCAGATTTGGACTTTGTTGCTTTCATGGGAGCTAGTCCTCACTCTCTGGGAGCTCGGCTCCCTCTGGCTCCCACGTAATTCGAACACTTGTTAGAGTGTATGGTGCTAGAACACCATTAATCATTTCCGTGAACTTTGTTCTGGGAATTAAGACATTTACAGCCTGCTCTGTAAGCCAGGGCGAGATCAGAGTTCTGTAAAGTTGGCAAGATATTCACAGATTCGGACTTTCCGGATCAATAAGTCATAGGTGAAATGTTGTTAAAGCACAAACGCTGCATAATTCACACCGTAGTAATGTGGGCAACGGGCTACAGGCCAGTTTTCATCAATATGAGTCGTCCTCCGTGATGGACACGTAACATTGGTTTCTACAGACAGCTAGCTGAGAAGGGGCCGTCTACAAAGTGCAACTCCGAAAAGAGATATTCAATAAATATTCAATAACATCACTGTAATACTGTATATTCTCACTATGCTACAGTACAAAGTTTTTAACAATGTCCTTTATCATAATTTTTGGAAATATGTTTTAGGGAAATTATTCAATAACTTCGCGCTCATACTGTATATTCTCACCAAAATCCAGTCACAGGTCCAGCGAGTCCTGCTAACTATGCTACAGTATAAAGTAAAAAAAAATGTTATTTATCATACTTTTGGAATTTTTTGTATGAAGATTATTCAATAACTTTGGTTTCATGCTGTATATTGTCACCAAAATCACATCACAGTTTCAGGATCTCCTGGTGGCTATGCTACAGCACTAACTTTGGGAAATTGTGGTTTTGTATAATTTAGGGAAATATTTGTTATGAATAATATTCAATTACGCCAGCCTCATACTGTATATTGTCACCAAAATCACATCACAGATTCAGGGAGTCCTGCTGGCCATGCTACAGCATTAATTTTGGGGAAAAACAGATTGAGCATATTTTTTTGAGTATTCTTTATAAATATTATTCAATAACATCGGTCTCATACTGTATATTTTCACCAAAATCATGTCACATGTCCAGGGAGTCCTGCTGGGTATGCAACAGCACTAAGTTTGGGAAAAAGTTATAAAATTTTTTTTTATTGTGGGACTGTAATGAAACCTGTTCATCGTGAAACCCACTTTTCAACCTCAGATCCCTTTGAAGGCCTCCTACACCAAATAATCAGCATTCTCAGAAGAAGTAGTTTAGATCGATAAGATGGATTATGTGTCTGAGTCATTTCTGTCCGTCAATTCATGAAAATATGAGATAAAATTAGGTTCTGGCTTCAATGTTAAAAAGATTCTGAATAAAATTCAAGAAAATTGGGAAATACATTTTCTGTTGTTTCGCATAACCCATCAAGGGTCTCCTTGTGTTGGCCGTGTAGTTTCCCAAACTAAGTACTGTAGCATAGCCAGCAGGACTCCTTGGACATGTGACATGATTTATGTGAGAATATACAGTATTACAGTGAAGTTATTGAATGTTTTCCATAATAAATATTTCCCAAAATTATGCTCAATCACTTTTCCCCAAAATTAGTACTGTAGCATAGCCAGCAGGAGACCTTGGATCTGTGACAAGATTTTGGTGATAATATACGGTATTGCAGTGAAGTTATTGAATAATATTTATAAAAAATATTTCCCAAAATTACGCTAAATCACTTTTCCCCAAACTTAGCACTGTAGCATAGCCAGCAGGAGACCCTGGATCACTGACATAATTTTAGTGAGAATACAGTATTAGACCGAAGTTATTGAATGATATTCATAACAAATATTTCCAAAAATTATACAAAATCACCCTTTCCCAAACTTATTGCTGTATCATAGTCAGCCGGACTCCCTGGACCGGACCTGTGACATGCTTTTTGTTAGAATTTACAGTATGAGACCGAAGTTATTGAATATTTTCCATAATAAAAAAATTCCCAAAATTATACAAAATCGTTTTTCCCAAAGTTAGTACTGTAGCATAGTCAGCCAGACTCCCTGGACATGTGACATGATTTTCGTGAGAATATACACTATTACAGTGAAGTTATTGAATAATTTCCCTACATTTTTTCCCAAAAATTATGCTCAATTATCTTTTCCCAAACTTAGCATTGTAGCATAGCCAGCAGGACTCCCTAAACATGTGACGTGATTTTAGTGACAATCTACAGTATAAGACTGTAGATCTACAGTATAAGACTGTAGATTGTATTCTGATAATATTCTTATCTAATAATTCCCAAAATTATAGAAAATCACTTTTACCCAAAATTACTCCTGTAGCATAGTCAGCCGGACTCCCTTTTTTTGTGATGTGATTTTGGTGACAATATACAGTATGAGACCGAAGTTATTGAATAATATTTATATATAATATTTCCCAAAATTAAACAAGCCACATTTTTCTAAACTAAGTGATGTAGCATAGCCAGCAGGACTCCCTTGACATGTGATGAGATTTTGGTGAAAATATAAACTATTACAGTGAAGTTATTGAATAATCTTCATAACAAATATTTCCAAAAGTATGATAAATTACATTTTTTTAAACTTTGTACTGTAGCATAGTCAGCAGGATTCCCTGGACCTGTGACGTGATTTTTGTGAGAATATACAGTATAACAGTGTGGTTATTGAATATTTATGTAATATCTCTTTTCGGTGTTGCACTTTGTAGATGGTCCCTGCTCACTCGTTTCTCAGCAAGCTGTACGTAGACAACAATTTTCAGTGTCAATCACGGAGGACGACTCACAGTGACGACAACTTGCCTGTAGCTCGTTGTCCACATTACTACGGTGTGAATTATGCAGCGTTTGAGCTTTAACACCGTTTCGCTGACGACGTATTGATCCGGGAAGTCTTAATCTGTGAATATCTTGCCAACTTCGCAGAACTCGAGAAGTTATTCATTCGCAGTTTGGTGGACGCAGAGTGTAACCGCCTCAAATAACACCAGAAAAGGTAGCTTTATTTTTCGCTAGTTGCTTTTCACACAAAAAAAGTCTCGAAAAGGATTTGAAAAAGTCGCCAGATTAAGCGAGAAAGTCGCCAAAGTTGGCAGCATCGCTCACTGGTTTGTTTTAGCGCCGCAGATCAGCTGTGTGTCGGTTGTCTGTTTTTCACACGAGCTGTATGTCTGATACTGACGGTGGGGTTGCAGGTTGATCTCCTGCATTTCCATCAAGAACAAGTTGGTTCATGTACTAAGCTAAATGTCAGGACTTTACGGTATGAAGATGCGCATATTTTGGTCTGTCGATAACAATCAAAGGCCCGATAGAACAGATGAGTGGATTTAGGAAGTGAAACCCTGGAGTGCTTTTATTCTGAAACGGATTCGGGAAGTGGTGTAAATACATGTGTGATATAAACAGATAAACATTGTGGTTCACAGCAGAATAAACAGTGATAATTATCTTGCCTGAGTTTTTAATGTTTATCTGATGAATTTACGTCACAGACAAACACTTTCTGTCTGCCTTTTCAGAATAAAAGCACTCCAGCGTTTCTGTTTCCTTGTTTAAAAAAGTGTTTTTTATTTTTACATCATCCATCTTTATATACGTATATGGTTGAAACATGAGGCTTATATGCTGAAAGGCAGATTAAATACCTCCATGACCTAAAGCAGCACTACATGATGAGTTGTCCCCACTGGCGCCGTTAAACCAGTGAAGCGAGGATGTGTTTGTGAGTGTGACGTCACCCACAGTCGCTCGATAATCAGCTACAGCGTTCACAAGGTTAAGGGCTGTGGTCCCGCCCCCCGTGTGCTGGGAAACATATTCACCATGGCCCCCGCTGCTCTGCACCCACAGCCGGAGGAAAAGCACCCTCCGTCTTGCCACTGACTCACTGACAGCGCCTGTGAACCGGAGACTTTGTGAATCTGTGAAGGAGACAGAACCGAGAGCGAATCATGGCGGACAAGATGACACCACTGGCCCATGCTCTATCGCAAACTAAACTGGACCTGAGTGACTCGAGTGACATTTCTCCCACTCGCGCTCAGCTGCAGACATGCCGGAGGAGAAAGCTGTCGAGCTGCAGCTCGCTGGAGACCAGTAAGCTGGTGCACGCTGCCGAGAGGAACGTCCTGGTCCTCAACACCGGGGGAACCATCGGGATGACTATGCATCCTGGAGGTAACTGAGTCTCACTGATGTAACGGCTCTGCTGCCTAGCAGTATCTAGTGTACGCGTGTGTGCATGTTCGTGTGCATGTGTGCGTGCAGGTGTGTTCGCTCTAACATGAGCAGGGAGCGTGCGTGTCAACAACACGTGAGCGCACCCTGAATTAGTCCCATAATACAAACAGCTTAGCCACACTGCCGCACACAGTAGATGCTCCGTGCACCACCGTGGCAGGACGTCTTCAAGGGGCAGGCATTAAGGGAAAGAGTACGAGTTCAAAAAATCACTATTTATAGTGCGTACTGCAAATACAAGAGAATCGAGAAACCCAACCACTTCGTAATAGTCAATATTTTTCATTCTGCGTGACGGTATGATGATTGACAAAATTGGCTTACACCCCCAGCACCACCTTAAAGTACCCCCTGGCAGAAAATGGTAAAAACACACGCTATTCTATAATAACAAAGTGCTGCGATTAGATGCACTGTTTGAATGTGTGTGTGAAAGGGTGAATGTAAAACGGAACTGTAAAGCGCTTTGAGTGGTCATCAAGACTAGAAAAGCGCTATATAAATACAAAACCAAAACCAAAACCATATTTTTTCAATGAATAATATAACAGGTTGTTTACGCGAGGTAATGGGCAACATTTGGAGCGTGTGGGGAGGGAGACTAACATCCAAAGGTCCCTCCGGCTGCTGGTACAAGCTAGAACAGGTCTTTTTCAAGGCCGCCCATCAGTAGTAGATTTTTTTAGTTTTTGTGTTGTAAATGCATTGGAAATATACTGAGTGGGAGTGGGCGTGGGAATTTGGCTGCAACACTGTTTTTCCGGGAAACTCCAAAAGTTTTTGAGTCCACAAGACACTTTTGGAGTTTCAGCTGTAAACAGTGTTGCAGCCAAATTCAATTGAATTGAAGTAAATAGTGACCACTTCAAATGAAAACACTTCACCCTCCATCGGCATAGTAGGGACTACATAATGAGTGAAGTTTCTTCTCTCTGTGATATATCCCTTTAGGAAGAGATGTTATTGGGATGCAGTTGTCTCTGTATCGTTAAGATTCTATTAATAGCACTTTTCTTCCAAAGAGTTAAAGTGCTATGCAAAATATATTCAGTAAAAACCAACAAACAAAAAGTATCAGCTGTAGATTAGGTATATTCTGTTTAGGCAGACCAGAAAGTAGAGCATAAAAAGAGTCCGTCCGGCGGGTGATACAAAGGATGTTATAGTGTCCAGGAGAGAGAAACATGCAGTCACATGCTGCCAATGTTCTTTGGATGATTAACGACATTCTTAGTGACATTTCAAGGTTATGAGGCAAAAATGACTCATTGATTTGACATTGAGATCTTTTCCTGACTGAGGCTTAGAAAATTCTCTGCCAATCCATTTCTTGATGTTTAAAAAATACAGTTGAAAGACATGTCAAGTTTCCCAGGAGACACAGCAATGTAAAGCTTTTGTGCTCCTGGTGATGTGTCCACGAGGCAGAAAGTAGTGGTTCAAAACATAGGACCTAGAGGTGAACCCCGAGTACACCACAGTACATTTACTTCAACTTTTGGATGAACATTCAAGTAAGGTAGTAAGTGAGAGAGAGAGAGCAAGGAGCCTGAGGTCTGTCTAAAATAGGGATCGGCAACCTTTACTATCAAAAGAGTAATTTTGCTCCCTCTTCCCCCAAATACAATTTGTCTGGAGCCGCAAAACATATTTGATAACACATTTTATAACTATTTTTATATAGTTATAATATATTTAAATATATAACTATAGTTTATATAAATATATAAACTATATAAATATAATATATATATGTATAATATAAATATAAAAACTATATTATATATAAATATATAAACTATAGTTTTTTGCATTTATGAAATTATAGACCAACAATAAAGAAAACTGTTGACATTTTATTGCTACATCAAACTCTTATGAAGATGAGGAGAAAATACAATGGCATAGGCCTTTGAAATAAATGTTCCTTCAGCCATGTACATCAATCAACCGTCGGGTAAAAGAATGTGACGCATCTTTTAGTTGGCGAAATATTACTGATCTCAATGTGTGTATCTCTCTGAGCGAGCGAGCGGGCGGAGCCCCTTGGCTGTGTGTGTCCGCTTTCTGGGAGCACACACACATACTTTTTATTATGTATTTCAGAATATCCTTTAATCCATAGCTTAAATACTATTTACTCAGTGTGGATAGGAAGAATAACTGTGATTTTTCAACACCTGTAAAAATGTAATTTCTTACATGTACCACTAGGGTTCAGTATGAGACTGATGTCTGGTGTTGTGATGGTCTGTTAACTCTGCTCTTCTCCCTAGTGGGCAAGGATTAACAGTATCGCCTTTTTCTGTTTCTTTAACCCACAGGGCTCGCACCAGAACCCAATGCACTAGTGAACTACCTGCGCAAGCTGCCCTTCCTCCATGATGCGATCTATGCCGAGAAGTCGTTCCTGTATGAATACTATTCCTTTGCGGACACCCTGGTCCTGCCGTAAGTGCGCCCACCTCCTTGCTCAATCAATATTTTGAAGAACTAATACAACATATGTTCTGCTCTTCTCTGGTACAGTTTAGTGTAAAGAATCACATCTTGATTGTACAAGTAATAAATAATTTTTATTGCACAAAGATTCTTCTCAATAAAAGCCTTTTTTTACAAATATTAAACTAACCTTATCAAACTGTCATATTTTTCATGTGCATACATTTCAAATCTGTTGCCTCAAGGATCATCATGTAAGGTCCCAGCACAGAAACAGTAGGTATTGGTAGTGGTTATGGACCTTGAAAATCAATTAAACAGAAAAATTATCAGTAACATGTTCAACTGCTATTCAAAGAAAAAAAATATAGAGGGCAAAGTATTACCTATCTTCATAATGAAAAAATGAATGCAATACATGCATTGTTATGTTATTGTCCTTGACAGCTAAGGTTTTTGTTGAGTAGCTCATATGTAGCTTGTATTGAAATACTTAACTTAATGTATGTGCAGACCATTGCCAAGGAAATTAAATCATAGACATGCTCGTCTGACTTTTTTTGCAAGGCGGGTTATTGCTATACGTTAATCAATTTAGAAATGACTATAAACTCTGCATCCTCATGAATATAACATGTACCCAAGAGTATAGTTGTTATTGTCACTAAACAGTGAAAGATCCATTTCATATCTGAAGAAGACGATATTGAATCGAAATTACTGACTCCCAATATACAATAACAATGACTTTAATGATCATGAAATGCTTTTATTGCTTTTACAGGAAGCCGATGTCTCAGTTTGGCCAGCCATTTCAAGGGTGCTGTAGCATTGGCAGCGTTGTGTGTGCCTGCATTGTGCATGAGAGTGGTGTGAGCCTCTGCTTAGGGTGTGCTCGCCTGACAGGAAGCGCATGCCAACATGGCCTTTGGCATGAGGAGCAAATAGCACGAAGGACTCAGGAGTTCAGAGCTGTTTGCACTGCCTGAAGTATTTCTGTGTGTCTAACCCTGCACTTGTGAATGTCATCTCTGTAACCAACAAGCCATCTGCTTTAAAGTGTGGCATGGGGGGGGATAGCCTGATGTTTTTCTTTAGGTGTATTTAGTAAATCGCTGCCATTTGCCTGCTGGTTAATCTGCTCTACTGCATGTTTTGATTTTTTCGATTCTTTTTAACGTTGTGTTGTGTTATTGTCTTTTCCATGTGCTGTGGATCAGTGAGCCTAAAATCCCTTGTGAGTGGGCTCCCAGCCAATCAGCAGTCTCTGTAGGGTCTTCATTAGTGATAGAAGGTGCCTCGTCTGCCAGAAATGTACATTCTCTCACAAATTTCCATACCCCCCTTCACGTAGGCTGCTGCGGTGGGATGCGGCAGAGCAGTGGGGAGGAGTGTGGTGTGTGGTGAAGACAACGGATCCATATAAGCTATATCCATATATATATATAAGCAGTTGTTAGTCAACTGGTTTTCCATAAACTCGCAGTTGAGGCTGTGTGAGCAGTTTGTGAGGCTCATAATAATATTTCAGGACTTCTCTTAACCTTACAACTTGTCCATACCCCCTGCGACACTCGGCTGTCTTGTGTTATTTTGTCAACTGCTTGTCAAAAATTTGATATTTATCAGTTTTTTTAAATAATATTAACGATTTACAACCATATCATATTTGTTAGACTACTTGAACATGTTTAATTAATATTATATAAATGTTTAGACCTTCAGTACAACGCAATGTTTGCTCATCCTTGAGTGTATACTGTCTAATGGGCGTACTGTTGATAGTATGCAGTTGCCAAGCTTATTTTACTGAGGAGGCAATTGGTTTATTGATTTATTGAAAAGCTTTATTCATGTGATGTTTTGAGGGTACGCCACAAGGCTGCCTGCCCCCTACCTCCACCCATCTCCTTCCACATCTCGAGTCCCCCAACACACACACACACATAGACACACTATGAGGCATCTTAGCATGGATATATGCAAATGCATCGCTTTGCTCCACCTCAGGCTGCTCCGCCTCATAGATATGAAATTTGTAATATGAATAGTGTTTTCTTGGGGGAACTTTGGACTGAATATTATTGACAACATGCATTCTCGGGTCGTGTGTGGACTTGAGGCTAATTAGAAGAGTGTCTGTCGGACGTCTGGTCGGGGTGGACTGGGACTTGCCTCAAAGTCCTTCCCCCTGCTGTTCCATTCAGCTTATATCTCCCTGTTATGAGGCTGTGGCGGAGGGGGGGGGGGGGGGGGGTTGTTCCACCCTGTTTCACCCTGTTTCTTTAGAAGGGAGATTAAAAAACGAAAATCTTTCCATGGTTGTTTAGCCAGTCAAGCTGCCTTATACGCAGTGTCGCAGGTGGGGCGGCCCGATTAAACTCCACTCCGAGGCGATTCATACAAGGTTCCCTTCCTTGGAATTGGAATGAAACAGAAACACAAGGTTTCAACCTAATCTGAGATGACTCGCAAAATAACCCTCAAGATATATTAACAGCAGTAATAAAGCCCCACAAAGCATTAGTACTTCATTCATTGGCCCTGAAAGCTCAACACACTGCAACC
This sequence comes from Platichthys flesus, assembly GCF_949316205.1. Taxonomy (NCBI): domain Eukaryota; kingdom Metazoa; phylum Chordata; class Actinopteri; order Pleuronectiformes; family Pleuronectidae; genus Platichthys; species Platichthys flesus. The sequence continues at coordinate 15,999,917 of NC_084954.1, forward strand.
TCAGAAAACCCATTCAAATACACACAGGACAAGCAAATACGGAGGAGAAAGTATCTGAAGTCGATTGTTCGAAAAGTAGCCAGAGTTCAGAGGGGAGACGACTCATTTAGAACCATGAGTCATCATTTTAGGAGACGAGCAGCAAATCTTTATAGTTAAGTCAGGAGAACAGGGACTTTGTGTGAGACCTGTCTGTCTCAGCAACATGTATATTATATTAAATTATATTAAAATAAATCCTGTTTCTTTGCCAAATAACAAGTAATGTTATTGTTACTTTATGGAGCGGTGAAAGATAACTGATTTGATCTTGTACTGGATTTATTAGATGTTAAACTAGCAGCTAAAAACAAGAAAAAGTAGAATAAAGCCCTGATTTTTGCCGTGTCCAGTGCTTGTGTTGTCCAACTCACGATTGATGTTCTCTCAATTTGCTCTTGGTTTGTCTTTTTGTGTGTTTTCTGAAGTCGTAGTGTGTAGAGCTGTCAGGGCCGCTGCCATGCCCCTCCCTTATACACTCCTTAAAATGCCTCTGTGTGTTTGTCTGTATGTGTGTAAGAAACAGGTTTTGATTTCCTGCTCCTGAGGAACAAGGCTAAACACACTGAGTTACACTTCATAGAGTCATCTAAGTTTTCAGAGTATCCCCATCCTTCTTCAAGTATTCTTAAAAGCTTAACCAGAACATGAGGCGACCTTATGAAATAATGCCAATGAACACAAATAATCAATAATCACAAATCAGACAGTGATAATCCTTTGTTAAAGCACGTGCCTTTTATGTGGTTTTGAGTGAACAGCAACCCCTGTAATGACTAAAACCCCTGATTGTGGACCGTTTGTACTTTCTGTGTTTATTTTCTGTAAACATGAATAGTTTTGCACACAGTCACTGAAACTCAGACCTAAAACTTGATCTATGTTCCAGGTTGTCTGAACAAGAAAAGAGGATCGTCTACACTATCTTGGAGTACGACCCTTTGCTGGACTCCTCAAATATGACCCCAGATGACTGGGTGAAAATTGGAAAGGACATTGAGGTATCTGCTGTTGGATTCAATGCCAAATAATATCGTGTATTCTTTTGAAAGCTCTCAGATGATGATAAGATCAAAACAATTGTTCATATGATATAACATAATGGGGAGTCAAATTAACTAGTGATGGTGCGTTTGTAAATTTTGTCTTGTCTGTCTCCAGAAAAACTATAAGAACTACGACGGCTTTGTGATCCTGCATGGCACAGACACCATGGCTTACACAGCCTCTGCCCTGTCCTTCATGTGTGAACATCTGGGCAAACCGGTCGTGGTCACCGGCTCACAGGTGAGAGCTGGCTGCTGGACACTAACACAAGACAATATGTCTGCACCTTTTACTGTTGCATCTCAGGGTTGTTCTGTCTTCTTAAGATACGGCATGTTCTGTCTTTAGGTGCCGATCTATGAGATAAGGAACGATGGCAGAGGCAACCTGCTGGGGGCGCTGCTGATCACTGGCCAGTTTGTCATTCCTGAGGTGAGGAGCCATAGATGTGTGGAGTTGCAGAATAAATATAATTCACTTGTAGTAACTTTGTTTTTTTTTAAGCTTTCCATTAGTTTTTCCTTTTTTATTATGCATGGGGTGTATGAGGGAATTGTGATGAAGGTATGAATGAAATAATACATGAAAAGAACTAGTCCGTTGATATTATAAACCTATATCATGTTAAGAAGATGCAACATGATCTACAAAAACTATTCTGAGCATTCTTGACCCTTTCAAAGGTCAAAAAGTCTCCTAAACCACTCAGGAGAATTGTCCTGAGTGTTTCACAATACTGAAACACAACTACCAGAACAGGAAAAACAGTATTATCCACTGTGTGGTTTTCTGTGCAAGTAAAAAAAGTGCAGTTAAACTTGTGTCCCCTGTATTTAATTGGATTTTACTGAAGTAAAAAGAAAAATTTGATCTTGTTTGAGTGTTGATGAAACTGTTTTTTTTTTTTTATCTCCGTTCAGGTGTGTCTGTATTTTAACAACAAACTCTACCGAGGGAATCGCACTACCAAGGTGGATGCTGGGAGTTTCAACGCATTCTCCTCCCCTAATCTTGGTCCACTGGCCTCAGCTGAAATCGATATTAAAGGTAAGTCAGGGGTCCGGTTGAGCCTGTCGTCGGGAAGCAGATATACCTGATCTTATTTCTTATTTGTCTCTGGCTTTTCCACAGTCAACTGGGATGAGGTTTGGAAGCCAGACACCCAAGACACGTTTCAAGTCAGCACCGACCTGAGCTGTAACATCGGCCTGCTCAGGATCTTCCCAGGAATCACTTGTGCCACTGTAAGTCCCTATGAGAAATATCGTTGATGTTATGCAGGTGATGCAGTGTCTGAACTGGAGCAGAGATGATTATTACCTCTGCGAAAGAGGTTTTCGTATGTGTTTGTCTGTTAGTTATGCAACAACTACTTGGCGGATTACCATGAAACTTGGCATAAGTGTCAGGAAAGGACCCATTAATACAGAACAGGGTGGCAGCTCAGCAGCTGAAGCTCAATGTAAGTTGGGTGATGTAGCAGGACAATGTCACTAAACACTGAAGTAAAAACATACAAAACAAGAATGGCACTCGGAGAGCACATACTGTAGCTCCTCTTAGGTTAATGCATTATCCCTATTATATTATTAAAGAAACTTAAAAAATCCTGACTCCTTTAAAGATAGAATGGGTTCTTCGTCAGATCACGCCTCAACCCTCCACAAAACCCTAATGGAAATCAGTTCAGTTGTTTCTGCATAATCCTGCTAAAAAAACTAACAAAAGCAGATGAAAACCTATTCTCCTTCGCCGAGGTAATGACTTGAAACAAAGAAAATCCACCTTTTGGAGTGGTAACCTTAACCTAATAGTGAGGTTGTAGAATGTAGAAAGTTAATTACACCCCACGTCCCAAGACTTTGTCTGAGCTGAAGACGTTCTGAACATCCTGCAGATCTGACAGCTGCTACCGGAAGCTCTGGTTTTGAAGGAGGTTTTGCCCAGTTAGGAAATCCACAGGTTTACCCTCTGCTATTTTCCACCAGCGCTGTTGATGTGTAAATGGATTGTTCAAAAAATACAAGAAAGATTAGAGTTGTTCGTGAGTTATTGGCTTAAGCACATTGTGTTTGTCTTTTACATGTGACTCTGGAAAATGTTTGGGACTTATTTCAGGAACAAGTAATGCAGAAAATCAGTTTGTTCCAATGGGTTCACATGCTTTTTATTGACTCTGTATTTGCATGAAGTTTCAAATCATCCACTATGAGTAATGTACCCGTCCATTTTTTTATGTGTAAATACAGTTTCAAATCAGCACCAGATTAAATTAAGTCAAATGAAGAACGGGATTACATTAAAGACTTTAACAGCGCCATGCAAATATTTTTATCCAGGCGTGTTGTAATGAAATAATTTTCCTCCTGGGCAATAAACGTGATTAAGTGTATGTTCGTCAAAGGCAACTGACTGCTCCAAACTGCAATCAAATATAGTTAAGCTTAATTTAATTGTGCTATTACCCATCTTCTGTTACTTTGCCAGTCATGGAAACTGCCATCAAAGCTCAGCCCAGAGAAAGATGAGAAGGAGTTATGGGCCATGACCAATCACCCTGTAAAGAGGGAGGATTGGCACAGATACTGTAACATTTAGGTGCACCTCCCCCTGCAGCGGCTGCTGGGGGAGCGACTTTACTATCTCAATCTGCTGCCGCTGCCCGGCTCGGCTATCAAGACTTCCTCACAGCTTTTAACTGCCTTCGTGGGGCACTATTTTGATAAGGCACCAGGCTCCCTTGTTCGCCGCCCCGCCACTGCTGCGTGAGCGCCTCATTGCTAATCTGCGTCAAACATTTCTTGTCAAACTGCTTATCTCATCAAAAAATTACAGACTGTGCCCGGCACTGGTAATGTCACCTTCTCCTCACGTTTTATGGTAACTGCCGTGGTCTTGCCAAGTGACTTTATGCTTGCTTACACCTTCAGATTAATTGCTTTCCTTCTTGCCATTTCAGTCATCTGCCATTCTAGTCACAAGCCATGGCTAATGATGTGGTATAGGGCCTCTCATTGCCAGCCAACCAGTGATGAAGATATTGATTGCGTAGATGGCGCCAGATGGGCTTTTTAGTGGAGTGGATGGTAGCACGCCTTGGAGTGAAAGGGGCTGCAGGAAAAATAACATGGAATACTAATTCCTCAATTTGATTCTACACAGTTGAGCGGCCAGTTGAGTTACTCATAAATTGTGGGTGTTTATAATAATAATAAACTGTGGTGGTGTCCGTTTCCAGGTGGCGGCTTTCCTGCAGCCGCCCATGAAGGGTGTGGTCATGGAGACCTATGGCAGCGGAAACGCTCCAGACAACCGCCCTGACCTGCTAGCGGAGCTGAAGAAGGCCACCGACTCTGGCATCATCATCATGAACTGCACGCAGTGTCTGAGGGGCGTTGTGTCCGCAACATACGCCACTGGAACGGTAGTTCACGTTCACCTTTTCCCCGAAAACGCGACCTTTCAGTTTTTGTGATTCATTTTCCAGATACAAAAAAGAGAATCTGGTCCGTGACTCAAACTCATTTCGAAAGAAGGAATTAAACCGACAACCCATTGTCTTGATTTCTCAGGCGTTGGCGAAGGCCGGGCTGATACCTGGTGGTGACATGACTCCAGAGGCCGCCCTGACAAAGCTGTCCTATGTGTTGGCCAAGAAGGACCTTGATCTTAAAGCCATGAAAGAGGTCTGGATCTTCGTAAACAAATACAGGTTTTGGAGGATCCGATTATTTCCCAGAGAAAGGAGAAGAGAAAAATGAAAAAAAAGTGTGCTTGTGTTTGTGGCTCTGTCTTAGATAATGGGTAAAAACCTGCGAGGTGAAATGAGCTGCCAAGGGAAACCCGAGCTGGGTCTCAGAGACAGCCGCTTCATCCAGGTCATCGCCAAGTGCCTGAGCGTCAGCTGCAAGGAGGTGAGGACGCCACTGCCCACCGGCTTCACCACTCCTAACTGAAGTCCAGACTTTTCCTTAAAGTTGTGGTCATTAAGATGCATGAATATATATTGAAAAATACAATGACATTTTTTTTTTTTTTTTATATTTAACGTAAGCATTTTTATCATGACATTTTGTTTTTTCTCCAGGAACTGGAAGCCATACGTGACGCTCTGACTCCTTCCCTGGCTTGTGCTGCCGCTAAGATTGGCGACACAGAAGCTTTAAAAGCCCTGAGAGAAATGGTACAACTTCACTGTTCATTCCATCGGCATGTCCAGTTTTACTACACTGACATTAACACCCCTCTCATACACACACCTTCAAATAGTGGTTTGTTTTAAGGGAAGAAAAACGTCCCCAGCTAAAACCTATTGTAATCAAAAACAGGTTAACCAGCCTTCTGAGCTCAATGTGGTGTTTGCTGTGACAGTCTGAACACAGCCTACTGCTAGACTTTCACATAAGCTTATCTAAAAGCATGCTCGGTTTGTCATTTTTTTACACTGATGCATTTCCAGCGTCACTCTCTCCGTATTTAATGGCCGCAGCAAACACACTGGTGCACAGTGAAACAAAATCATCAGGCCCGACTGGTAAGGCAGGCCCTGAGACGTCCCAGCAGTCACATGTACATGTATGTATGTGGCTTGACTGGTATGCAGTCGCTGCTTAGACAGTTTCTGTGGACTGATTTCTTCCTTTGATATCATAAAATCTGTTCCACGTTCAAACCTACACAGTTTGTGACGGATTTGATCCACATCCTCCTCGTATAAAAATCTAGTGCTGTCTTTACACAGCATCAGACTGCAGAAAGGGTACACAAGCCTGTATTTAGAGTGTACGTGGGACACTGTTTTTTTGTAATATAGGAACACCCAACCCTGTGCAGTGGTCTGGGTCAATATGTTTTTTGGACGATAATGGAGGCAAAAGCTTCTTAATTAATTCTTATGTGTGGCACGATATTTCACCACACCGGTTCTTTAACGACCAGCTGAAATAAAGTGAGCCTGTTGTGTCCTGCTCTTTCACAGGGCACCAACTTGTGTCAGGGAGACTACGACGGACGCACACCTCTGCACGTCGCGGCCTCCGAGGGCCACCTGGGTCTGGTGCAGTATCTTCTGAGTCAGGGAGCTACAGTCTACGCTAAAGATCGCTACGGCGATACACCCCTGTGCAACGCTGTACGCTTCAGGTAAACCGCACCTGGGTTTGAAACTGTGAGAGCTGATGCGTTTGCTCTTCGTCGATCTCTTACGGTAGTTATGTCATTCATGAAGCTGCGAACACAACACTTAAAATCCCCCCCCCCCCTTTTTTTTGCCATCAGCAACCATTGTTAATCCTCTCAGTCATCAGGAGTGTTTCCTGCAAACATGTTGTTAATGGCTCCTAAAGAGGGAACTTCATTAAAAGAGCTGGAAGGTGGGAAATGACAGGAAGGGGAGCAGCCGCTAGGGGATGCAACTCGTAATGGAGTTTAGAGGCCAGGCAACAAACTAATTAGGCAAATTGTCACCTCACAATATAGACTGTGTTTATTTTTACCGAAGCGGATTTTAAATTTGGGTCACTCATTCACTTTGACTCTGAATGCCTATGTGGCAGGAGCCATGTTTAATGTTTTCTGCTATAGCTGCTACGTCGAGCCTCGGGGTGAAAACGGTGTGTGTGTGTGGTGCCAAATGGCTGTTGTCCTATTTTAACGGTTGGCTTAACTGCAAGTGTGGACTTGTTTCGGTTGCAATTGCAGAGGGATGCACTCAACGCTAACAGCAGTCGTTACACTGCCTACAGTAAACCCTTGAACATGGCCTTCGTGAAAGTACTTACAAAATAAGAGAAAGTTACCGAACTGGAGTTTTGAGTTGCTACCAGGATGTCAACATGTCTGACGCGCATTTTAGCGACTGCAGCATGATGACCATATACGGGGTGGCAGAGAGCAGGGAGAGAATAAAAAGGGTGAAAATACGAATGTGGGGAGTGTCCTCCGAACCAGTCCTACCAGCCTGCTCCCAGTTTCACAGATGAGAGATACTGGCTTCTTAGCACACTCAACGGGTAATAGTTTCTTTCACTGACTCGACAAAGAACTAAGCATTAAATTGTCATCTTGTGTCAATTCACTTTTTCACATGGCGAGGGCAGCTCTTAATGATAAACAGCTCAGGGATCAACATCTTTAGGCCTTTTGGTTTTATTTTGTAGTCTTGCTTATGTCACTTCAGGTGACTCCTGTGTGGGCGGTTGGTTCTGGGCGATAAGGAACTTGTTCCTACTCGCCAAACCGCCACCAGTGCCACGTTGACTCTGTCAATCAAAGCTGAAAATTCAAGACATAGTTTAGAATCAATGTGATCAAATTAAAATGCTTGAAAGCAACATTAAACTTAAGTGAAGCTTCTGAAAACACTTCCTTATACAGGTTTATCAGCTGGTATAAACTGAGTGAGTTTGATAATAGTTTTCATGTTTTAAATATACAGTAATATTACTGTCATCTCTTCTAATAATTCATTTAGACACAAGGAAGTCGTGAAGCTGCTGAGAAAGACCGGAGCTCACTTCTCCAGAGACAAGCTGGAGGAAGCAGGAGCAGAGCTGTGCAGGTGAGACACCCAGAAAGCAGGTCGCCAAACAATCGCACACAGTTTCTCGGTTGCTCGGCTGTGCACACAGTGACCCATCCTACATAGCTGACAACCAGTCGCCCCACTCTGACACAAACGGCAGGAATGCTCCCAGGCAGCATAGTTTCCGATCTGCGCCGCATCTCTACTGTCGGCAAGTAGACACCGCGAGCTGAGACACTCGACAAGCATAATCAAATCTGTTCCAATGAACCATTTCAGAAACACGCCTTTTGTAAGGTACGAAGTATGGCTCGTTTCCCTTTCAAGAAATAAGCCAAACATCACTGACTCCTGAAGACCAAGATTAAAGATTCAATTCCTTGATGTGCTGCCCAGTCTCTTTATACCACCTGGGCTAACCCTTTAATTGTGTTAATAATACTTATGTTCTTCTGTGTAATAACTCTGTCATTTCCTGTGTGTCAGCCTGGCATCCATCAGTGACCTGGAGGGCCTGGAGATCTGGATGCTCGCTGGAGCTGACCTGGCCAAACCAGGCTACGACGGACAGACGGCACTTCAAGTGGTAGGTTCAGGGCGGACACAATCCTCGTTAATAAAATCACTTTTACATTTTGAAATTAAAACCACTTCTCGTTCTGTCTTCACCAGGCCCAGGCTGTCGGCAACATTAGAGTAACAACGTTTTTAGCTCCGTTCTTGAACCAGGTGACACTTTCTATTCTAGCTGCTTCATAGCTTTCTCTTTCCTGACAAACAAGCACAACAGTTTCTTCTGAATTACATGTTTGTCTTGTTTAATTTCAGACCGCATTTGGTGAATTTAATTCATATGTTGAGGATGATGAGGAGGAGGTAAATGGCACAATGTGAATTTGTGCAATTCCTTTTTTATATATTTCCCATTAGTGGCCCCTCAAAACCATGGCTCCCTTTCTTCTTTGTGCACATCCATTTGAGCCTATGGTCCATCCATTTTTGTGTTGTGTATCATTACATTACATTACATTACATTTCATGGTATCGCAGTTGTGTGTACAGCTGCATGCTTTGCACAAGTTGTATGGTAAACCCCTGGTCCCTGTATCTGTATCTCATTGGTCAATCTGTCCCCATTGTATTTCACCTAACACACACACAATACACAGTCAAATGTATTAAAAGGTTTGTTCACATTCATCACGTCTTGAAACAACACTGAATGAGCTCCAAAGTCCTCACTGTTTCAAATTAAATTTAAAAATGGAGAAATGTAAGGGAGCCATTGCCAAACAGCTTCACCTCGCAGCTTCAACTTTTAGAAAATAAACATCAACTTCAGCTGAAATTTGAAAAACAAATATTTACACATATCAGTTTTCCTCCATCTCTTATGCTGAAATGACTTTATGAACAGAGACAGAATAATTTCAGTTTTTCAGGAAATTTCTGCCGTTTCAAAGCTCAATGAACTGAACTTCTTTGTCTCAGAATTTCAGAGTTTGTCTTCAGATCAAATCTGGTCACACCTGATGGCTGCACACAAATGCCTGAGAATATCATGTGTGTGTGTGTTTGAGTGTGTGTTTTGAAACACCTCTCACCTCACCACTGCTCCATATTCATTTTGTTTCCTTCTCCCCATGGCAGAGTGGCTGAGTGATCCAGTTCCCCGCCCCACGCCTGTGGCACAGCGAGGTGACGCCGCCTCGACCGACAGGAAGCCGCCCTCCATTAGCGTCCACTTCCTTCCCGAGCTGTCCCCCCCCACACGCCGCCCACCCTCCTGCTGAATGTCCCTATTGCACTCACTTTTGAATGTCTGCTTGTTTGTTTGTGGTGGAAAGCCAATCGCTGCCCACACGAAAGCCAGTTAAGAATTGTCCATGAAGGGCACCGAAGGGCACCGATGTTTGTACACGTACATACATATGTAGGAAACGTATTATACTGCTGAATGTTTCGATTTTAATTTGTGTCGATGAACGTTGAACAACAGACTGAGTTATTGTTCTGTCAAGACAGGGAATTCAGAGCTTCGCCTGAGCTGTTCTGTCACGGAGACCTGCTGTGAAACTTCCCATGACTCCATGAACAGCGAAGGATGGCAAAGAAACAACTTTTTTAACAGACAAATTTGAAAAGAGCACATTACTTAAATAAGTATTGTCGCACTGTTCTAAAGCAATATATTCATCATATCTAAGAAGCACAGAGTACCTCACAGATCTTATTTGTATTCTTATTTTTATAGCAAGATGCTTGTAAAGTATTTCGTTTCCTGGAGTATGAACCAACTGTGGCACTTGACTCGGGTCTAAAGCATAGTATGGTGTAAAGTCTGGTCTCGAAGCTGAGATCCTCACTTCCGTCTGCTCAAACAGGTATAACAAAAACCCTCCAGACTCATCCAGCCTGTTTCTTTGTGCCGTCCGTCGAGCTGGAAGAGTCACATCTCTCCTTTTGAAATGTAAAAGAAGAAAAACCATCGCCAAACCACCTCAGTTTCTGTCTTCTGTCTGTACGAGTAAAGGCTCAACAGCGCTGCTCTTTAATTTGATACAATTTACTCTGTAAACCGGTCCATGTACATTTATTATCAAGTTTTGATGTTTTGACTTTAAGTTGCAAATACATATCAATTGCTTCAGATGAGCTGTTTTCACTGCTGTTATTGTCCCAATTTTGTGTATTTTTAAAAATGCAAACAAAAAACGTGTGTGAAGCTTTAATGAAAAATAAATTTTGAAATGAAATAACCGTCTCCTGTTGCTTGACACTCACATCCTTGCTTAAGATTCGCGAGCAATTTCTGATTCGAGGTGGTTTTCTGTATGAATTAGTGCATGAAGGCCCAATTGTTGATGGCGCTACTGTAGGTATTTTGTGTTTCTCACAGAAATGTGGTCACAATAAAAAATTAGATTGCTTCCCTAGGCCTTCAGCGGAAACACATCAACACACAAACTGGAGCTGATCAGACACTCATCAGTGTGAGCTCCCACAAATCTGACACTGGGATAAATGAAGAGGTTAAAGCCTAAATCAGAGTTGACATAAAATTCCTCAAGTCCATGTGACTTTTGCAGTTTGGTATTTGCAGTCTCTTGTCTTGAGGGCGGCTGCCCCTTCGTGCGCCTTGTGGAGCAGGTGGAACCCAGCTCGTCCGGTTAGACCAGCATGGGTCTCATTCCTGCCTGAATGAGAGGCTTGTATGAACCTAGCCCCAAAACACTATATAAAGAGCTAGAACTCTGCAGTCACTCAGTCTGGGCTGGGATGGCACCAAGGGAGCACCGTCGCATGGGAGAAGAGTCACCTGCTCCAGGTGAGCACACTAAAGCGGCCTCCGTTTGTTTTCCTGTGGACTTATTCTTTGGCAAGTAGGTTCCGTCGTGTTGTTGAAACCTGTTGTGGTGATGTGTGTGCTCGTGTCGTAACCACAGGAGGATCTCAAGAGGCTACATCCAGCTTCTGCTTTTCAGCTGGAGAGTGGAGGACGGACGTTTTACCCCCGAAAAAAGTGTGTAGTCTCGCTGATTAAGTGGTTCTCAACAGTTCAACAGTTCTTAGACAAAATTGTGAAATGTTTAGGACCACTTGACCAGCCAGACCAATGCTGCTGCCGGAAAACATCTGAGGAGGCCGGATTCTGATCGAGTCATGTCAAACTGTGAGTTGTGTTCTCTCCGTCTTCCTCTCTGATTGTGCCCCCTTGTGTTGCAGTGCCTAATCCCAGCCACTGGGTCGGGGTTGTAAAAAATCATCAGGCTTCAGTAATTTAATTCTGCTGGCAAGCACACACATTTTTAACAACCCCGCTGATGCACCGACGCTGCTGTTTCTATCCCTGTGTTTTACTGTTGCTACTGTTCAGAGGTACTGATTAAAACAAGTCAATAAAAAACCCATTTGTCTCTGTTGAGTTTGTGTGGGCTGGTGGACGCGGAGTCTGTGGGGACGGCTGCTGTCCATAGTACTGAAATTTCAATCTCTGAAAAACCACCGCGCTTGCTGCCATTTTACATCCAGTGCTTCAAACCGGAGGGAAGCACTGACTGTTATTTAGTCAGGGATGATAAATAGTGAAACTTGGGGTAAAATATCTCTGCTTTGTACTTGATTTATGACAAATGTTGTCTCTCGTTCTCTACCAAACCACTTCAAAGTCTATATGTGGACTCAGTTAAACTTTAAAGACCGGCATTAAAACTTTACGTTGAGTTCCTTTAGTGTCAGGATCAGTCTGGTGGGAAAACTTGACCAAGAGACTCTTCAAGAAAATCCAAATGCCCTATTTTTCCAAGGAGTACAGGCTACTTAATATTGCATAAATCATTCATGAAAGCACCGTGCACCGATTACTCCCACCCTCTCTGCTTCATTTTAGACAGCCCCCATCTCCTCTTTTCCTTCTGATCTCCCTCCGTGCACAGAGAACCATCAATATTTGCTAAACGTTTCTCACAAAGCCGGGTCCGTGCACGAGGAGAAGCTGCAGAGGTCTCACACGCAGGAGGATAAGACAGGGGAGAGGCATTAATGAGATGCCCTGAGCGATTCCTCCGTACGTGCACAAGGGCAGCAGATGTAGCAGCACTTGCACGTCCCAGGGGGATCCACGTCCTCCGAATTTCATCAGCGGCTGGAGGGGTGGGGGGTGGGGGTGCTGGGGGGGGGGGGGGGGGACCCAAGCCAGGCTCCCCAGTGGGGAGGGCTGGGTGACGGACGTGGTAAATCATCTTTACTGTGGATTGTAATTATTGGTCTACACTGACAAGACCCCCCCCCCCATTTCCTCCACCCTATCTTTTAAAAAAGTGTGTGTGTGTCTGTCCTCGTGTGTATGAGTGCAACAGGGGGGGGGGGGGGGGGGGTGGTGACATGCGTGGTGTGTGAGGTGTTTGTGGGATCAAAAGTAATTTATTCATGCCTAGAATATTTATTATTTACCCCCCTCAGCTCAGGCGTTACAGCATCATTGTCTCTTTTTGAGATGATCGTCTCTGACCTGATCAAGATTAAGGAAAACTTGGCACAAAAAAATCTGTCTGATTTGGTGAATATTACAATCTCCTGAGTTTAACTTCAGATCAAGTGTTTTGGTACCTGCGGACTCAACTCAACCAGCAGTGTGAAATGAATAAAGTGAGAATCCACCTTGAGTGTAATCTGCCTGCAGCTTTTCTCTTTGTTCAGCAAAAGGGCCACTCCATCGATTTCCCTCCTCATTAGCAGTAGCCACAGGTCAGACTGTGACAACACTTCTCTGTTGCTTTACAGCTTCTCTGGAACGTGATGAAAATTACAATAATGATGTCGCAGTGGTGTCATCAGGGGTTATTACTCTTTGGATTTGTGAACTAAACATTTGCAGAAAGAACACGGATACAAGTATATGCATGGATTTTAAAAGCCTGGGGACAAAAAGCTTTGATATATGTCAGACCCTTTAGGAGTTTTTTACGAGTATATTTTCTGTTGGGAGTCCTCCAAGGGTAAGGTACAATTTTAAATCACAGTAATCCAAGAACACTTAAGCTAACTTCACCAAGGAGGTCAAGTTTTCATTCCTGTCTGTTTGTCTGTTGGTTTGCATGTTGGATTTTTGCAAAAGAAACCACTATAGTCAAGCTAGATTGACTATAAGGGAACTGATGGGCCCTGGCAGAGGCATGTACTCTATAGAGTGCTGGTTTATACTATAGTTCACACAAATTATAGTATAGTGTAGCATAGTGCAGTTCTGCATGGTATAGTATAGTTCAGTATAATATAGTTTAGTACAGTACAGCGCAGTGCAGCATGGTATCATATAGTATAGTGTGATATGGTATAGTGTAGTACAGTGCAGTGCAGCATGGTATAGTATAGTGTAGTATAATATAGTACAGTGCCATGTAGCATGATTTAGTGTAGTGTTGTGTAGTATAGTATAGTCTGGTAGAGTTCATACGTTCTAGTACATACTGTTTTTGTTGCTCTGTCTCATTGTAAATCAGGGTCATTTGAAACAGAGCAGAAACATTTGTCTCAGTGAAATCTCACCGGCACACTGAGCCAATGAGTTCACAGTGTGCGTAGCGGCCCCACGTGGATGACATCACCTCAGTCTGCTGCTCAGCTTCAGGAGAAACTGGTTCAACTTCATAAATTAAAACTGAGGAGACCAAATGCTCTGTGGACTCAGGGCCCGACTCACTTCTAACGCTGGAAACATCATCGTAGGGTCTTCTTTGGTTCTGCCAATATCGAACCAGTGCTTCTCCTGAACCTCACACAATGTACCTGCTGGTGTCAACGTCTCAACCAGTCAATACAGCATAATTAGCCTCAGCCCGCTGGAAATGGTGACGGCTCCTCAATGACAGGACTGATGAGTTCTCAGTGACTGAATCCCCCACACCAGTTGAATTATTCAACAGCACAAACACCTTAAATCATCATGTTTCTCAGGTGTCACACAAGGGATTTTGTTCAACGTTGGGTGATTGTCTCAAAAGTGAAATTTAGTTTGACTGGATTTTGATGGAACCTTCTGCAATAAAGCAGATTAAAATCAATCTGAATGAAATCAGTTTAATTTGATTGAAGAAGCCTCATCCCTGTTGCAGAAATAAGTCAAGTGTCTCTCAGCTGTCTGATATTCCCTTGTGCAGAATACAGTGCAATAAATACACCCTGTGCAATAAATACACCCTGCAGGAATATTACATAGGAGACAGGGATACCATAAAGTAAGATGTGATGAGGTCATTACCGTGCACACACTCACAGTGTGAATATTACAGGGAAGCTGTCGTTAGGGGTTATATTGCCTGGGTTGCCATTGTGTTTCACATTGTGTTTTGTTGGGTTATCTCCGTGCCAGCAAATCGGGTGGGAGAGCAGGTCATCACCGGCTGACAGGGGGACTGAGGAGAGAGAGGGGGGGGGAGTGACTGAGAGAGGGAGAGGAGAGGAGAGAGAGCAGCAGATGCACAAGGTGCGCCTCCTGCAGCAGCGCGCACACATCGGAGCATGACCTGCACCATGCATAGTGGCTTTTCATGAAACAAGTGTGTGAGAGGATGTAAAGCTGTCCGCGCGCACGGATGGATTGTATCGCTGCATTGTCTCCGCGCTCCGCTGGAAACCTGAGGGGTTGTTTTACGCACACGTGCGAGCGCACACCGTGATCTCACTGGATGTCCGGATTAAAAAACCTTGCGGATCTTTTCGTCGGAGGACGCGACAGATATGAGATAGATGGATGTACAGCGCAGATAGGTTTCCTGTGGAGTGGAATATATTTTTTCTCTTAGGCTACACGCGCAGCCCACATGGCTTTGCCAAACTCGCCGGGGTCTCCCGGAGCTGGGAAGCCCAACCCCAGCGTCATCGACCTGGGGACCATCTTCGTTGACTCCGACATCATATTTGGATTTACAAGTCACCTGCTGAGGAGAAAAACAAGGGTAAGAATACAGAGATCGTTGAAACACGTGTTTTCTAAAGGGTGATCCCATGCGTAATTGTAAAAATCAGTTGGAAACAGTGAGGAGTCGGACAAATGACGCGCGTCTGACGGCTCCTGTCCGGTGCTCGGGACCTGGAGGTGCGCCGCGCAGCATCTTCCATCTCTTCTTCTAATCTACAACTTCACCCCTTCGTTTCACTCATCTTTTATCTGACGCATTCAACACTTCTGCAACAATTTGCACCGGATGGAGGGTCCAAACTTTTTTATACGATTTCTGGGATTTGGCCAATATGCATCAACAAAGGCTTCAAATATGGTTGAAATTTGTTATTCGGTTAGAAACGGATATTAAGTAGTATAGATGTAAATGTGAGTGAAAACACGCTGTGAACGATTTGATTCTGATTTAATTTTGATCTTTTTATTTCTGTTCTTGATCGTTCCATGTCTTGAATACAGCCCCTTCGCAGCTTTTTTCAGAGCAAGATATTTTGAAACCCACCTTGAAAACTGCTTTTAAATGACAATTTATAATCTTTTTAGATCTTGTGGACTTTTTATTTGCGTCCTCTAACATCCCATCCCTTAATGTGGATTTAAACCTGAAGTGGGTTTCCCTAAACTAGGTCGATTCAGGGCAGAGAAACAAGCCCGTCTCTGATGCCAAGAGCAGGGGCTCATGTGGCCACTGTCGCTTACATCATCCCCATGAAATATTTAAAGTTTACCAAATTAAATATTTAACCTGAGTACCTCCATTCACCCCGCCACTTAGGGAGGTGCTACTCCGTTGTTCACCAGAGGATGGCGCCAGAGTCCCACTAACAACCACCAGGGGCAGTGCCTGCAACAGTTGCTGATGCGCCTTGAAACTGAAACTGTGGAATTCTCTAAACTGGGTGACCTGATATTTCCAATTCTAATGTTACAAATGAACAGAATCAAAATTATCTCAGTTTCTATCATCTTCAACATCTTGTTGCAGAACAATGTGATGGGAGTTTATTGAGTTTTCTTATCTTTTTCTTATCTCATAACCTTAAATTATCGTTTGATGATCACAAAGAGGAGACTTGTGCACCTTAACTCCATAAAGCTCAATGCAATGCACTCAAACCCAAACTTTGTTCAGACCCACAGAACTTTAAATCCCAGTGAGAATCCTACAATTTGACATTTAGGCTGAATTTTTGGAAATGTGCCAAACGATTACGCACAAGCCACAGCCCACGTTTCCATTTGATGAAATGATGCAGCCATAACCACATACGTTGTATTAAATGTAAATCCCACTCTATCACAATGCACCACTCTACTAATTCAGACTGATCCATGGCACAACAACAGCCATGAACCCTCATGTCGTCCCAGCACCCTGCAGGGAAGTTCCCCTCAGCTTCAGCCCTCCCATTCCTCCTGTAACACCTCCTCCTCCCTGCGCACGGCTGACTTCTCTCCTGTGCCAAAAAAAAAACTCCTCCGCTGCGCGCAAACTTGTCACACGCTCCCCAGTTCGATCAGCAGCTCCTGGTCCCAGCACAGCCTGACAGATGACCGCTAACCTCCAGCCAGGTCCTCGGTCCATCCAGCCTATGGCTCCGCGTCGCGTATTTCACCGGCGTAACCTTTGAGTTCCCCCCACGCCGAAGGTGCGACCT
This sequence comes from Platichthys flesus, assembly GCF_949316205.1. Classification (NCBI taxonomy): domain Eukaryota; kingdom Metazoa; phylum Chordata; class Actinopteri; order Pleuronectiformes; family Pleuronectidae; genus Platichthys; species Platichthys flesus. The sequence continues at coordinate 16,016,646 of NC_084954.1, forward strand.
TGATCTGGAGGAAAAATGAGCTCCTTTAGGGGCAACTCAGCTCCTGGTGGAGACTACACCGGCCACCGCTTGTTCGCTGTAAGTGTCTCACACGAGATTCAGTGTCAAAAATGGTGATTTGCTTCTCAGGCTGGTTTCCAAACTTTCAAAAACCACAATCTGTGCGGCGCGCTCTTGGACAGGTGCTCCGTGCTCAAACAGGTTGTCAAGACGCAAAGAACGTATTTCTAGTAGTTGTTAATGTTGACCGAACCTTCTTTTCACCCTTTCATGCTGCAAGGTGGAGGGATGCCCGATTGGAGAGTCCCCGGTCACCCCCAGGAAAAGGCTTCACTCTGCGGAGGACGCGCGGTGCAGCAGCCGGCCTCCCCCCGAGGGCGCCGGGTCGGTTTCCATCAGCGAGTCGGAGGAGAAGAGAGGCTTCTGCCAGCAGTGTGAGAAGAAAGTGTCCGAGCTGAAGAGGCAAGCGCTGGCCCTGGCTGACCAGAACTCACTGAAGGTTGGTGAAATCCCCTTTTTCCCCCTCTTTTTATTCCAATCCCGGTCTGAAAATACAACTCTTATTTGCTTTTCTTTAGCCTTAAAGTTTGAGACACTGGGATAACATGAGACGCCTTGTTGTTTTACAGTATCTCTTGATAAAATGGTTAAGATAGTCAACAAGTGAGAAAGTCACAGTCACTGTTGTAGCATGGGAGATGAACTGGGACTCTCTGATGGAGCTTTTCTGTAGAGCTGCTTGTGTCTTCGGTCTTCTCTCTACCGCCTGCACCTGCTCCTAACGTTGACCTGTCCATCCATGAACATCCACCTGATTGTTTCCATCCACTTGCAAAAGTTGTTTATTGCCGTGCTCGACTTCAAATGCTGGCCTTGGATGTGAAAATGGAAGCTTTTGGGACTTTGAAAGTGGCCCATTGTCTGGCTAAACAATGCTTATCTCTTTATTTTTGCTGTTGGGTGTGGGGGGGTTGTTGGCGGCGGCGGTGGCTGAGGGGGGGGGGTTGAAAACGGGGCGAGCCGCTCACGTTTGCAGACTGAGGAGGAAGTCGAGACCCAATCGACCTTCGCTGTGCATTGAAAGTGTTCCTGTGCGTCTGCTCCCACAATTCCCACCGCTGTTAAATATAGGCCCTGAGACCCGCTGTTGTTGTGGCGAGGTCTGGGTCTGCCCTGGGGTCTGTCCTCCTTTGTTGTCCTGTTTTAGAGCGTCCCGACTTCAGATTGGATTACAGCTCTCCAAGGTTCCCCCCAAAAACCCTACAGCACCTGACGTCGGTACGGGAACAGGTATATCAGGGACAAGGGGGCATTTCTGAAGCACCTGGGTCTCTGTGGTTGAGACGTCTGTATGTGTGGTCTAATCTTTGTTCCGGCCATATCAGATCTATATACAGGTATCAGGTAAGTCCACCCCGGGAGCACATTAAGCCTCCTCTTAGCTGCTATTATCTGCCATGAGAACCGACCTCCCCTTTTTAGTGTGGGACCCTCCAGCTGTACTTTGTGGCCCTCACCAGGTGCTCAGTGCTGGAGAGAGAGATGAGAGCAGCCCCCTGTCCCTCCCCTACCCCGCACTTGTTGATGGCTAAATTGAGCCTTAATTCCGGGGTGGCTGTTATTGTACCGGGGTTATGGTATGGTCTCGTCCAGCTGGAGGATAGTCGACCCATTGTCTCTGTGTGAGTTAGAGCTGCTCACCTGTTGGACGCGGTTTGTGGGCGATCGTTTCCAAATTGCTTCCTCCGCGGAGGGAGCGAGGTCAACCGGACGAACCAGGTGGCCTGGGTCCACGCTCTACCTGCGGGGGTCCAGGCCAGTGGTGTGTCTGCGGTTGTCATGGAGAAAAAAAAAGTGGAGACTGTTTACCCGAGGTCGCACTTCCCCTCCCTCCCCATCCGCCAGACTTCTTTTTTCCTTTTTTTTTAATGAAGAGGAAGTCGGCTCGGTCCCCAGACATCCCTCTCCCCCCCTCACCCTGCCCGTTGACTTATTGTTTGAATACAGTAGTAGTAGCGAGTAGATCAAAATTCAAGGAAGACTGTTTGGGTTGAGAGAATGTGCTTTCATACATGAAGTCCACTGGAGGGAAAGTTCACTGTTCACACACACACACACACACACTGAAGTCTCCCAGACAGCTTTTGTGTTTTCCTGTTTGGGTCTAAAGGAAGCTGCTTACAAAATGTCCTTCAAAAGCTTTTGGGAAGAAAAGGTGCCGTCACTTTCCCTTCACATTATAGTTTAACACAACTCTGCTCTCGGGCCAAAATCACTGGGTCAGCATTAAAAAAAATATTAAATTTGAGATTTTTCTTTATCCATCCACATCCAATTGCAGCAATTAAATATGTTTCACGCTTCCTCCTCTTTCATATCTCCATCTCCTGCCTCAAGTGCAACCTCGGTGTTTGACGGCATTTAAAAACCATTTTAACTCCACATATACGACTATATTACCCTTTATACACATCATTTGCGATGGTTTTCTCATTATAAATACTTTATTCCAGTTGATGAAGTGTTGCCCAACGCTCAACCACCAAATACATCTCCTGAAATTATGTCCTAGAGCTAACGTCCCGGTCCGATTTGATGCATTTGATGTTATTCAGATAGCAGATGATTAAAAAGAAACGCATCGAGAAAACCTCCATCACTTAAATGTAATCAAGGGAATTCACCTATTTGATTTGCATAATTAAAAAACCACAGTGAGGGAATGACTTCAATAGTGAGGAGCAGACAGTCTGGATTGAATAATTGTAGACCATGCTTATTGTGGCTGGACACAGGGGCGAGGTTTAATATGAAGTCGACTTCAAAGTAACCAAGTGGCTCCTCGGAGGCTCTGTCAACACCGACTGATAGAGACATGCAGCCAGTTCACTCTCACCCTCTCTTTTTAATGTCGAGTAAAGAAACTTCACATTTTCTTTTTTTTTTTGTGCTTGGGGCATTTGCCATCTCGTGAATAAGTGAGTGTCAGTAACAGCAATTAGGTTTGTAAAGCGTTGGTAGCCTGGAGTTATTGTGACCTGAGTGTGTCGAGGCTGTGCTGGAACAGCTTAGACCCCTTAGTCACAGTTTAGACAGAATCCCTGTCATTTGATACCTTCTTTTTTTTTTAAAGAGGCTACCCTTGATCGTGATCGCTGAACCATGAGAGAGTTGAGATCCGGGCTGAATGGCTGCCAAAAAAGACGGTGTTATTTAGATCAAATATGCATGGAGGTGCATCGATGCTCAGGCTTCCTCGATGAAAAAGTTGGAGCACACAAAACTACTCGATTACTTCCTTGTAGAATATTATATTGCCACTTTTGTGTCGCGCACAGTACATATGTACCGGGAGCCAGCAGCAGGTCAGCTCAGCTTAAAGGGATAGTTCACCCAAAAAGGAAAACTCCCTCATTATCTACTCACCACTATGTCGATGGGGAGAGAGTGTTTGAGTCCACAATACACATTTGGAGTTTCAGGGTTAATTAGCGTCGCAGCAAAATCCTATACAACTGAAGTAAATGGGGACCAATCCTTCAAATATACCCCCCCCCCCCCCCCCCCCCAAACATGGTGTATTTGTGAGGGAGTTCAGAGACAGCCTTGGTGTTTGTTGCTCCGAGACGCAACAATCTAAAGCTAAAGGCCAGTATATCAAATCTGTCCAATTTCAGCTTCTTACAGTCGACTGTGGTTTATTGGGTTATTGACTAAAGTCAGCAGTGCTAACACCTGCTCATGAATACTGAGGCCTATGAATATAAAACGCAGTGTTGGTCCTTGTGAGCTCTATTGCACACGGACTGATTAACACAGAATGTCCTGGCGGGCTGTGACGGCTGGATGATGTGGATTACAGTTGAGCTAGTTTGAGGCTCAGGTCAGTTGCAGCCAGATCTCACCTTGCTCATGACCTTTGCCCTCAGGAAATGGGGAAACCGAATTTAGCTCCATCACAGTGGACATTCGAGTATAACGAATTTGAATCCTGGTTCATAGAGAGCAAACCGGCAGCTAATTATGAAAACAGTGCACTGCTGATATATTCACAATGTGTCCAAGCCGATTATGGATGGTGTGCATGAGTGTGACTGTGAATGTGGCTGCAGGAATTATTTTGTACCACCAGGTCTTTTGCCAGCTTTTTCACATTGGATTCATAAATAATGGGAACAGTCATTTTTCTCAAATGGCTCTTTGGATTCATGTTTGATCTGTTTCTGCTTTGTTCCTCGTTTGACCCTTGATCCACTCAAAGTGCAGAGCTGTTAGTGAATCCACGTGGATGTTTCAAATCAGATTTTGTTTTTCCAAAGCCCCGGAGAAAGGAAATTTATTAACCACACTTCGTGCAACTCATGTTTTCAGGGCAAGGGTGTTTGACTTTGTTTTGTGTGAAGTAAACACGTGAATTAACATTAATGCCACGTACTAACGGCATGATGCTTGCATTCTGCCTATTGTCCCCATTAATTCTCAAATTCACAAAAGACGTGCCGCATATTGTTTGATTGTCATGACCAAGGGCATAGAAGCAACATTGTTGACTGTGCAGTCAGTGTAAGAGGAATAGTTCAGGAGAGATGGGGGAAGAAGTGGATGCTGGTAAATGGCTTCAGATCTACCAGCCTGGCCACAGTTTCTCAGGCTGTGCTACGTCTCCTTTGTTGACTGACCTTTGACCTTTATGTCAGTTCTCCCTGTCTTGATGGTGGGTTATGGTTTCGTTGGGGGGGGGCCTGGGCTGGAACAGGTGTACGCTGCCAGGTTCGCTGCAGGAGGGCGGACGACAGGTCAGAGTAACTGGCAGACGGATGAAGGGAGGGACAGAAACGAGACTGTGTAAAAGAACCCTCCGGTTGTGAAACTCGAGCCGACGTAGAGTTAAAACAGAGCATGACCATATTATTCTATTCACCTCTAAGCACCTGAGCCCCAGAGGCTTTGTGTGATATGTGTGTGTTGCGTGCCTGTGTGGTGCCTGCTCAGCAGTGCATGCACTCGAGAGACAAGAGAGGCAGTGAGCAGATAAGAGACGAGACAGGAGAATACAGGGGACTCTGGGCTGAGCCGTCCCCTCACCTCGCCCCTGCATGCAGTGTGACTTTTGCTTTATGGCATGTGGCTGTATTAAACCACAGAGCAATAATCTGGTGTCAAGTGGTGCAGCGACCACAGACATCAGTCATGGAGCTACCGTGCTGCTCTGTATCTGTGGGCCTCAGCAGGATGCAGCTGTTCGCTGCCACTTCTCCTCAAGTCTCCGCGGCTTCAGCCAGTCGTTCTTTCGGCAACTGTCAGACACGTCTTCATGCGAGAAATTACTTTATGTACATTTATTTTATAATTACTATTACGGCTGGGAATCTAAGGTAATTACTGGGTTTGCACTGAAAGCTGGCACGGAATTTATTGTTATATTTTTCGTCTGGTCCCTGATTTGAATCACAATTTTGCCAGTTTTGATAGTGGTGCGGTTACTTGTGTTGAGCTTACTTTAGATTTGGCATCTTTTATTGAAAGAAAATTTGGTTTATAGAAAAACACGTTCATACTTCTTAAAGTAGCATATGTAACAAACCCGAAATAAGGAGAAAATCTCAGGTATTGCTGGCAAAACTCATGAATCATATCGGCACTGGCTCAGAAAACTCATTTTCCACCACTTAAGGTACACTACAGTGACATAAAACAAATCCCACTGATGGGAGATGACTTGGAATAAAAGAGTTTCCCTTCTTTTCCTCTATTTTCCAGCCTGTAGTAGTAGTAAAGTCAGTAGTAAAGTGAGCGTAAAGAGTTTTTTTAATTCACTTTCCCGCCTCCAGATTTCCACTGCTCCTCCTGCATTTCAAGGTACTTTAGGCCAGAAGCCTTTTCTTCTAACCTTTAGGCAAGCCCGGAATGGAGGCCACATCTCCACAATGTCTGCCGCAGTTTCATTTTACATCTTTAATTTGCAGAGCCGAAAGTGAATTGACCCCAATTGTTGCTGCACAGGCCGCTACTTATCGCAATTGCGAGGGTGAATTGCTTCGAGGCAGAGTGCAGGAAATGGGTTCAGGGTGTGCAGATGCGTGCGCTGATGGAAACTGAGCCGCGGCGAGGCTGATGCTCTCCTCCTTTCATCGGGACCAAAGCGAAGGAATCCATTGGAGGAGGTTAAGGAATCCTCTACCTGGAATAAGTACAATTCCTCCCGTCGAGGCGGAGCTCGTGGCTGCTCGGAGGAGCGGATCCACGGCAGGCGAGATTAAACAGGAGCTGACTTAAGTTTCCAAACACATGCGCACACACCCACTCACACACTGTGCACACACTGGCACGTGGGGAACACAGGTGGAATCATGCTTGAGCTCAGACACAAACACACACAAACCTGAATGTGTGCTACTCTGGCCATCTGGTGCAGCCGCGTGCCACTGAAATGTGCGTCTGCAGAGAGCCGTGCAGATGTCCCCTCACTTACCTGTCAAGGTGAGCACAGCTGCTTAGACCGGGGGGATTCATTCTGCCTCTATGAGTTACTGCAACAGGGTCCAGTGTCTCGTCATTCAAAGACATCAAATATACAAGCCAGCAGATTATCCTTAATAACAGTTATTCAGAAACGCTGTTTTGACAAAGTATGTGACTGAGGAGAACAACTGCACCATTATCTCAAAGTGAGCTGATGAGAAAGCAGTTTTAAGTTACCAGAGGCCATGAACGTTCACACCTTGAAGAGCGACTTTGCTTTTCTTTAATCTCTGTGGATTTTGGCCCGAAGCAGCAAAATCTCACCACAAAATAAGGATTATTAAAAGATTTAAACATTTTAGGAATCTTTTTCTCAAGGTATTTGCACTTGACTTGCATATTTCCATTTTATGCAACTTTATCCTCCCATTCTACTTCACCTCTGAAGCAAATATTCATTATTTTTATTCCACTACATTTGTCCTTCAGCTTTACTTTCTTGCTTCTGTTAAAGGAAAACTATCTAAGTCCAAAGGTGCTCTTGATGAATTTAAATTATGATCCTTTGTGGGTTCAGAAAATTCTCCTGGTCCTTATAATTAAACAAACTAATTATACATAATCCTCTTGGATTAGCTGGAAAATACTTTGTCCCTAAAATGAAAACAGGGTTTAGTTGAGGTTTTGAACACTGGACCTTTTACTTGTTGTGTTTTTCATAGTATTAGTTTAGTTTTACGTAAGTAAATGATCTTCAATCACCAAATGTGCTCATTAAATTGAGCCCTAATCACCAAAAGTTGGCGACCAGTATAGTTAATGGATGGATGGATGATTTACTAGCTCGCATCACATTTAGTTGGAGTGTTCATTGTGAGGTATTGTGAAATGGCATTACCTGTCTAATCAATCAGTTCTGAGGATGTGGTTTTTTGAATTATGGGAACGGGCACTGCTGAGGTTTCTGACAGCACCTATATTCTTGAGCTGTTCCTTGTTGCTTTTGTATCCGATGAACGATTGCCGTGCGTGTCTGAATGGGTTTGCTGCTGTTTGGTGAAGGATCATGTGCTACAATGAGCCAGACCGAAATGAAACAATGGAGCCGCGGACGGGGCTGACAGGACGATGTGTTACGGCACAGCACAGGTCCGCGGAGCATGAGAACGGAGCGACAAAAGGCAGAAATGTCAATGCGCAAAGAACACAACAAGGCATCGAGAAGTGGAGCCAGTGGGAATTCATCAGTCTGACTTGTTAATTCAGGGCGAGCTGCCTGCGTGTGTGCGCGCGAACCCTTCGTCTCGTGCTCTCTCTGGGCTCCTGGTGCTCGGCTCCATATGTCATGGTGAAGTGAGACGTGCACGGCTCAGGCAGACTGCAGTCCATTATTGAGTCTGATTCAGAGTATTGGAAAAACATAGTTGAGGAGATAAATTTCCAAGACCACGGACACCGCCGAGCGCCGAGTTTGGAGGGGCTCCATAAAACGCGCTCAATTGACAGCGGGCCTTGTGGTAGCAGACAAATCGGCTGGCTTATTGCGATGTGCTGAAAGAGAATGCCAGCGCTGTGTATCCTCGCCAAGATGGATATGGGGACAGCAAACTCTGCGCTGCTCGGGCGCGGCCCCCTCGCTCACAGCAAACAGTGGATCAGCAGAACGCGGCGGCGCCTGCGTCGGACCTGATGCTGCTCTGTTTGTCTCCCTCTCTGGCAAATGTCAACGGAGCTTCTACCTCTCTCACCTGCCAGCTCAGAATGCTGCCAGTGTTTTGGCCTCTGTGGCAATATTTACCCTCAGAGCGCCGTGCACGGAGCGGGGCCCAGATCTCAGAGAAGCGGGTTTATAAAGTCTCTCATAAATGTTTAAGAGGACCGAGCGAAACCTTCTCTGAGCTTTTGTCAAGGTGCCAGCAGCGAGGCACTTTAAGAGTTTGTCTTGGCTGCGATTTTTTTTTTCTTACTTACACAAAATAAAATACACAACAAGATGATGAATTATACACAGTGTTGTGGCAGTTTGAAGGCCTTGCGTTGGCAGAGTATATTACTTAAAAAGGGATAAAATGATCAACAGGTTTCTTTGGCTACTTGGCGGTTGTGTTATCCCTGACGTCACCTCATGAGGTTGTTATTGTGAATGTAAACAGATCCCAGAATATATGTTGAATATGAGCCCAATTGTCACCACTGTTCTTACAGGTCTGTTATAGTCAGACATAAGCACAGGTTCCGTCTCTGCTTTGTCCATGTGCTGTGCGGTGCTGCGGGGCAGGTACCACACAGCGGGTTTTAGAGCTTTTAGATCGAACCATAACAGTAAAGTTGTTGGTAGTAAAAACCAAAAGAATGAGCTGAAAGATGCTTAAAATCCTGGTGTAGGACTGAAGGGAACTGCTGAGTCAGGCCAGCATTATCTGTTTATGTACAAGAAACTCCTTGGACGTTACACACTGCTAGTTATTTCTTTCATCGGTATAAGAATAGTGATTAGAGAAGCTTTCACGACAAATTGAGTTTGTTTTATAGCAGGAGCGTACATACGCAGATATAGCAGAACAAAGCACAATCCCATGTTTTCGAATCTTCTCCTCCTGTTGTCTGCAGTAAACTCCAGAAAATGTCTTAACCCAGTTTTATGAACGCTTTCCTAACTCTAACTGCTAACCTCTAAAAAATAAATGTAAAAAACTTAAAACTGGAGCCATTGATTGCAAGGTATTATTTATTTAACACCGGAACATTAACCCGTTCATTCCCGGTGGAGTCTCTCAGTTGCCAACAGTAGTAACCTGAAGTTGTGGTGCGCAGCTGCAGTGTGTGTGTGCACCGCTGCTTTCATGTCATATTTCTATATATGTGTCGGGCTGACAGAATGCACGCGTCCCTGTGTGAGTCTATTTGTGTTTGTGTAATAGTAGATGGATTGTGATGGCGTGTGTTGTGATTGGGAGACGGGTTGTGTTAACTTGTCCTGCCGGGGCCTGTGCGTCGGTGCTATTTTTCATTGTGGGGATCTCATTCAGATACGTATATAGTGCTCCATAAATCCTGGCGCTGTGAGAAAATGCCAGTCAAAGTTCACGCTGCTCATGTTCATTTCATGCTTGAGTGTCCAGCTCCGCGAGCGAGGACGAGTGTGTGTATTGATGCTGTGCGAACGTGCGTGTAAGTACTGGAGGAAAAGAAAGAGATGAAGCACATTCAGAGTCCCTCCATCCTTTCCACTTTGCCGTAGAAGCCATCCATCTTTCTGAACTTAACTGCTACCAATTTATGATTGCATTATTATAGTCGGTGTTTTATCTTCATTCCAGCACGCAGGCCTAGTGGTGGTCTGGTTAATGGAGAAGGTGATGGAGAAGGTGACTGGCCATTGCCATTACTATTTGGCTTAGCTTTAGGGAGAATACAATGAAGATACCATCTCTCTTAAACTCTGATTTTTGCTGTGCTGGCTGCTGGCTAATCATGACCTCCTATGATTGCGTAACTGATCATAAACTACAAAACTACACTTGGGTAGTAGCGTAATTATAGGCCTGAAATATTACATCACCAAACTAGAATGGCACTCAGGAGAGCCCTCTTATGAAACCATATTCAAATCTACTAGATCCAGATTTTGATTTGGTTCTGCCTTAAATAGCACACCATTATCAATATCCATTCATTGTTCTCTGAGAAATAAAGGAAAATGGTGAAAAACACCATATCTAAAAAAGGGTTTTTCTAAAAAGTTTGCCCCACCCCTCCACAAAATGTCAAGGATATCATTTTTTGTGAATCCGGCAAATAAACAAACAAACAGAGACAAAAACATGACCTTCTTGGTGGAGTCTGAACCATCAGATCTGCATCAGCTCATGTATCTCCTGAAACAGAAGGAGCACAAGGAAAGTGGAATAAGTGGGTTTCTCTTTTACTTTTCTTTCACTATTGAGCGATTTTGGCCTGCTGACATTTTCAAGGAAACAGCACAGCCTTGCATTCTACAAAAAACACAGCAGCGAAGTTGCTTTTACTACCTCGGGTAAAAAATTTGCATCTGAATTTTCTCAATAAGCGGAACCACTGGAAAAGGTCAACCTCAGCTGTATGGATTTTCATAATGGATTTTCCACCAGAAAAAAAGTCAATCGAGACACGGCAGCAGTGTTTCTCGTCTTTTCCCCTGACAAACTGCTGCACTTGTGTTACTGTAATGCTTCTAATATTTTATTTTTGAATGTTTGAGTTGCCTCCAAAGTGTTTTTATAGTGATTGGAGATATTTTCATCCCTTCTGGGCAACAGCCATGTTAGATCGTCTTCTAAACACAGACTCCCTTTATATTTTCTGACTCATCCCATGTTTGGTGCAGATAAGCAGATTCTTTTGTGCATCGAACTTTGACAGATATTGCACAATGGGTTGTAAGTATGTTTAGGTTTGTCTTATCTATGTTTCCAGTCATTTAACACTACTTTCTTGACATTTTCAAGTTTTAATAAAGAGTTTGTAATGTCTCTCTGTGAGTTGTAGTTAGTTCTTAGCAATTTATCTTTCCATTCTCCATTAGGCTTCTTTATTTTATCTTTCATTATAAACTAGTGCAAGTAATTCTTGGGACTCTGCTGTTCGTACTTGACACTGGTCTTAAATTGAATTCATGTTGGTCTTGAAAGATGTTAAATTTAAGCTGCTGAAACCCTGATACAGTGATGAACTGGCATTAATGTCCACTGTTACAGTAAACCCCTGCTCTACGGAGGTCACTGGTGTTCTGACAGAAGCAAAATTAGGATAATTACATTTACATTCAGATCAGCAGAAACGTCCTGGCGTGAGAAATGATGCCATCTCGAGCTCGTCATCGCTCCCAGTGGACGGAGTAAACCTTCCCCCGTCCCTCTCCCATGAACCGACTCCCATTAATAGATCCATCCTTTATGCTTCCCCACTTGTTACTGCCGCTCTATTTTATGATGTCACCCTCTCTGCTGAAGAGCTCTGGGCTGTTTTATCTCCTTCATGTGTGTCGGGCACTTAAACTTAAACCTCTCTGTTTACGAGGCCCAAACTGCCTCTCCATCCTCTGCGTTTGCTTCTCAGTATCCGCTCAGCATCGCCTGTAAAACCCGAACCGTCCTTCGCCGTTCCGGGGGGGGGGGGGGGGGGGGGGGGGGGACCTCGCTGTCGGGCCTCAGAGTGCAGACCCCCGGCTAAGTGCCTGACTCCCATGCTGTGTGTGAGAACAAGCCTTTGGGAGAGTTTGTGTGACATGTGTATACCTCTTCGCTGCATTCTGAGGCTATATCTCACATTGCTACATTTATATACAAAAACACATCAACTCTGCTACGGATACGCCAGGCGTCCACACAACTCTGCAGTCTGGAAACACTGCTGCTGATCCTGTTTCAGTTTTAAACCTCCTGGGCTTTGTTTTAGTCCGGTTTGCCACAAACTGAGATGTTTGGAAACAATGACGTAAACACTCATGACCGCTTGCTCGCTGATTGTCAGGTTCCTATCACATGACCCCCCCTCTGGATGAGAACAACAGGCATTAGCTTTGGTTACCAGGACCAAACTAGGAGACAAACTATTATTCGTGCAATCTGCGACCATATCCAGCGGGAAACACACGCCTTCCTGTTTACAGGTGTGTTGGAGAGGGATTAAAACTGATCCAGAGCCAAAACTCCCTAGTGGACGGAGATGGTTTTAGTTTCAAATAAAGAGTAGTAGAAGGGATGTAGCTAAACTAACTATTGTGCTAGTTAAACTTTTCAGTTTCCAGAGAGTCTTGGGGGCTAATTGCTGCTGCCTGCCCTAATTGCATGTGGTGTGATTGCGGGGACATTTCACTTTCATTTGGATCTACTTTCAGTTATTCTGTTTTTTCAGTTGTCATCATTAATGTGGTATGTTTGCTCTTTGTTTGCCACAGGCTGTTTGGCAGCCGCTCACCCGGTGCTCCTCTCGCAATTATGGCTGTTGTTTACTGCTCTAAATTTATGCATCAAACAGAAACATTGCTGGAATGCCTTTGAACGTGTCTGTGCAACACGGAAATGCTTCCCTCCCTCCCTCCGATGCCCGGTGAGAAGGAGGGAAGCTCTTGGGGAGCACACCTGTGTCTTTTGGCCTTGGTGAATTCCTGTGTTCAGTTCTCTGCTGTGTACATCCTCGCTTTATGACCTTCAACAGCAGCAACTCATACAAGCAAAACAAACAAACAACCAGGGTCATTCTCTGATGGACATTTGTAGTTCGGACTGCTGGCGAGCCATACAACTATTATGTAGTCAAGCTTTAATGTTTGGTTTTATTTAATCTTACCGTTTCTACCCTACTGCGGACAACCGATATTTTTCCCTCCATATAAAAAAATTATCTTCGTCCAAAGAACCTTCATTTTCATTGATCTCCAACCAGACGACAACATAAAAACGACATCGAACACTCAAACAAACATGCCGGGCCACTAGGTGGCGATAAAGTCTATATCAACGATCAGTTACATACCAGAGTAAAATGCAGTCTTATACTGGGCAGATGCCTGTGAATGTTTTTCATTAATGGTAGATTTAGCTGTAAACGACTAATTAGACCGGCTCCCCAAATATAGAGAAACTGGTAGATAGCGGCTTTTGTCATTGTTTCTGACACATGGTCATTACTCAAAGCAGAGGTTGGCACATGTGAAAAAAGCTTTGAAGTTGGTCTTAAATATACACACAGATACAAAATACGTTTTTTTTTTTTAAGATACTGACTTTAAAAGGCCCTTGTAATCATTTACATTTTAGTTTGGGTTAGCATTTGGAGGAAAAAGTCACATTTAAAAAATAGACATAACAGGGACTGATTTGTGACCTTTTTACCTTGAGTTCCCCTGTTCTGAGAAAATCTATAGCATCTTAATTCAGTCTCTTTTTGTAAATTTGAAAGCGAACATTCCTTTAGCAGATTTCGTGTAAATGAACAACCTGTGATTCTGCCTTTTTTTCTTTTTCATGTGATGCTCCCGACCTCTCCATCACTGACCCAAACTCCGGTTTGAACATCTCTACACAAATCCATTTTCGGTTTCTGTAAAGATGTCCTTCCATTTTGTTTGCGTTTTTCTCAGCAAACATGTTTTCAGCCACTGTCATTTCCACATTCATCTAGCGAGACGCCGCCCCCTCCTCTCGCCAGTCTGTCCATCCACTGACCTCTAGGCCGCCCCTCATCCCACATGCGGTGTTTATGCTTTCATCCCTTTTGTGAGCGAGAGGCTGTTTCGGCTGCTTCAGCCAATGGAGGGGTGAAGCCGGGGCACACTTGAACTCCCTAGGTAGCAGCCGCTGCAGACCACATTTGAACTGAATTTGAACTATACACCTGATTCCTGTGTTTCCATTCCTTTCATGCATTTTACTCCGCCTCATAAACACGGCCACGAAAACCCTTACACTCCGAGTGCATTCATTAGTCTTCTGTTTTTCCCGAGGATTGGTTGCCGCGCTAGAAAAGAGGTTTCGGAAAGTGCTTCCTGCTCAAGTTGTTGAGTTATAGAGGGGCGCTGTAAAAAGCCCTACAGTAGCCATTGAAAGTCATGGTGGCGCTGTGGGGACTGAGCGCTCGAGGCTCCTGCAGCCGCTGAACAATGCTTAATTAGCTCATAAACAAAGGCCAGTGGGGGATCAGAGAGGGCAATCCAAGTGTCCCGTTCCTTTGAGCTTCTCCCACCGTTAACAAAGCTCCTCTAATGGCCCCCGTCACTCCACTTGTTGTGTCTCACCGCGGTGTGCTTCCTGACAACATAAAAGGCCCACATTCCAAAAAGAGACTCAGACAAGGGATGCTGCCCATCCACACCTCCCTTGGCCTTCAAAGCAACCCCCCCGTCAAAACAGATATTGACATTGCTCCTCCGCTAACCTCCGCCATTTATGTCTGGGTCCCCATGGTGACGGCGGCAGCTTTCATCTCGTCCCATTTAGCCTTGTGTCCGTGACTTTCGTGGTCACTTTTATTGCGCTCCTTTGTGTGACGCCGCGCTGGACACGGGACAGGACTGTGCCAGGATCTGGAAAGGTTGTTCAAGTTTGGCAATGAAGACAGGTGTGTGGTCAGAGTGTGTCTGGCTGTGTGCGTGCATGCCTGTGCCACACACGGGCCTGATGTCTGTGTTTGTACTAGATTTAGTGGCACGGTTAGCGTGTTTTTTTTTATGTATGTTTGGACACGAGTCCCTCCAAAGAAAACAGACATCCACTGCCGCGCGAGGACGGTCCCCGGCAGCAGGTCGGAGGCAGTCTCGGCTTGTTTGCGCGGCCGTGTTATCATCTCCTGTTTCCTGTCAAAACAGGAAACGACAGGGGCGAAAATGGAGGCTAGGAAAGTGCTGCCTTGATGTGTGTTGGCTGGATGTCCAGCTCCGCCCGACAGTGACCCTCCTGGCCAGGAAAAACAGACCCTGTCAGGGCGTAACCCGCAGCGAGCACCTAATGGTGTTATTTTTATCACTTTTACAAAGCACAGCGAGGGATGCTTTTCCCAGCTGTTGACACAGGTCTGGGTCATTTTTGTCTCCAAAACAGTGCAGCACATGAGAGAGGGAGACGTCCCACCTGCCCGCGTCCCATTGGCCGGCCGTCTCACATGATTGTGGACTCTGTTTAGGAAGGGAAATCCTTTTTGACATTTTGTTAATCATGAAAGCGAGACACTCCTTTTCTTTGGATGATCCCCAGACCTCCATCACAATACCTTTTCCGTAACGCTGGAGTCGTCATGTGGTTTTATCCATCCATCAAACAGATTTGTTCATTCCTCGGAAAAGGATGGTGCACACACACACACTCACACACTCACACACACACGGCAGACATTGTAAATGCTCTTTTATTGGGGCACAACTACTTGCGAGTACATTCCAGACAGTGGAGTCAGCTCCTGGTGTGGTACAGGAGTTCTGCTGACGGCACGGCAGGTAAAGGTCCCGGCGCCTGCAGCAGTAAGGCTCAATGAGAAGGCACGGACCAGGCGCACGGCACAAACAGCTGATTACTGAGTCAGCAAATTGTTGACTGGTGAAAAATGATAAGCATCTCCTGCCTCGCTCAGGGAGTCGCTCTGTAAAACTGAGAGTTGCTCCTGTGGAATTCCAGGAGTTTGGAGGCAGAACCGTGTTTGGCTCTTTATGGCGTCTCTGAAAACGAAAGAGCTGCTTGACACAAGAAAAGCTATTGTTGGCGAGACCAGATTTCACCAAGCAGCGTTTTCTCTCTTTCTCTTCCCAGCTGTTTGTGTGCACGCTGAGGCCCGAGTGACCACAACCTGAATTATAACACACAAGGAGCAATAGACAAAGGTTGACCTCACAGGGACTTGTTTTCTCTATGAGTAAGTGAAGACGAGACCAGACAGGTAAATGTCAGCGATAGCTCCTTCTGCACGTATCACTGGACAGACAGCAGAGGTCTCCTCCTTTCTCCGTGACCCAGATTAAGATGCGACTTGTGGGGTCGATGTCATCCGAAGGGAGGTCGGAGTTCATTTGTCTGTGCAGACCTTCAGGTGATGTTCCAGCGCTCGGGCAGAAGGCCACATCGACGCTGACCTCCATGAGTTGCGCAATTAGTTACCCTTTAACCCCGCAGTCCCACAATAAAACCGTGAGCACGGACCGGGCATGCTTCTGCATCCCCAGACCCTCTTACATATCACTCCATAAGTGTGTGTGGGTGGGTGTGTGAGTGTTTGCAGCTCCAAACGGCACTGATGTAGCTTGTGATTCAATCTGACATATTGTATTAGCTCTGACGTCCTTTGTCTTGTTTCAAATTAACAAAACAAAGCGACTGGAGCCGTGCACAGAAATTTAAATCCCTGGCTTGATGATATATCTGGCTTCTTTCCATTCTCCACTCATAAATATATAAAATATCCATCAGTCTGCATCAGCCTGCTGTAGACCGTACAACCATTTGCTCCGTGAGTGACTATTGCTTTTTAACTGCTCTTAACTGTGTGTGTTTCTCTGAAGTGCAGTTAAGGCGCATCACTCAGGGATTATGCAGACAGACAGGTTCAGATAAATGCTATTGTATCCTTGAGCCAAAAGTGCAAATCACTGCAGGCTCCAGCTCTCGGTTTTCACTTTGCTGTTCTGCCTTTACTTTGGCTCAGAGCATAGAAATTCAGCAGTGAAACCTGCAGCTATTGTTTCACCATCATGCCGACTCACTCAGCTCTAACCGGGCTCGGCTGTGTTGTGACATTTCATACGAGCAGACAGAAAGCCCCTGAAGAATGGGAAGACGGGAACTCAGAACTCAAACTGCAACCAAGGTTATCACTTCACAAAGTAAAGTGACAGCGGCAGTGTCCTTGTCCGTTCCTTTTCGTGTCCCTGGCATAAGGATTGAGTCCGTTTTAAAGTTGATTCCTCTTTGGTTCTTTAGTGGTACAAAGAAAAGGCTAGATCCTGTCACCTTAGACACTAACCGTTTTATTCAAACAGTTGGACAACATACAAAGCTTTTAGAAATCAATTAGTTTTCCCCTGTGTTTGCTGGACTGTGTGTTAGAGTAAATATGGAGGGAAACATCAGTCTATCGGTCTCAATTTAGGGGCTGCGTCCTTCCTGGTCCGGCCTATCCAAGGATTCGTCTACCTGCAGAATGAGAATCGCTGGTGCTGATGTGCTGTAAACGAATACATTGTATTTTATGCAGCAGAATTTCCTGCTCGCTCTACCCAGGCCCCTCTCCTGATTGTTCCGGAGACGTTCCTCTTGTTGTGAAGTCTAAACTCCGTAAAATGTCTGGACCCAGTTTTAGGAACATTTTTCTGAACTTGATGGCAGAAAACCGCTTAGGTTTCTCCAGGTCCCTGTCGTAGTTGGTAATAAAGCAGAATTAATGTTAATAAATGCAAATTGTTTTCCATGAACTATCACAGAAAAAATTGAATATTATTTTGAAAAAAAAACAATCAGGCTTCCAGCCAAACCCATCCTGAGCAGCTCATTTGAATATTAAGTGAAATGGTGTGAGCAGCTTTGTGTTGTGGGCCACAAGGCCATCTGCAGGAGGCTATTGTTCCTGAGAGACAAAGTCGCAAAATGTGCATGTGAACAAATTTTGATAAGCCAAGCAGTTTCTAGGATAGTGACTGAAAATCCTTTAGACCCAGTAAGTGGATTAGCGTGCGCTATTCTCCACCAAGACAGTTCAGCCTACTTCCTTATCTCAGTAAGATTCAATAGAATGTGTCTAGACATCTCAATTAGCAAGAAAAAAAAAAAATCAAAAAGTATACTGGATACTGGTTAGCACTTATCTCTGTGGGTTTCCTCCCTCACAAATCTCTTTCTATGTCTAGTTCTCATAAACACAAAACAGTTTTCCATTAACACAACCCTCCCCGGCTGAAAGCCATGGGCTGATGTTGAAATGCCTATTATTAGGGAGAATTGTCTTCTCTGAGAAGTCAATGGCATGGCAATGACGTCTTTCGTGATAAATGTATACCCCCCCCCCCTCATTCTCTGCTGTACCTACACCAGGCTGTTGCACCGGACTGATTCCGCCACTCACAACTCGGCTGCTCCATTGTTCTGCCGACACGCAGCAGCTTTGTCAGACACAAAGCGTGTCACTCTCTCGGAGATGATGCCGCCGCAGCCTGGGAGCGGACGGGACAGCCCGGCTCACTTCGGCTTATGATGGTTTGTGGTTTCAGCTTATGAACCCACTCGGGAAGTTAAAATCCTGGAGGTGACATTATAACGGTGTTCCATGCTCCCTGCAGTCTCTCATCAGTCATCCTGTTGCTCTCATACACTATGCACACTGGCACACGAGCCGATGTGCGAAAAGTGAAGCTACCTGCCGGAAGGGAAGTGCTGCGCTCGACAATAACAACACACTGTGCCTCATTATGTGACTTCTCCTATATAGTCCCACGTGTAGAGAGAGAGACTCCAGCAGGGAGAGGAAACATGAACATTTATCCATATGGCTTCTCGCCAGTACAATTACTGTCTTGTCCATTCCAGGGGGGAAGTGGAGAGAATACTTATAGGAGGATTCTCAATATTTCACCTTGACATCACTTTATTTTCATGACCGGGACTACATGTAGCTTTTCATCTCTGCACAAGGTGTCGTGGATGAATTATTGCACTAAGCACATGAAATGAGGCAAATATGAAACCTTGTGGATACATACATTAAAGCTTATGTGCACTTTAACGCTGACGCACTGGCATGAAGAAAATATTTACATGTTGATCTAAAAATGAATGAATTCTAATCATGATGTTGATGAGTAGAAAGAGGTTATTTTCCCACTATGGGCAGTGGAGGATGTTGATGACGATACCATATGCAATTACATCTGTTTGAGCGCGAGCAACTCCCTTTGCATTTTTCTCTGATAATTTACCATTCGTGTGTGCACTCGCACGCCACACGCTTTACCCTCTGTGTGGCTGAGGGAGTCCTGCGATGGAGATTAGGCGCCGTAAGCTTTTGCAGCAGTTTGTTCTCTCTCTAAATAAACTGCAGGGAACAGGGAGTTGTCTGCTTCTCAGTGAAAATCCCTAAAACACCTCCCGTAGAGCAAACAACAGTGAGAGCAGCTCTCTGAGAGTGACAGTTCAGACAGAGGCGAAGCAGGTGGCTGAAATCATTGCGTATAGACTGTTTGAATACGAGTGAAGAAGTGGTTCGAGCTGCTGGAACTAACTATTGTATCAGGATCCGCTGCTCTGCTTTGAGTGTTTCAGAGTGGGCTCTTGGACAAAAATAGATCTCTCAACCAGCTCCTGTGGATAGTCCTGTGAATACTGAACACTTCCAGCCTCACACTGCACTAATGAGGGCTGGAAATGCATGGAGCAGAGTTAACATTTTAATTCTGACCTCACATGCTCAGTTTTAGCTTCTAAATGAAAGTGGTTATATTATTGAACAGCACTTTCTTTTCTTTTTTTTTGCAAAATGGGAAAGTTTTTCATTATCTCTGAGAATGAGCCGAACAATTTTGTAACCTTCCTCACCCCTCCTTCTCAGCCCTCCTTCTGCCCCTGTTTCCACCTGCAGTTCACAGCAAATACCTGGCTCCTGCCCTCCCATCTCGTCTGTTGAATTTTTCATTATGCACTCATTTGGGTTTGTTTCCACAGCCAAGCCTGGTTGGGAAAAAAAATACCTTGAGAACATCCCAAAAACTGTAATTCTAATTAGAGGTGCACAATTGCTGGCGCAAGCGTACATAAACACAATCCTCAGCGTCCCTGGTGAGGACAACGTAGAATGGAGCTCTGCTGCTGCCTGAGTTGCTCCACAGCAGCCGTAGTCAGGGAAGTGGAAAATATTTGAAGAGAGGGAAAAAGTAGTTTCATCCGTCTAGTTTATCTGGTGATGCATTGAGCCATACTTTTTCACTAATAAGAAAACTTTTCAAGGACGGTGCACATTGCTCTCTTCACACAGGGCATTGTTTTAAAGTCAGTCCTCAGTTTAAAGAAACGATCGCTCACCACCTAATGCCTAATGAAGACGTCCACTGGCAACTAAGAGTTAAAATCTCCTCACGTCCAGCCTGGACCTCCCAACACTCTGACCTCGGCCACAGCCGATGATAGCTTGACGGATCTGGGGCTCAGGCGGTGACGGCGGCCTTTCGTCCACAGAGGAGAGAGAGACGCAGAGACAGGGAGAAAGAGAGAGAGAGGGATGTTGGAAAGTGGGGGAGAGGGCGAGTGAAGTCTGTCCAAACAGTTTGAACAGGGCTTGTTTTCTTTATGTGCGCGAGTGAACAGGAAAAGGTAATTAACTGGCCAAGTGGTGAAAGGCTGGAGTGATGGATGGGTTTGGTATAAAGAGAGACAGCCACAGACGCGCACACACACACACACACACACACACACACACACACACACACACACACACACACACACACACAAACACACACACACAAACACACACACACACAAACACACACACACACAAACACAAACACACACACACACACACACACACACACACACACATTTCTCCCTTTCATGTAGCCTGGTCTTGTGAACACTTGCATCTCATTCACATCTCAACAACATGCATCTCATTCTGCCCACAGTGAGAGCAGCTAGAAGCACACACACACACACACACACACACACACACACACACACACACACACACACACACACACACACACAAACACATAGGTGGGATGACCACATGGAGCGCTGACTCTATGTGAGCTCATCGGTGAGATCACGCTAGCTTCTCACAGTCACGATTGATCCCATCTGACTCTTATCTTTTTTTAACCTGAGGGTCAGTGAGATCTATGGCCTATTTGTTTTTGATTGACAGTGACATGTGTTTTTATGGAGTTGCAGTTTAGCAATGAGCAGTGTCATAGTGCTCGTAAGCACCAAACAAAAAAAGATAACTATAATATAACTGCATTTTTTTAAGTTAAACTCGACTGCAGACTTCGCTCCACCCTGCAATTGTTCATCGGAGGATGTGTCACGGTGATGAGCTGGACAGGTGGTTCTATCGTGTGTTGAAAGTTTCACTAAGAGGTAAAGCCTATTTGCATTTTCTGTCAGCAGTTCACAGACAGTTAGAGGGAGGAGAGAGCTAAATCACACGGGGGGCAGACGGACTGACATCTGTTTCTGTGAGCTCCTCGTGACCAGATGCTCAGCCCAGGGAGACACGACTGAGCATTTGAGGGAATAACTGGTGCAGACAAATCTGATGGGCTTTCTTTAAACAAGGTAATCGTCTGTTTGATCTAGAGACTGGGAGGTTTGCTCACAGAGATGTGCTGTTGACATTGTGAGTAAGCAGCCGGTTCTTCCAGATAGTTGCAGAATTCGGTAATGCTGTCTTATCTCTGTGGGGGAAATCGAATGTCACGAACCCGTTTTTTGCAAAGTCAGCGTTAGTGCGTCTTCATTTTGTCGAATGTTGGGAGTTTAAATGAAGCCTCACTAAGACAAAATCCAAATGTCACATGAGAAATACTATAGAAGCTGCAGAAATGTTTGATTATTATAGGATGGACTCTCTTTGTGCTCTAATGAGAGAAAAGTTTGACATGAAGAAATGAAGCAGCCATAGTTTTTCACACAGCCGTGCTGGACAAGTGACTTCCTTACTGCAGTGCTGTGGGCTCCTTGTCTCAGGAAGCACTGCCAGCCAGGTAACGACAATGTACTTGTGTTCCTGCAGATACTGTTGCATTGTTTGCTGAACGTCTCATTGCGGGTTTGTTTAATCTTGTGAAGTCAGCAGACGGACGGACGGACGGACGGGGGGGGGGGCAGACATCTGTTTGATGTGATTTGGCGAGCCGTCCCTTTTTTCGTGTTCGACCAGATTTTCGTTCCCACAGAGTTAAGTAGCACGCTAGTGTGACATCCTGAGTCATTGTCTTCTCTGCCTCCGAGCAGGCAGTGGTTAAATTTAATGGTCTGTATCCGAGATCTGCTGCGGCACTGAAAGCACATACCTGATATCTAATCAGAGTCCCAGGCCCTCCAGCTCTGCTTGGGGGGATCTGAGTCCACGTGGCGGCTGTGGAGGGCGAGTCTGAGAGGTGGTTGAGGTGGTGGGAGTAGTTCGGGGGCAGAAGGCGATTACGCCACTGGATGTGTTGCTTTTTATCCTGGGAGAATGTAATGGGTCTTAATGCCCCGCGCTCACCCGGGGAAAGGCCAGCAGCTGTGCTCGTTTTTCTCCGGCTGGGCTGTCAGAGCAAGCCGGGGCTACCTGTGGGAAAGCAGGCCTGCTGGAAGCTCTCTTCCTCACCCCGGGATCTGGAACTGGGCTCCTGCGGTTTATTGGAGGGGGGTCGGGGCGATCCCTTTGAGACCTACGTAGACGGTGTGTGGTTAGGGTCAACACTGTCTCAGGCCAAGTAAACAGAGATGGCTCCTTACAGGGAAGCAGAGGAAGGGAAAGCCGGTTAATAGGAGTTGAAAGGGCATCGGAGTTGGCAGCTGCTGTGTCGTCTCGATTTTACAAGAAATGCAGTCATAGGAAGTACTCAAGAACGGTGACGGGTAAACAGGACTGGTGCTGGTGTGAATAAAGTTTAGAGCGGACAGATAGAAAGCAGCACGGCGTTCGAACTGACTCATTGTGAGGAATGTTTCCGTGCTGATAAAATAATGAAGAAAGGGGAAGGAAGGAAAGGAAAACCGACTGAGAAGTTTTAATCGCAGAATTAACTTTCACGAGTTCCACTAGCTTGTGTTTCCGTTTACTGAGCAGTCAGAGCGAACACAGAGGATCCAGGAATAGTCTGCGTCTCATTGCTGCGGTGTCAGTTCTGGACTGTTTCATGGCAAATTGCACAATGACAGATGTTAGAAATAAGATGTTAATCGTATCCATGCAGAATGCCACAGTGCTGGCAGCTGTAAAACAGTTCACATATGAGCTGAGGAGCTGCAGGCTACAACTTTTCATTTGATTTTTTTTTTTCTTTTTCATCACGGATGCACAGTGATACGATGTTGCTTCATTTCTCTTTCTGCCACCGCTGGAGTGGAGCTTTTATGTCCGGGAAATATCTG
Organism: Platichthys flesus; assembly: GCF_949316205.1. NCBI lineage: Eukaryota > Metazoa > Chordata > Actinopteri > Pleuronectiformes > Pleuronectidae > Platichthys > Platichthys flesus. The sequence continues at coordinate 16,039,697 of NC_084954.1, forward strand.
TTGGGCTCAACTGGAATAGAAAATATGGTTACCCAGAGTATTTTACTTTCAAGGGAGTGTGCCTAAAAGTCTCTGGGCTACAGCGAGGGGCTTCATGCATTTCAAATCACTGTGACCTCAGCCTGATTTATATCTAGGCCGGTGCTCCACAACTGAGGCGCATCAGAAGCCGAACGCGGAAATAGACGGATTTGGCAGCTTCACTCTGTCTGGGTAGAGAGAAGGTGGCGGACGAGATGAGGCAAATGAGGTGTGATTTTTTGGGGAAATTCGAACGTGTGACTTTGCGCCGGTTGTGTTTGCACGGGAGAGAAATCATGGGCACCCTCCTCCCTGTCCCCTCATCCATAAGTGGTTGAGGCTGAGCTTGTTTCCATCAGCCTCTGGGCACGGCCTGTCTGTGATGACACTCTCCATCAAGCCAAAGAGACAGTCAGTTAGCATGGTGGCTCTCTCTCCTGCCGCGGCTGCCCTGGTTTTCATCACCGTTAGTGTGAGGGACACAGACAAACTTGGGTCTCTAAGGGCCGCGCAGGGCTCATTCCACCGGCACATGCAGGGCTCCCTCTCCCCAGTGGGCTCGCAGTGCAGACCTCCTTTCCATAATAAGGGCACAGCATCCGACTGCATTTGTCCCTAGAGTTTAATAAAGATCACTGCTGACAGGCAGTAAACCAACACAACCACCCACAAGCCTCCAGGCAAGGGCCACAACCTCGGCCTACACCTCCTCCCACCCCTCTCTCTCCCTCTCGCTGTCCTCACATCCTCACTTGTGCACTTTGAGTCTCTCTCGCTCTCCTCGGGTTGAAAACCAAAACCATCTCCCACTTGTGCGGAACAATGGCCGAGGAGTCCGAGCCCTGAAGGAGCTCCACTCCTGGACGCCGACGGGGAATGCTTTGAACATTTCCATTGTGTCAATGCCTTATGCGTTACATACTTCTCTGTGCAGCAGCAGCCCTCTTCACACCCACTTGCACCTGTCAGTAATAGATCACATGGATAATAAAAGAAACAATATGGCTTCCAGCCTGGGTGCACTCATGCGTCATATGTTTCATGTTTTCCACTTTAATGCTCATGCACAAGCTCTCAAGCCGTTAGATTGAACCGGAGAGCACGGACACGAGAGTAAACTGTTTAAGTGTCTAACCACGTGGCGACTTTCCAGCTGCTTTCACTGAGTAATTTATTCATTTTAAATCCAAACCTGCTTTCTCAGAATTACATTCCATGTATTTATGTCTTCTCTGACCCTAAAGATGGATCCTGTGGCCTTCAATCTCACCATATCCGCTAGCCCCCCCCCCCCCCCCCCCCCCCCTTCACATGCCTAACATCGTCATCATCGCCCCCCATCATCTCCATAAGCCTTCTGGCCGTGACCCTTTATTCACTCCACCGGGCATAAAGCTCACGACAGCTTTACAGGAGCAGCCCACTCTCTAACCTCCAGAATGCTAACTGAATAGCAGATGGGCTCAGCATTGTGTGTCTTTTTATTAGCTCCCCTAAATCAACACCTAACAATGCACGGAGAGGGAGAGGGGGAATTGATTTCTTCCATCCACCGGTGCCCTGAGGTGGGTGAGGGCCGGTCCGAGAGGGTAGAGGGTGTCGGGGTGATGGAAGGGCGGAGTTGACTGGTTGTGACGTCCCTTTAATTTCCTGTCATGAAACCAAACTAGACCAGTGCACAGAAGCTGTCGGGCCGCTGTGTTTTCCTCTTTTCTATCGCTCTGTTTCCCGTTTCACACCAATCTGTCATAGGCTGTTTCATGGTATTTCAGCGGAACTCTCCTGTCTTGTGCAGAAATATCCTGCCTGAGCGCAACTACGGAATCCACTCACGTGTCAGGATCAAGCAGCGTTAGATATCATTCCTAAAAGCTCTTATCATAGCTCTATCATATGTCTGTTTTAAGCTTCTAACATTTAAATCCATCTAACATTTAAATCCATCCCTCATTTATATATATATATATATATATATAAACATTCACTTTCTACCTTGCTGCTCTTGATCTCCCATCAGCCAGTAATCCTCCCATCAGCGTCCTCATTCCCAGTGAGATTTATGCGAATTTCTACCTTTCTAAGTGTTTTCCTTAGTTGTGCCCTCATCCTGTCCATGCCCGACCATGTGCATTGTAAGTAGCCGGTAGAGTAAATCATTTACTACAACCACTCAGTAAACATCAGGCCAGTTCAGTCACAGTCCAACGCATGATCGTCCTTTAAGTAAGGTGATGACATGGAGATTATGGGGACATTCACTGCAATCCAGCAAATATCACTTCCTGTCCATTTCTGAGTATATGGGAAATGGACATACAGAAACTCTGCATCATTTCCCACGGGGTTGCAGGAAGGTTATGTGATCATATTATTGATATTGTCGGTGTGTGTGTGCGCACAGAAGTCTGAGTATTGAGCCGCTTTCGTGCGGAGGAGATTTAGGGTCCCTCGGCCTCCGTCTCTATGGTCTCTGGGTTGTAGCTGTATTAAGTGGCGCTGCATTAGTGCAGTGGATTGTTGTTTCCCCGCAGCTTCACTCCTCCTGATCACCTCGGAGGTTCCACAGAGCAAAGGCCTCATAAACATTTATGTATCGGCTGCGGGCTCCTGTCTCAGACCATGACTCCACTGGGCAGAGGCCTAGTGGCCCTTAATGCCTCTTAAGAGACTGTCTTGTTAGTGTGTGTGTGGGTTGTGTTTGTGTGTGTGTGTGTGTGTGTGTGTGTGTGTGTTTGTTTGTTTCCCTAAAATCAGAAAGTTACTTAGATTTGATATTGAAAACTTCTGATAGCTTTGTGCATCCCTGCGGCTTCCTGGAGGAAGTAGTTATTTTCACATTTGGTTGCTCATCATATGTTTTCATGCTGGGACACTTATCAAATGTAAATTGTATAGCTGTGGGCTCTCAGTCCGTTCAGCTGTTGTTGTCTGTAGTCATTCCTCCCAAGCAGAGATGGACACGGTAGGGGGGCGTTCTTAGAGACAAAGTAAAAGGACAAAACTCTACTGGACACCGTCTTGAAAAGCAGTAACTAGCTGGAATTTTCAGTCTTTTTTCTTCGTAAAGCTTCACAAAATAAATAGAATACACATTTTGTTTTTTTAAGAGAAGAATGCTTCTGTGGGGTCTCTGGCTAATCCCTCCGAGCCAAGTTTTCTCCTCACGTTCCTCTTGTTTTGGTCCCAGATTCTGTGAAATAAGCACATGCCTGATTAACCTGATCAACAGTCTTAAGTTGCATGCAGGCAAAACCTCTCAGTCTAAACAAACAGCCAATCCCGAAAAAAAAAAGGAAGTGGTTAAGGCAGGGAGTGAGGGTCCCAGAGGGCAGCCAGAGACCACACTGGTAGCGGATCACTGACGCACATGGAAAATGTGAACAACACACAGGAAATCCTTTCAAAAGAACAGACGAGCGATATGCTTGAAATCAACGTGTTACACGCGTTAAGTGTGTGTGTGTGTGGGCATGTCGTGTGTGGAGTTAAAGCCTCTCTTTTGTGTTTGCTTTCTCTGCAGGACCCTGGATATGCAACATTTCTGTTAGAGCAGCTCAAAACACCTGGGAGCCATGACGCTGGAGTCAGCTGCTGCCAGGTGTGCTCCACGCCTCTGCACCAACTGAGGCAGGAGGCCTTGCAGACGCTCCACGCTCCCGTCCTCACCTTCAGCCCGGACATGGCGGCCCTGCCCACCACCTCGTTTTTACCGCAGCCTTCCAGACTCACCATGTCGTCCTCAAGTGTCCGTGCCAAACAGCTGTCCAAAGGCCAAACCGTCACCCACGGTGTCCTGCCTCTGGGGGAGAGGCGCAGGGTGCCGGGCTGGTCTCAAAGCCCCTCGGCCTCCTCGGGGCCCAGCGTCCAGGTGACGGTGGCAGGAGGGCAGATCACCGGATCCCTGAACACCGTCACCATTCAGGCACAGCAGTACCTCGAGGGCATGTGGAGCATCTCCAGGGTCAACAACTTCATCCCTCAGCCTAAACTGGTACAACTTTAATCTTTCACTTTTCTTGTTTTTATCACATGCATTTGGAATGGATTGCACATTAGACTGAGCTTCACTCCCTAGAGGACTGAATTGTAAAGAATATGCAGTAATATAAACCTCTTGACTTGCCTTTTAACCTGAGTTGACATTAATTAACTTGAAATAATGGCACAGCACCTTTTTTCCCTGCACACAATGCTGCAGTGCTTGTCAGGTCAAGTCTTGTCAATGCGTTTGTTACATTTCAGACCTTTGGAGACGATGGCGCCCTGCAGAGAATCTCTGAGTCAGAGCTCTGTGGGAGTGCTGACCTCTCATTCCTCAGTAGTCAAGGAGCCTGAGTGATTTGGGGTCAGAGGTCATCGCAACACTAATCTGCTGACCTCCTCCTCAAGGGCATTTCAAATGACCACCCCACAGCGCCACCATAACTCTTCTCTCATGTTGGAAAGCATTAGTCTGTTTGATGTCCAGAGACTTTGAAGGGTCCTGGGTTTTGGCCTCGGTGTCATGGGAGCTAATGATTAGTCTTGCTGTACCTTCTGTATGACTTTAAACTGTTTAGTTGCTCATGTTTGAAGGTTTTGTCGTAATGTCAGTTGAACGTGAAAAGTGATTTTTCACATGTCAGACTGTATTTCTGCCCCCTGACATATACTGATGTTTCTCTTTCTAAACATCTGGACGCAAGACCTGACAAACCTCTCTGACATTGAACACCAGGCAAACACCTATGTGCTAACATCATCCGACCCGTGCACTCTAATATTTCCCATCAAATTCATAAGCTGTAAATGTAGCCACTCCAGTTCTAACTGGGTTGATAACCGGGGTCTCTTATGGGTCCTGGCAGTGCTAGTCCTTCCTTTCTGCTTGGAAATTGAAGACAGATTTTTACTCCTCCCTTTAATGTCAACAGTTGCCTGTAGAGATGGTTTATGGGAGGCCATCAAAAGCTTTTAACTGCATGTACGCAATCTAGGGCAAATCAAACAGCCTGGCACAGAAGGGAGCGGCTGACTCGTGTTCTCCATCTATGTGTCTAAAGGCAATTAGTGGCCCTCGTAGCTGCGATGAGTTGCTCAATGCCGCATAGCTGAGGCCGGGGCCCTCCTCAGGCTGTGAGAAATGTCCCTTCAGGACACAAAAGTAACACACGCAGCAGAAAAAAAGGCTTTTATTTTCTCAAGCTTGTTTCTTTCATTAAAGCCAGATCTCTGAGAATGACAAAAACCCACAGCAGCCCGTGAGGATTGGGAGTTAACACTGAGCCGAAAGGCACTCGTTTTAATTCATGATTCCCCCTCGGTTTCTTTGTAGGGAGAGCATGCAGTGTTGTTCAGACAAAGACGCTTTGGACTGTGTGTGTGCAGAATAAAAAGCAGCCTGGGGCTCTCCCTCGCACAGACCATTATAGGGCACCTTGAATCTCCCATTTGGGAAAAGGCTCTGGTTAACATCTGGAATGATGTTGTGGTCACTGGAATTGAAACTGTCTGACTCCCTCTCTTTGTAAATTGGCTGGCACGGTTTCATGCTGCTGCCTTGAATTCTGCACTTCTTTGAGAAAGTCGGCTGCACTTCGAGAACCTGATGAGAAACATCAGCTTTGATAAACATTTAAAATTATTTTATTCTTGGTGTTTTGTCCTTTTGAAATAGAAACTTTAATAAATTAAATGAATCCAGGAAAACAGTATCTTTAAAGATGGATTTCCATTTCCTCCCACTGCCAAGAAATAAAACCTTCTTGGATAGGAACTCTGCCATCTTGCACATTTGGAGGCATAGTTGGCACAATTGCGATCAGGGGTGGAGCTGAGATAACGCTGTACCTTTCCTAACCAGTCAGTCTCCGCTGTCAAACTGTTTTATAACATAACATTTTTAATATAGATATACAGACTATGGGAAAAATTTAAAAACTGGTTGACCCAAATTTCAATTCTCTCTTAGCTCCATTAAATCCACAACCACTTGTGTCTACAAAGACCAAGTACTCTTAACCTATGAGGGTTTCCGTTATTGGCATGTTAGCTGCGGGTTACCATGAACGCCCCTCCGCCACTAATGCGAAGCCCAGCAGAGGATCTTGGCTGCTGCTCTGGTGCAGCTGGGCGTGAGTGGGGACGTGCCACTGAAAGTGACGATGACAAGAGAACGATGCAGGAAAGGAAGAAACTTCCTCTTTCCAAACTGGGAATCAATTAGAAAAGCAATGCCTGGATATTTGCTAAAGGAGTATTATCTCTTTTCTCTCCTGGAAGGACTCCAGTACTGTTAACAGTCCATCACTGGTTTCTGTTGGTTACAGAGGCCGGCCAAGCCTGACAGGCAGATTAACACAGGGCCTATTTGAACTCTGCAGTAATCGTCTGTTGACCGCTGGGGTCAGAGGTCACAGAGGAGTCCTGGTGGTGTTAAGGAGCAGGGGGGGAGATGGTCCAGTGATAGGATGCCGGTCTGCTCTCATCACCTCCGACTCTTCTCAATCTCTTTTCTCTCTTTCCACTCTCTTACACACTCTTTCTATTACCTCCACATCTCCACACCACCCCCCGCTCGTTTCTCTGCCTTTTCTTTACAGTGGCAAAGGGATCAGGGAGGGCTGGGGGTTAAAGGATGGAAGGCCAGCTCATTACCGACTGTCAGTGTAAACGGCCGAGCACACATGGCTCCGCTGACAGTGCCTAATTACCTGACTAGGGGATAGATCGTACTTTTCAGCCAGAATTAGGGTCCAAGGCTGCAGAGAGCAGCTTGGCCGAGGGGCTTAGGTCCCCTGTCTCGATACCGAGGGGAATACGCCTTGATAGGCACTGTAATGTGCTCAAGAGTGTGCGTGTGCTTGCCAGTATGTGTGAGTGATTCTGAGGCCACAGCACAGCCCCACCTGTGACCAGCTGTCCCTTTATGCGCCTGAAAATCTACTGCCACTTGATTTTTAAAAAGCGACACTACTACCGCCCTGATCAGTGACAGATTCAATGAGTTATACTCGTCAACTTCCTGTTTGGCCGCGTGTCAAGCGCTGCACTCTTTCATGCCAGAGTCTAATGGGTCCACCCGAGATCTGGTTCAAGTTCCTCACTTGGCATTCGCACCCGCATGGTCGTGAGGCTTTCTGCTTCGGCGGCTGCATGAGGATCTGTACTTGGCTCATTTCAGCCTGTGCCCCACTATTTTCCACGGTGTTCCTCTCAGTTCATAACTTCACACACGGCAGCTTAACATCGGACTTAGCTTCCATGATGAAGCCTCAAGAGAGCCAAAAAGCCAGCGCTCCGAAGCAAGAGGGTAGATTCCCGTCTCAGATAACAAGCTCAGAGAGAAGAAATGGGAATTCATGACATGCGCTCGCTCTGCAGGTCCTCCCTGCTCGACAAATGGTCAGCGAAGCTTTTCTGGGAAAAGACTTTTATTATAGCAACACGTTTGTAGTGCATGTAAAGCTAACATCGCAGGAGCAGTAGCCAAGCCTCTCATGTGAATGCCAGAATGTAAGTATGTCCTCACATCCTGATGTATAGCGTTCACATGTCAGGCTCGGCATATAAATAGCACAGCTGTCGGCCCGTGCTGACAAATGGCAGATAGTGTAACGCCGCACACTTTATAAAAAATATTGTAAAGGATGTTATTTTAGTTGCCGAACATGAATCTGGGACAAATACCCAGGTGGCAAATATGCAGAAGGCCTGAGCGGCATTTATAATACACTCAATATAACAAGTGAAATAGCACTAAGGCCGGAATGGCGCATGTGCGCTCAATTCAAGCTTGTTGCTGATTGCACAACGTTCATATGCCAGTTTTGTAGATGTATTTAGGAAAACCCTGACCTTATATTTATTTAATATCGAATCCTGAAAACCCAAAGCACTCCTTCCTGTCCGCTGCTATTGATCAACGTCCTGCAGGATAACCTAGCGGCTCCGCTGGGGATTAACCTTTTGTCAGTGTGGCGACTCCAGCTGAAATGTAGTCTCGGAGTTTGCATGTGGCTCAAGTAATCAGCTCTGTGCGCTCCTTGTGCCGGACCGCGAGCAATCAGTAACCCAGTGCCGGCTCCAGTGCTCAGGCTGAGCTGAGATGATCCTTTGTCCAGCGAACATAACATAAACAGGGGGCCGGAGGGGTTAGCCTCTATTTTTGTCCTGACTATGTATCTGTTGCTCTGCATTAAGCCTGTTCCATACTGATACTAAACTTAGACCACATCCTCCCTGACAGGTTTTAGTTTGTTGCTATGTTTACGCGCCCATAAAACCGAGAAGCTTTAGAACGTAGCTGGACCTGTTTGAAAACTCCTTGTATTCGATGATGCAGTCCCACACATTCACCTCCTGACTGGGCATGACTCCAATTCCAGCGGTGAAGGCAAAACTTTTTAAACAATTACTGTTGAGAAAGCCCTCATCTTGGTTTTCCTCATTGTTTCTCGTTCGTTAGTATTTTCTGTAACCAAGCAACCGGCTGCAGAGTGGACACTCTATGCTTGTTTACATCGGCCCATGCATTGATTGTGTGGACGGAGATCATTTTAGTTTTAAAACTTAAACATATTACCATGGATGCAGCCAATCTTTATCACATGCATAACTACCTTTAAATATGTTTTTAATACATTAGTGCAACTGTAATCAACTGTTGACATTATCATAGAACACATAATGCCAGTGCTTATCTTTTATAGTAGATGCAAATAGCAAAATCTCTTATTTATCATTTTTGTTCATCCATATTCAAATGTTAAATTGCGTTTAAAGCCTTTAGAAATCTGGTTAATACTTTTTTGTCTTTCTTAATCTTAAGTCTTGGACGTTAATGATGACACTGATTTAGCTGTTTATGACCTGCTGCAGCACATATGTAATAAATATGTAGACGTACAGGTGATTTACCCAGTGTAGCTTGGTCATGACTTACAGAAGCCCTGGGGCTGGAGCGAAAGCATCTCACCTTATTTTACTCCTCTTCAATTACCAAGCTTCCAGAGCAGGGTGCGCCCGTGCAACCACAACTCCCATACCTAATAAACATGTAAGCTCTCTTATAAGTACCTCTCACGCTCACTGTTGGTTGGTTCTCCCTTTTTTTAAACTGCAAGTAGATAGTTTCAACTTGACATGCGAGGCGACACGTCCCTCATTCCCGTTGAGTAAACTGCCAAATTAGTCATGGAGGTATATGTATAATCGGGAGCAGAGTGAAGTAAAACGCCGCTGATTTAATTACTAATTAAATGTGGGTTATCACTTAATTACAGTAGGCCATAACCGGATCAGGCTGGAGAGCGTTGCCAGAATCAATGAATGGTGCGGCGGTCCTCGCTGTTCTGCGGGGAGCGCTCTGCTGGGGATGCCGCTGACTCCCGCTCACAGGAGCTGGCCCGCAGCATCTGCCCGTCCATCTGTGGCTGAGGGGAAGTAAATGGGGCGGAAGGAAGGTGGGAAGGAGTGATAAAGCCCGTAAGTGTTGGTCGTGGTCTTATCTCTGTGTCTGTGTGTCAACAGGCCCCGGGTATGACGGGGGATCCAGTCATGGTCGTCACAGCGTCAGAGGCCCCGGTCACCAACATGACCACCACCACCACCAGCAGCACCCTGACGCCCTGCCGACTGGGGAGCTCCAGCCAACCGGGACTCCCCTCAGCCGTCACCGTTATGTCAGCCTCCCCCTCTCCCTCCTCATCTACTGCAGCGTCCTTCTTCATTAGGTAAGCACCTCCTCCTCCTCCCCCCCTCCGCCTCCGCCTGTCAAATCACACCATGGCTGAGTCTGTCAAAGCGTAGAGAGATAAGATTGAGCTGTTGTGGTGGTAAATGAAGTGTTTAGTGTTTAGGTGAGCTTGTATGCATACACACCTGCGTGCATTCAAGCTTCAGTGTTTGTGTGTGTGTGTGTGTGTGTGTATAATACAGTACATGAAGAGAGCAGGAGAGGAGGTGTGTACAGACATGTCTTCAGATGTCTGCAGAAGGTCATGGCTCACGGTGTTAACATCCATGTGGGGCACCTATTCCATGGACATTTTGTTTTTGCCATGGTTGATTTCTAGCACGCCTTGGGATACGCACCATCATGGGACTAAATGAACCCTTGGTTACAGGCACCAGTGCCCATGAATGGATAAAAGAATTACATAATTCAATGAGAGGAGGGAGTGTCTGAAAAGGGGCTTAGGTTAAAGCCGCGTATTGTCCTGAGGTATTTCATGTTTAGTTATTTTTCCTCTTTGTTTTGCTTCTTCAACTTCAAACTCCTGATTTTCCAGCTGCACGCTCCAACCTCCTGCAGCTGCAGAGCGGGGCTTCTCCTTCTGTTGGTGGAACCATTTTGTCTCCGGTGGTTCTCAGGCTTCTTTTTTTCCAGCGCCGCTTGGCTCTGGTGTTGTTGTTGCCCCGGAGAATACTTCACCCTCTGCAGGCGGTTGGACGGATGGTGCAATGTGCTGCATTGTCGTTGATAGATTCCCTGGCAGGCTGGTCAGTGCATACAGTCCGTGCCTCTTCTCTCTCTGAGGAGTCCTATGCCATAATGAATGTTGGCGGAAATGAAGCTGACTGAGAATGATGCATGGGGCCATTGAAGCACCGCACCGCGGGAGGTGAAGGGACTTGTAGAGTGTGACAGGAAGCCCAGGGGGGATCACTGTGGAGCTTAGGTGTTTCTTTCTCCGAGCGCCCCCAAATGGGGTTTGTCTTGCCAGCTTTCCACAAGGTCAGAGTAAACGAGTGCTTGGGTCCATCTCCTTCGGCTGTGGGACATTCCACTAAATATGCAACTTCCCATGTATCTCGTTTCCCCGTCACGAGAGAGGTTGGTCTGAATAACACCGAGGTGCGGCCCTCTGCTCGACAGGGTTGATTCCTGACGCTGATTTATTGGTTCTCGTGTTTTCGTTTGCTCCTATAATTACGCCTGCCGTCCACACTACTCCAGAGCTTTCAAACCCCAAAGTGCAGTAGTTTAGAAACCCTGCTGGTCCCGTTATAGTTTGTACAGTCTTGGGCTGCATTATAGCAGGGATGAGCAAAAACAGAGCCATTTAGAAACAATGACACGGTCACCAGCATTTGCTTCCAATGACTCAACTTCCACCGGTCAAGGTAAAACGGTGGAAACAATGTCATTAACAGCTCTACCTTATCGTTGGTTAAAGAAAAATAAAACCCCTGCTTAAAGAAGGTAATTGACATTCCACTAAATATGCAACTTCCTGTGAATAACACCAAGGTGTGGCCCTCTGCTAGACGGGGTTAATTCTTGACACTGATTTATTGTTTTTTGTGTTTTCTTTGGACCTGAGCTCAAAAAGAATGGCTTATAGAGAGCCCTGTCTAGCCACACAGTGCGGGCCAATCAGGGGGAAAATAGGGAGGTGGACTTGTTTTTTCCTTGCAGCAGGTCGTGGTGGGGCTGAGGGGGGTTTACGTGGAAGTGCAAGTGTCCCACCTTTTCATTTCATCCAGAAGATAATTTCTGCCAGGAATGTGGTGTTTGACTTGGCCCAGAGAAACACAGCGATGACGGGGCCAGCTTCGCACAACATTGAAATAAAGGTGGCGGAGAAGCACTGCGCTTGATCTATAACCCACCCACTTCCTGACCCTGTGCGGCTGCCGTCTGCAACATGAACATCATCATCATCATCACAGTCCTCATATGGTTGTGTTTGAATCAATGCTGATTGAAATTAAAATTCTTAAGTAAAAAAAAAAAACAGTGACGAATCAATCAACAGATTCTCATGTTTTCTTTCTGCTCGGGTAGCGCTCCGGTTGAAAAAAAAAAAGAGTGTTGAAATTAGCGTTCTTCATGTTTTCGACTTGATTGAAAACTCTTATCTGATTAGTATTCCTTTTTGTTCTCCAAAGATACAATTAGCTGTATGCATGTGTAAATCCTGAGAGCCCAGGATGTAAGAGCAGAATAACCAAACAGCACTTTCTACCCCACCAGGGTGGAGAAGGCTCCACAGACACGTGTCTGACATTCACTCACACCGTTCCACTCGGAGATGAAATTTTAATTAGGACACAATTAGCCCGAGTTGAGCTGCTCTCTCTCGTTTGCTTGCTGAGAGAAAGGGAAGAGGGTGATGAACAAAAGCCACTCATTGTTACATTTTTCATTGGGAAAATAAGTCAAGCATTCAACTGCTTAGAAAAGCATTTAACTTGTTTCATTAAAGATGTGTAGTGAGTTGAAAAATCATTTGAGCAGAAATGTCGATGAGGTAACCGCAGAGCTCAGCAGGTCAGAGACACGTTTAAGACAGGTCCTGTGCACAGATCAGTAACATGGCTCCTATAAGATTAATTATTAGTGACTATAAACTACTTAATCAAGCTTTTGTATTTGTTTTATTCCTTTAAACAATTATATTAAGAGTATGTTTGTGTTGATGGCAACAAATTACTAATTATTTCCCTCAGATAATTTCATGCGTTAACTTCAATACACTGTAAGTTGCACTATATTTGAGCTGTTTCAGAACCAGTGTGTGCGATGCAGTGACTTCTAGAGGTGAAGTTGCAGAGTGCGATCGACTGAAAACCCTTTTCCCTCATCCCCTCCCTCTCCAATACCTTTTTTTACACCAAAATTAGTGGGTACACTTGTTTTGTTCTTTTTAAACAGAGAGGTGAATGTTGATTGCATCCATTACCGTTGCAGACAAAAGCCAGATGTTGGTGGGTGTAACTGGGTTTTGCGATCAGTCAGAAAGGGGCTTTAGTGTCGAGGCAAACCTCCAATGTGCCCTTCAGGTAATGTAAGACAAAAGCTCCTCGTTAAAGCCAGTGTTTGTCCATTCTGGGTGATGTAGGAAAATGAAGATGCAGCGTGGCGGACTCCTCTCCCATTGAGTCATTTTGGTTGATTATACACAAAAACATAATTATCTATATATTTTAGATTTCTGATTTTTAGATCCCTTTAAATCCTACACACCGGACCTTTAAATGCATCCTTGAAACTTATTTAACCTTCAGAGATTGTTGAAGCAATTTGTGTCGGTTCATTTTAATTGGGGAGAGCCAATTATTCATTTTGAAGGTGCTAGTTATTAATTCAAGGGAACAAATGACTTGAGGTTTTGCACGATTATCAGAACAGTTAACCCTGATCGCTGCGAGGCTGTGTGTCTGAACGTGAAACTCGTAAGTGCTGCTATTCTCTTTGTTGCCTGGAGCGATTCACCATGAAACTGCAGCAACCATGAATATCATCATGTGATGCTTCTGTTTTCAGAAAATAGAAAAACAAAGATCACATGAAGTTGACTTTATCTTTTTATTTTATTTTATTTTTCCTCTCTGCTGCTTACTGCGTCTGCTGATTGTGTAAAGTCGCCTGAAACAGAGATGACCTCCCCTGGGGGGGGGATCAGTAACGACCCATTGATAATTAGGGTGACTTTACAGTCGCAAGGAGACAGGAAGAGTCAAGGGTCAAACTCCGACCGGATAGTGTGTGTGCGTGTGTGTGCATGTGCGCATATCATTAAGTGTGGACACCAGTGCATTACTGGGGCTGGGGCTAATGAATATGGAGCCATGAGTTCAGCTGACTGGCATGTTAAGCACTGATTGCCTTGTGACAGAGCATATGATTAGTGTATTGACACAGCGTCGTGCAATGAAAGCAGGCGGAGCTCGCAGCAGGGGCTCGGCGCTGTGTCTGACTGGCGCCCTGCAGATCCCTCCACCCATCCCTCCGTTCCATTAACACCTGCTGATTGTGACGGTGTGTTTATTGCTCGACGCTTCTGTGATGTTCCTCAGACGAGTCCACTGCCCAGCTTGGGGTCTTCTCGTGCTCACTTCTGCATTAGACATGTTCCACTGGCCTATTGTTGGTCCCTTGTTTGTGTTTGTTTAGAGGCGGCGGAGGTGGGGGGGGGGGGGGGGGGGCGTGCAGTTCATCAGGGGGATGATTGACTCGCTCTGAAGATATGGGCAGGTAATGAATAGAGTGCTACGAAAAGACTTTGCAGACTCAACAAGTCAGTGGAAGGATTCGAAGGACATTAAAGACTCAAGAGGTGGCACACAGGCGGGCGGGCGGCCGGGCCGTTCGCAGGGGCAGGGCCGGACAGCTGTTTGCTGGAATGTGGCCCTGAAGGAGTGTCAGGAGGAAGTGGTTTTACGGGTCGCTCATCGTCCGCCCCGCAGCTGCTGCCCAGGTGAGTGTTTGTGCAGTAATGACTGTGATTGTGCAGAAGGAATCCTCCTGTAATTGCGGCCGCGGCTTCATGGCCGTTTAGTCGAGGCTACCCGGCCTTTGTGTCAGCAACAACCCGGCTGCCCTTTATCCCCCGGGCTGCGCTGAGTAACCATAGAAACAAGTCATTAGCTTGTGGAAATAAAATGGGTCTGATTTTGAAGATTGGGAAACAGGATGATAACCCTCTCTCGTCCACTGGACTATAATCTAGTTGGAGGGAGGGAAAAGCATCTTCTCGGTGCTGAGTCCAGCGTGTGGCACGATCCCAAGCTGCTTGCTCATTCTGAATAACATGTTGGAAATTCGGTGGAACACATCAACTTTCTGAATCAGGGGGTGGATCCAGGATTCGGTGAAATAGATTGTATGTATGAGTGTGTGAAATGTGGTGCAGCCTGATTGAACTTAAGGGGTGTCATGTGTCAGAGTGTGTTTGTAAAGGACAACTTAAAACCACTTCCATGATAGGGGTGGTCCGTGGGTTGAGCCTTCAGGCCGACATAGCAGGACAGACCTGCGTTTGGTTGGCTGTGCCGTGATTGACAGGAGGGATCTTCGTCGCTGACTAAGAGGGCGGGCAGATTACGTGGAGCAGAGTGGTCTCGCTGAGCACTCTGGATGTGGCCCGCATGGCAGGGGGATAAAGACACAGAGCGGGACGGTGGCTGAGCGGGACCTATGTGTTTGTAGATGTTGTAATTGCGAGGGAGCGCTCGGGCTGATGCTCCATTCTGACAGCATCGGTCAGACCAGGAGGGCTGCGCCAGTGGAGAAGAATATCCCATTCACTACCATGGGAGTCAAGTAAGTTGCTATGCTGCACACAAACAACTCTGACCTCACTTGGATGTGTGATACTCTTGTGTAGCGAAATGCACGTCAGGGTTGTTTTCTGATTCTGCCCGGTGAGCTCTGATGTCTATGGCTTTTTCCTTTTGATTTTTCTTGTTTCTGTGTCACTCTCTCTTGTTTCCGGGGTCGGACTGTCTGCTCCCCGGAGGTGAGAGGGTAATGGTTTTGCTGGCGATGGATTCCTAGACCGAGTGAGAGTCTGAGCAGAATGTGAAGCAGGGCAGGAACCAAAGTGCAGAAACACTGGCTCCATTTTGAGGGAAACCACCACAGGGGAGCTGAAATGTTAATGCTACCTCCACCTCCAAAGCCTGACAAACGAAATTGATTCATATCAATCTGTTGAATCTGAGCAACAAATGCCCAGGGGCCGTGAATGGCTCATCAGAAGAATTGAGTGGGTGGTAGTCAGGATGGTTGAGCTGCTCTGTGTTATTTGTCTTTGTTTACTGTTGGATAAAACACCAGCTGCTATATTCCTGCCACAATCAGGCTGATGGGACTAATGGCTGCCTCTGTGCAGTGGTGGACTCTGCAGCAGCTCCAGCTGAGGCATTGACGGCGTCGGCTGCAGCCGGTAGATAAACTCAGGTGTGAGAATCTATCCAAGGCTCCGTCAGGCTCAGACAAGGCTGAGATGTTGATGGAGATTCAGTCTGGCCTTGCAGCCTCCGGCACCTACAGCTGCATGCCGCTTCCCTCCTGTACCCTCTCATCCACCCTATTACAGGTCGCCTCTCTCTGACTCATAAGCCCCCATGATTCTCAGGTAACAGACGTCATTGTTTTCTGATTGGAAGATACAGATTTAATCTTTACTGCATCGAAACCTGGCACGGACAGGCAGTGTTCAGGCAGCCTGAGTGACTCATATATATATATATATAACATGCCGCACAGGAGTATATTTACAGAACACTTGAGCCTGAGGGCTGATGGTTATACCGATATTATAGAGCAAACATTTCTGATCCGATAAATCAGCCAATATTAAAATATAACATACAGAATAGTTTTCTTAAGATGTCATTATCAAACCCCATTTCATTTTGTCGTGATATTTTTCCCGTTTAAGCCTAAACTATATCAATAATCGCTATAAATGAAAAGAAAAAAACAAATACAGCCAAATATACTGAAGTTGAATCAAAGATAGGCTTGTCAATTATCCCTTTAGCTCTTTTCCTTTCAGCATAAGATCACATGCATAACCCTGCAGCACCAGGGTGATGATCAGCATTGTGACACATAGTGTCGAATGGTGAATGGTAAAACAGCTCTAGTGATGGGGGTAAAAGAGAAGCTGAGGATTTTGTCGCATTCCTGCACGAAGCATAACCTGTTCCCCCTTTTCCCCTGTTCCCCCAAATGAATCCCTGAGTCAGGAAGTCTGTCTGGCCCACTCACATAGCCTACAGGGGGGCAGTGGAGGGGTGACTGACAAACAAAGAGCTGCAGTGCTGACTCAATCCTGTGCACTCACCCTGGGTCCACGTGCACTAAGCCCTGAGGGGAGAGGGGGGAAAGCATGGCCATCGCTGCTCTGACATATTCCTTTCACACATGGAGAAATAAGAGGATGTGGAGCGCCGACCTCTGTCCTTACGGCTTGTCCCCGAACATAGAGCTTCCTTTTCTTTCACCGTGTCAGCAGGGACGATCAAAGAAACCAGTCTGTGTGAGAATGTTTGCGTGTGGGCAGGAGAGGTCAATCCTTCTCTAACTCTGTTTGCCTGCCCACATAGAGAATTCCTCATTCCACTGCATAACGACTCAGAGCCCCCACAGGGCGCCATGATCAGTACATTAGTGTTTAGTTATCATGCACGACTCTGCAAATCCTCTAACCTCTAGCCTGTTGAATGGATATTATACATCATGCCTGTGGGGGCCCAGGGATGCCATCTAAACCTCTTTAGTGCCCCTCAGTGAAAGTCATGTAAATGGACTCTATTATCTTTGCCATTATAACCGCAGTGACTTCCGCACAGTGGTTGAGACGCAGTGTAAGATTGCAGCGGAATCGCAATAGCTGGTGGCGGGGAATATATGCGTTAAAGAATTTTATGACCTATTGTGCACAGATGTAGAATGGAGCCTGTGGCCCGTGCTCCTGTGAGCTGCCTTTATCTCGTACACTCTGGAGAAACAAAGCTGGCTCCTGGTGGAGCTTCTCAGACGTCCCTGCTCCTCAGCCACGGCCTATTCTATTCAACATAACTAATAGCTGCCTAATCACTGTCGGTAGGTTGATTTCCCCAAACACTCTTGCTTTATTTCTTCAGGAAACGTTACAGAGCCCCCATGGTTCTGTTAGTTAATAAGAAGGGCCCAGCTTCATGCAGATGGAGTTTAGATTACCACTGAGGATAAGGCCATTGTCAGGGCAGGTGCTGTAGTGTTTACATCATCACCCTCAGCTTCAGGAGGTGAGCAATACCACCTTGAAAACACACTTTCTTTTCATAATCTGTTTTGAAATGTAGCTTATACGCGAAGCGCGCTATGGATACATCCATGCTACTACGACATTGTTTGAAAACAATCTCTGTGCACACGAGCATTATGGCTCCAAATCAGTTTTAATCCCTGTCATCACTAATAGCCCTGAAAACACATCTCACGTTACCACTCATGTACACTAGGCAGGCACGTGTCGGTTTAGACAGAACTGCTCTTGTAATAGGTCATCTCCTCTGAATGTAAGCAGTGTATTACTGTAAAGAGCAGAATGTAACTTCACAGAAGCCCAAAACAAAATGGCAGAAACGCTTGTAAATGATTATCCATGTCGCGTTTTACACTAAATGGCTAATGCTGGTTGTTTTCATCCAGAAGGGTCATGTGATACGAGTCTAATGAATCAGCGAAGGCTACGTCATGACAAAAAAGACCCAATCCTCAAACGGTTGTGGCTGTGTGCGTCATTGTTTCTATACATCCCTAAAACTCTGTGGACGCCAGGCGTGTCCGTAGCAGAGTTCATTTTTATTTTCCATTTATGTTTCAAGAATAACCTTTGGCTTCACGGTGCAATAAATACACTATTCGTGTTTCTACATATTCCAAATGATATTTGCACCACAATGTTCTTCTTAGCGGAGAGTTAGGAGAGATTAAGAGTTTCATTATGCCCTTGACTTCCTCTCGTCCAATTACAAGCGAAACAAGCCAGCAGCTTGTGCAGGACACGTGAGAAGAAGAAACTGCTGTATCAAACTAAAAGCAGCAAGGAGGATTTATCTCCCCTGTGTTTCTGCTTTCTGCGTGCAGCGTCGTCTTGAATGGAGCGGATTATAGCCTGTAATCGGTTCACGACCCAGCACGTGAAAGCCAGCTGCGGCGTGCTAAAAATCCCATTATCCCCATACGCTCTATGTGGCCCAGCGAGCGTTGCAGTGTGTATTTCTGTGGTTGACTTTACGAGAGTGTGATACAGGATGAACTGCTTAGCTCGAATAATGCGGTTGTAGTCAGTAGCGTCTTAGCAGCGGTTCTCAGGGACACATTTCCCCCCAGTGTATTGACGTCGGTATTCTTCCTATATGCATCCGTGATGTGTTTATTGATTCGCCCAATCCCAATGATCACTTCATCCTACAGCTGCTTTCATGGCCGCCTCGCCGACAGCTCAGCTCATCCCACCTGACTCGGACCCCCTCTAGTTTTTGGCTGGTATGCCTATTGACTTGAATATAGATGAAAGATTAGGAAACACGTGTTGGATCTCCCCTCCCCCTGTGTTCTGTCTCTCCGGACGGCCCACTGATTAATCACGCCCAAATGTTCTCAGCAGCCTGCGGGCCTGTGTGTTGTGATAGCCTCTGTGTGGAGAAGTGCAAATAAATAATCGCTAGGTGTCTTACCCTGGCAGCAAATGATTAATGAAGCAGAGAAGTGGAGCAGAAGTACCCTGGCTTTCACCCCTCTGTCTGTCTCTCCCACACTCATCATGCTCTCTAGTTATCCTCCGTTCTCATAGGGCGTTATGTTTTAATCTAAGACGATATTGTACCTGATCGCAGAGGCCTCCTGTGTTAATATTGCCGGTTATTTGTCTCTTCTACGTCTAATAACCAACTGTGAGCCGAAATGATTACCGAGACAGGAAACGTCACTCAGTGAGTCGGCAGCGATGCCGTCTCGGCAGGCCCCCGAACAGAATTTCCTGAGGTCTTTCAAGGGAACGTGTGGGTGGGTTTGCGGGTGAATCGGAGTTCAACATGTGTATTTGAGAGTCTGAAGTTATTCCAGATTCTCCACTGCCTCGAAGAGGAGCGCAGCAGAAATACCTGGAGCCGTGTCTGAGGAGCAGATTGAAAAAAAACACTGGAAGAGATGAAAGCAGCTGTTAATCTTTGTCAGCAGTGCCAGAGGTGGGGAGTCTGCAGAGCAGGAGGAAAACATGTCTTCATTATCATCTGTCACCCATCAGCTGAAAAAGTGAATTTTCTTTCAGGACTTTTTTTTTTTGCTGCCTCGACCAATTTTGATGTAATAGCTGAACGTTTCCCCCCCGTCTCGCTTCTAACGCTGCAGTTTTCAGGAAATCTCCTGTAAACGAGTTAGAGACAATTGCTAGAGATTTTCCTTTGAGGACGTTTTTGATTGTCATTGCAGGTATTTTCAGCTCTTTCCTCCAGGGGCCCTAAATTGGCCCCCTTATCTCATTAACTGATCTTGCTAGTTAAAGGCATATTAGCATGATGTGATCATGAATGCTAGGAAGAACAATAAAGTGAACTGTAAATAGAATTATAGCCCTTAACTTTTACCCTAAATGTCCTTCCTTTATTGTCTTAAGCCCTCCCTAAGCCCAATAGCTTGGCATGATAGCTTTGTGGTCTTTCACAGAGGGTGACTGGGACGTAGGGGGAGACTGGAACCGCAGAGCTTTATGGGTAGGTCTTTAAAAAACGAAAACACCGGAAGGCAGTTTTACCACAAGAAGGGTTAGTCACCCACTGTGGATCATTTCCCTGCCAGAAATAATCCCTCCTCCATCATTAACGGGTTAACTGGCATAGACACACAGCACCTTCTCTGCAGAGTCCTCTGGGAAGTCAGGAGTCTGTTCTTCTCGACGCGACGTCCAGAAGCACAGAAGAAAAACCTGCTCAACGTAGTTCCCTTGATAGGCAGAATAAAACGAACAAAGAAGTTAATTTTACCTCTGTGTTGATACAAGCCAGTACTAGAATCCACTGTTGCTTTCCCTGATGTACCGTTGCAACAAAACAGGTTTCCTTGAATATTGATGTGTTTTTTTTTCTTTTGCGCCAACTGTTCCATTCATTCTTGGTCGACTGGGGATTCCCATCTTTGGGAATGAAGCAACTTCAAGCTGGCCGTGGCAGAGCGGCCCCAACAATCTTTTTTTCTCCCCTGTTTCTTTCTCAGGCAGAAAATGATTTACATCCTTGTGGACAGCGCTTCACTGGCACAGAGCCAGAGTCGCTGATCGAAGAGAGGACTCTCACCCTGCCGCTCCCTCTCTCACCGCCTCTGTCTTTCTGACTCACCAGCATTTTCTCCTTGTTGGAGATTCTTCCACCTTTTCCATCTCATTGATCTCTAATTTCAAATCTTTTAAACCTCCAGCTTTACCTCTGCACTGCCCTTCTCCCTGTTCCCGACTTTTACTTTCTTCCTGTTTTTGAAACAATCTTCCGTTATTCAAGCTATTCTCCAGAGGATGCACTAACCCCTCGTTGTCTACCTCAGTCCTCAGAGTTCTGATGAGAATTTAGGGCAACATCCACATTGTGTTTTATTTTTTCTCCAGTGGAGAAGTTTGGAAGCACTGCTGGCCCCGTTTTAGTTTGAAAACTCATTGTTTGGAAATCATGACTCAGTCACCCGTAATCACATCCAGAGTGGTTCTTATCAGTCACAACTCCACTACCTGCGGCAAATGAAAACGCTGTAAACACCAACAGTTCCTCCTGTCGGTTGGAGGTTACTTTTCACCATATTTGTTTCTCGTTCAAAGTATATGCTGCAAGTAAGCAACTAAGTTTAGAGATTATTATCTGCTTCCTGTTTGCACCAGCACACCCAGTGTACGTGATTGGTCACATGATATACCCTTTCAGGTGTGTTAGTATGGACTGGGACTTTTAGTGATGCGGCAGATGAGCTGCTTGAATCCACATTCATGACATGACTAAGACAAGCTACATTCGTATCGACTTTGTCTGGAATCTTCTCTTCTCACATTGTATTCAGAGATGTGACATGATTGGATTTGGCCTAACCTAATTTGCCAGGGATAGGTGCAGAGGAGATGTGTGTGCAGCCTTGGGTTGTCAGCAGTCAGCGCACAAATTATGCCCCATTTGGTATTCTGTGTCCAAGGCCAGACACTACAGGAACAAAAGACTCGCCGAACACCTTATGGAAACAAAGAGCTTTTCTAAAAGGCCTTGGTTTAATGTGTTTGGAACGTGCCAAGTGAGATATTGCTCAGCTAACTGGACATCACAGTCATTGCTGTCTGGTTTAGCTGAGGATCCATTTATCTATTTCTGAGGATTCATAGAATGCGTGCAAATCCTAGCCTGGAGGTGTTTGGCCACTTCTTGTAAACTGCTGCTGTGTAAACTGACACGAGAGAGAGGGGCGGTCTTCCGTCAGTCATTAAAACAGCCGAGCAAGCGGGCTGGCTTCCATGCAGGTGAAGGCTTCAGAGATTCAGAGCTTTCGATTGATAAGATTCAGCTGACAGTCAGATAAGCCTGTTAGTTCTCTTCTCCATTTAATGTATTCTGTGCTGCCGAAGGAAAGAGGAAACACAATTTTTGGGCGGAATAACTGGAAAGATCAGGGTTTTTGTTGATGAGATAACCAGACTGCACAGAGGGAAGTGTATGCACCTCCGTCTCCTGGTGAAGGATTTTGTTAGTAGCTTCTGTAAAGTAAAATGTTGTCACAATTACATTTTCAATCTTAAACAAAATCTCCGTCCACACAGCAAATTTGCATTCATATAAACAGGCCTGACGAACATTCACATACACTGGGCTTGCGTGTGCAGGTATCCGTACCAGAGTTGATGCGTTATAAAGGCTTCTTCAAGAGAAAGCCTTTATATGTCCGGTTGCGGCCTCAGGGATTAGTTGTTTTGAGTGATTTAGAATAAACAAGAGGAAGTGAGAGAAACTAAATTAATGTTTATACCAGTGGTCCCTTGATTGCAGGGAGACTCTGGAAAGGAGACAGACTCATTACCAGACTAATCCTCAGCGCCACACAGGAGGCCCGGAATCCACTTTTTCATGCATTTGACAGCCTGTTCCTCAGTTATTGTCCCCATGTGCCTCATGCTGTGCGTCAGGTCACCTGAATCTGCTTATTTCCTTGGTTATTTTAAGAGCCCACCCTACGTGACCCCTTCGGCTTTTAGTGTTGGGGCAATGCATATATTTATACATGGAAGGCCATACATCTGAGGGATGCTGACAACCACAGCAAACAGTCCCTCTGAGATATAGCTACTGTGGTCGACTCTGAGTAGGAGGGTTTTATGGCGTGCGGGCATTTGTCTCATACTTAATGATCAGCATCCTGACCTTGCTAGTAAATCTTGTCTGGGGTGGGCCTTCTTGCTGCCAGGGCTGGTTGGCAGAGTATGACATCATCCCCTCTTCTCTGTGTGTGCATGATATGGATGTGTGTCTGTGTGTTCAGGGGCTGATGTCATGGTCTTTTAATCACCAGTGAGGCTTGGCGGCGGCTGGGTCGGACTGCCAGTGACCTGGGCACACAGCCATCGAGGCCGGCGTTGAAAATGAAGATTTGTGTTAATCCAATCCCAAATTTGAACCCCCCCAAAATATAGGAAGTGACGTCAATCTGCTCGGTGGAGTTCGACCATTAGCCTGCTTCTCTTACTAAGTCTGTATTTTCTTCTCGAGTTAAGCTCAGTTGGAAGATGTATGTTATCCCCCCCACGACTTAGGGGCAGAGGGCTGTTTGATCGCGTCAGGGGCAGCCCATCAATAAGACAGTGTGTACTGATTTTAGCTCTGGGGAGGTTTCCTATTGATTAGCCTTTGACTCAAAAACATAGCACCTCACCTGATAGGCCAACACACATCCTGCCCAATCAATCATCACCATCTGCTGGTATGGCACTTTGGGCTTGACAGTCTCTCTGCTGCTCAACAACAACAGCACGGCTCCATGCACACACTGTATATCCTCCAAAGATATCTCACATGCCTTCACTACTGAGCTCGGGATAAATTTTCAATGTCTCCAGCAGCGAGCGAGCGAGCCCGACTCATTGTTGTTGTAGTCATTATCACTGCATGGTGCCGAGGCTGGCTGGAGCCCAGTATTCCCACCTCCATTCATGAAGAGCGACGACGGCCTGCTAATCAGCAACAGCGTGAGGGAAGATTCGCTGTGGAGCAGTGTGATATCAGAGCCGGTGATCACGATTCCTGCATGAATGGACAGGGCATCCTTATCTTGTCCGCAGAGAAGAAGAAAAAAAGGAGAATCACAGAAAGGAAATGTCAAGGATAGTAAATGTGGCCAACATGGTAATTAGCCACAGGAAGAAGCTACCTAAAGAGGTGTAGCCGGGGACAAATTTTACACAAACAAGCTAATTGGCGCACCAGCTAATGATTCTCTGGGGCCAGAGGAATTTCTTTTGTTAATTTGACAAAGCTTGAATAGAAGGCTGGAGCCATTATTGACAGGAGGTCCAAGTGGAGCTCTGAAAGCAGTAGGCAAAAGCTTCTCCAGGCTCTCTGTCCTCTAGTCATTGACCTCCTCCAATCGCTCCACTCCTTCACTGTCCCTCCCTCCGGTTGTGAGGACAAATCCTGGACGTCCTCTCTCGAACAAAAGCGCTGGGAAAACCTTTTATTCTAACCAGTCCATGATTTTACATCTGTCTTGCTGCGGCTCATTTATATATATTACCGTCATTATCTGTCTCTGCGGTCTGTTCATAAGGAGACAGTGATGGAGCTGAAAGGCTATCAGGACAGTTCCAACTGTGGCTGTCCTCTGTTATTACTTCATTTTGATGTATAACAGTTGCAGTAGGCATAAGACCAATGACCAGTCACACTGTAAGGGTGACCAATGTCCGCATTAGTATTGTCTTCTTTTCATTGACTACTGCCAGCCATGATTCAAAGGGATTCTTTGGTCAAGCTTTTTGCTCCTGAGAATCGCCACCTCAGGCAAATTAATTTAGACGCTCTGCACAAAGGCAGAGGTGAGCTCGCTGTGGCAAGGAGGAAGATAAAGGTTATGCGACGTATCAGACCGCTTCTTACTCTGCACCTTCAAATAGATCAGCCGTTCTGTGGCTTTTTATTTTAGTGCAGGGTTGTTGTTGTTTTTAACTCTAAATTTAATCCAGCAGGGTTCATATAAGGGGCACTATGTCAGAGGGAGAGAGGCAGAGAGAGAGAGAGCTGGGCGCTTGTGCTGAATGCACTTTCATCTGGCAAGTCTCACACCCACTCCGTCTGCAGACGTGTTGTAGGAGGCACTCTGCAGCCAATGCCGAAGCCTTTCCAACAGGACTGGCTGGTCGGGGGCTGTGAGGGCTTACTGGTAAATTAGCAGCCCAGGGAATACAGGGTACTCTCACCCCGGTGCTCGCCCACTCACATGCTTTCATTCCCCTTTTTTTACCCTTGACCATTGACTGACTGCACTCTGTCTCGCTGGCCGGCATAAATCTGCCTTTCTAACATGTCGTCTGTTCATTGTGTGCCCTCTCATTACTCTCGCTCACACTCTTTTTTTTTTTTTTAAATCTCTCACAGCTTCCCAGTTGAGTCCAAGCATCGCTCATTCAGGCAATCCATCTTTCTGCTCTTAAGTATATCCTTCCTTATCTGTGTGTCACTCCTTATGATTAATAACACTCTCATTCATTTGGCTAATTACATCCGTTAACAATGGCTAAAAAAAAACACAAATGTGCTCAAGTGTATACACACACACACACACTCACACACTCATACATGCATGCACTGTATATGCCTACTAACCAAATCTGTTTGAAGTGTGGGACCCTAAAAGAAGAGAGGCTCCTGTGTGCATTAAGTATTCATGTGACGTGTGGTGGGGTGCACATGTGTGTGTGCTGGGGTTTGAGACAGAGTGTGTGTGCGTGTGTGTGCGCGTGTGTGTGTGTGTGTGTGTGTGTGTGTGTGTGCTTTGTGCATGTGGGTTGAGAGAGAAAGAGAATACTTACAAATTGCGCCGCGAGCAGCCAGCAATCGAGCGCTGACACCTCGTCTGGCAGTCAGAGGGAAAAGGGGCTGGGCTGTGGAAAGAAAGAGAGAGAGAGGGAGAGGAGGGAGTCTGTGTGTGTGTGTTCGTGTGTGTAATAATGTGTGTGTGAGGGAGTCAGAGACAGAGAGCAAGGCAGGGAGAGGGAGAGAGAGGAGCGAGAGGGAGCAACACGGCAGGACAGCTGCCAGCATTTCACCGATAGCAGGAGAGGGACCGAGAGGCGGAACCGGAGTAGGAATTCTCCTCATTCTCAGCCACCCAAGGAAATTTTCCAGGCTAGCCAGGCGTGTTGATTCTCTCCCCCCCCCCGCCCTCCGTCTGCCTGTGAGCAGCACAGACACTGGGAAGGATCTGGACATCAGGACCTGCAGCCATTCAAGAGCAGACACACCACAGTGGATTAACCGAATGAGAGGAAAACCGTGCAGCCTGTGGGATGAATGGATTGTGAAAGAAGCACTGAGAAGCTAGGAGAGGAATCTGTTGCAGGGTTTTTTGCGTCTCTGAACTGACGCTGAACTTTTGCCGGTGACGAGGGATGGAAAGAGTTGGAGGTGCTTTGAACGGAGGAGATTCACTTTCTCATCCTCACCTCCTCTCATCCGCCTCCTCCTGAGAAGCTCTCCGGACTATACCTGCACACCTCCCTCCCGCTGTGGTCCTACTGCTTTTCTCCTGCAGGACACCCATCCTGTCTGCCCACCTCCACCCTACCCCACCTGGCGCTGCTTCCATTCTGGTTACTATGACGCCCACGCCCCCTCCTCCTCCTCCTCCCTCCACCCCTCCAGCTTCTCACAAACGTCTGTGAAATCAAGTGGAACCTCGATGATTGCGATCGGAGCAAAAAGGACCCCTGTGCCCCAACTCGCAAGCCGCCCCGCCTTGTGCCGTGCTTTCTGCGACTGTGCCAGTGTGTCAAATGCGCAAGTAATGGAGAACAGTGACAGCACAGGCATTGACCGCAAAGTTGAACTCTATCAGTCGTCTCTTTTTTGACTATGACCATAAACTAGATAATGGATTGGAAAGAGCTGTAAGTACAACAGTGCAGCATTTTCTCACTGGTGCATGCTCACACCAGACACTGCATGAGAATAATTTGCACAAACTCAACACTGATACCAGCCCAGAAAAACCTCGGCTTTGTGCACACACCCTCCTCCGTGCATTTAGACTAAGTTGTGCAAGTAAACAGCTTCATTAGCATGGAGATGGGGAGTGAACAGGTGGACAAGCTGTTGTCGAAGAAATCTGAGCCTCTCCTCACACAGCCTATTTCCCATTGACTGATCGCGTGGTCGGGAAACGCAGGGAGAGGGAGAGAAAGAAGGAGGGAGGGAGGGAGAGAAGAGGGAGGGAGAGAAGGTGACAAGCAATTAATTTCCCTGTGCACATGTGGTTTTGGAGAGAAAAAAGCAAACCATCCCTTTTTTTCCTCACCTTCCACTGAAGAACACATGTGCACCATTGTGCAGCATGTATTAAGATCTCAAGGTTACAAGCACGGCATTCGGTAGTGAGCACTCCTCACTGGTCAAGACAATTATAAATCGGCACAGTGCCGCCTTTTCCCCTCTGTATGTTGTGTGTTATGGTGACTCCTGGTACCTGATGCCTGATTTATCTCTTTGCCGGGAAAGGAAGAGACAGAATAGGGTGTGAGAGAGAGAGCGAGTGAGACAGAGACGAAGCGACAGGGCGCATCTATCTTGAACGAACGTGCCGTGGATACCTCTCATAAATGTGCATACACACACACACAGCCACGTGTACTCTGGTGTTGTTTCCCCCCTTTTCTCTCCCTCCATCTCCCATTCATCTATTCCATCTCATTTTTCTTCCTCCCTGTCACACGATCCGTCTCGCATGCTATCACACATGGGCAGCTCCCCGGGGAGAGCCTTCTCCTTTAGCCCCCTTGGATGCAATAATTATTCCATCAGCCGGTAGTGTGTTCCCTGATTGTGCTCTTGGGCTGTCGCTGCAGGGGGCGTACAGTTGGGAGAGGGTACCGCTGAGGAGAGGAGGGGCTGGGGCTGGGGTCGTCATTCCATGTTGCAGGGAGAGGAGTTGGGAGGGGAGGAGGTGCTGGGTGGGTTGTGTTTTGGGCTGGAGCCCACCCAGTGCTGCCCAGAGGAGCCTGGTGCAGGACTAATGAGCTCGACTGACCTCTTAGGAAAATACTGCTCGCCAGGACGCACATTGGTCTGCACTTTTTTATTTGCTCTATCCCTCTTTCTCATTTGCCTCGTTTCCTTCACTTCTCCTAAAATCCCTTCGCTCTGCAGAATTTTCATCTTTTAATTTCTCCCTGCAATTGTCATTCACTCCCCGTGCTAGTATTTTCCTTCGTGCTGGCGATCACCTCTTTGCCTTGAATGCAATTGTCTGAATACCCACATCTTGAGCAGAAAAAAATAACATTTGAGTGAATTGGATGTCCTTGGCGTATTACTTTCTTCCACTGACCTTGAATTTCCAGCTGAGGTGCAGTTTTAGCTGATCCAGGGCAATGCCATACCTGGAACTACTCTCTGTCTGGCTCGATTCCCTGCAGGCCTGGCAGAAATATTGGTGCTGCCCTTTTAGCTACAGGAATCTAGACAGAATGGAGTGTGTATGTGCCAGACTCTTTTGGCCCTGTAGCCAATCTACGTCCCCTCAGTGCCGTCTGGGACACACTCGGCCTAGATGACAGTGGATTTTAATTAGAGGACCCTCAAAGAGCTGGATCCAGTTACGATAGAGGGCTGAGAGCCATTTGTCCATTAAGATTCCACTAAGGTAGAGGAGGGAGCTGGGTTCACCTGCCTGCCTCTCTGTCCACCTCATTTAATGTAAAGGATCAAAACTCCCAATGCACCGTACCAGGCTACAGCTTTGATTTAAATGACAGGGGGAACGTACACTGTCATAATTGCTTAGTTGTACTTGCAGAAATGGACATGACTATATCCCAGGAGGCCGTGCTTCAGCGGCCCTCGCCTGTCATGTCGGTGACAGTTTTTTGTGTTTGAGCAAGATAAATTCATGCTCTTGCTCTGCCCTTCCTGCTCTAACAGCCTACACATGGTCCCTGACAGTTGAAAGGCCTATTTATTTATTTTTATCTTATAGATTTGTGGTTTCTGTACAGATATCGAGGTGGGAGAGAAGTAAACTGGTTCCAGGTGAAGTTGAAGGGCTTAATCATTACCTTCTTTGTGGGGGAAACTGAGTTGGGAGTTGGAAGAAAAGGAATATTTTAAGTGAAGAAAAAGTGGGAGTGGTGGGGTCGGGAAGCTTTCCTGCTGACTCTGTTTGCTTTGTCAGACCAACAGGACTTCGGTGACCTTTATGTTACAGCCTGTGATTTCTGCACACCCTTAATAATGTCAACGTAGACCATTAAGCTCTTGGTTGTGTAGCTCACTAGAAAACAACACCTGATCTAAAAGCAATTTGTTTATACATGAACATGGCCTTGTTGTTCTTTCTAAGTTTGTCTTCAATCTCCATTTTTCTTTTTGTATTCCAGGGCAGCTCAGAAGCTGAATCTGTCCTCCAAGCGCAAGAAGCACCAGCCCTCGCTGCTCCACCCACAGGAGCCCTCCATCTACCCCACAAACTTCAGTGGCATCCTGCAGGTCTCGCCGCCCCCCGCCCCGCCATGCCTGCTCCGAGCCGTGTCCAAAGTAAAAGAGAACCCAGGAATGGGAAAGGTGAGAGCCGGCATGTACGCTAAAGACTCAGGGCTGAATGCATTATTTTAATACCCATAAAGTACACAAAGAGGATGGTGAATACATGTGACTAAACCCCTTCTCACATTTTGTCTTGTACGCACACACACACACACACACACACAGAGGCTTATTGAAGGGGAGAATGCAGAGTGGCTGCACACTGGCCAAGAGACAGCTAGTTGTCTGGTACAGTCCGCACAGATACAGTCAGATAAGCCTACTGGAATGTCATGAATTCACAGAGTTTGTGCTACCAGCTCCCTCCGTCTGAACACAGAAAGAGAGCCAAAACTATAATTCACAAGTTGCCTCAACAGCAGGAGTTTAATTCCATTTAAGGTATACGGTGTGTGACGTTGAAATTCGGCTGGCAGCAATAGGAAGGTCATTAAACAAAGCTGTATAAACACGTCGCTCTTCCTTTGTGGTTTATTGAGTATTGTTTGTCAGAGCCGGTGTCCTGTATTTATAAAGCAGAAGAAGTCCCCCGAACAAGATAATATCCCACCAGGATAGGAAGTGCTCGCTTCTGTTGCGAGGTATATAGACGGTCGAGATTCTGCCACATACTGTAAATCTCCCATTGACACGCGGACGTCATATAAAAAAATGCAGTGTTATTAACAAGCGTCGCCACACCTGAGGTTTACTGTGCATCACATCGGCCGGTTTTAAAAGGGGAATCGAGATTTATGATGTTGTTCCAAACGGATCAGACCTGAGTTTCAGGTTTTCTTATGGAAAAGCAAAAACATCTGAGTTCGCTCTCTGTTTCTTTGTCTCTCCCTTGTGGAGTCACATTTTCAGCATAGCCTGCTTGTTTTTTGGCTTTTCCTGTGTCTGTTTCGTATTAATTCACATAATTCAATTGTGCACGACTTGAGTGAACATCTTGTTTCCATCAACCCATATGTGGGTCACTTCCAACCCTCCACTTTTGACATGGACCTGTCTCCTCAGGCATGGGCAGTTGAGTGGATGGAGGAATGCCAAAGCCCAACTAATGGATTTAGTGGGGGATCAGGGGACAGGGAAACAGCGGCCATTAGCACGGAGTCTGAGGTGTGAAAATACTGTAGCCAATCCTCCGCGGCCTCTGGTGTCTGATCTATGCCAACATAAATAAACCGAGACATTAGTTCGCCTGGTAGCCTCTGTCTGCTCGACGGCAACTCCGCGAACGTGGGAGCCCAGTTTAAATATCACAGCAAAGGTAATTTACTCAACATATGCACACGTCAGTCAGGATAACAGCCCCCTGTAGAGTTTTAAGAGAGTTTGCACTTGGCCTCAGGAATCCAAGATGAATTCATCGTCTGAAAGAAAACAACTTCCAGCGGCATTGCTGTGGAGCGTGCGGGAGTCTGGGTCTGTAGCAATATTTATATACTAGTCAGGGGAAGAATGGACCTTTTGTGTGGGAGTGAAGACAAGTAGAGTCCCCCAGCTGAGCAGAACAGTCATCTGTCAGAAAGGGGAAGGGAGTAAGCTGTATTTTAAGGGTTTTGTTTCCATGCCTGCGAGGCATCACAGGTACTTTTTCAAGAGGTTTTGAAATGGTTCGGGATTGAGTTCCCTATCATATCCATTGCAGGATATAGAACCATTCCGTTGATATAATGAGGCGAAACACTAATCACTCAGGGGGTTGACAGGGACTCCAAAGGTCTTTATACATATCCCCAGAGCTGTTTACGTCTCCTGTCAGTCACAGATATGTTTCCACTGTGCCTCCGCAGAAAAAAAGGAATGGTGTCTATCTGACCATCAGATTGTAAAGCAATATAGAGTCGACAGGATTTCTAAAGAAGGTCATTGTTAATGGGGGTGTAATATGGCCTCACCCACACCGACCACACACAGTGCAGCATGGTCGATTCGGGTAGCGGTGAAATTTGCTGTTGTTTGTAGGGGGGTGGGAGGGGGGGCGCTGTACACAACTTGCTGAACGACTTCCACTCTGCAACCATGGCAATATCTTTAGACACGAACAGGCTTTTCAAGGTGCTGCCCAATCGACACCTTTAGACATAAACCGCAATCCTAGTTAGCATTTCCGATGCGGGCTTGATGAACTACACCAAGACCTGTGGAATGTGTAAAGACTTGGAATGTCAAGACCCAGAATGCAACAGGGCGACTTTCCAGTTTCTTAATGCCGGCGTGGCCAGTTTTCAAGAAATATACGGGGGACGGAGAGGAGAAGGAGGAAGACTGAGTGGGTGGGCGGGATGAGAGTGAGGGAGGGGGCCATATGCTCCTGCACTCCCATGCTGGCGAGCTGCTCCTGGTCCAGAAAAACAACCCACTCGAGGGATAATCCTCGCAGCAATGCACCTCGCACACATTAATGTCCACCATTTGCTGCTCTGACTTTCGTCTCGCACCTTGCTGCCTCGCCGACGCCACTATACAACGTGTTGACCCACCGAGCTCGCCAAGTCAATGCGACCGAGTGTTTCCATAGCAACCTTCCATGTCCATCAACTCTGCAATGTGCACGTGACGTTCAATGCACAAAGCTGAACCATGCTCACAGCTGTGATCCTAACCTATGTTCAGAATTTCAGGGCATTTCTCCTGGAGTAAAAGATTTTAAGTATGATGTGATTTTTTTTTTCCTCTAATATGTTCAACCAGAAAAAAGCATTATTACGTCGCTCTACTGAGTCCGTCTACACATATGAATCATCCCTGCTTTACTTTCTGTTTCTCTCTCTCTCTTTTTAAATTCAGGTGAAAGTGATGATGCGGATCTGTCCGTCTCTGGAGGCGGCGGACTCCTCAGAGTCTCAGTCTTTTTTGAAAGTGGACAGTAGGAAGAAGCAGCTGACCCTCTACGACCCCGCATCCAGCCCGCCGCACTCCAGTTCAGGACATCGGAGATCTGCCACGGTGGCCGTACCAAAGATATTCGCCTTCGATGCTGTTTTTACCCAGGATGCCTCACAAGTAAGGACCAGTATGAGTGGGTGTGTTTGTCTGGTGGTTTTATTAGGTGTTGTTTAGGACTTCAGCGTCTCAAGGGCAAAGGGACATCTCTCCGCTGTGGCAGGGTGTGGCCAGGGGCTTAGAGAAGAAATTCTTGTCTTGGGTCAGAGGGCGTCTGTACCAGTGTGGCTCTAACAGCTGGGCTTTTTAAGGCCCCTGGGGAATGATTTGAATCCACTCCAGTTATATGTAACCTCTCCTTTCATAGAACAGCTATATCTAACCTCAGGCCTCTGCAACTCAGAGCAGACATACCCAGTAAGAACTAAGACAAAGGTCATATACATGTGTACTCTATGGTAACTCTAGGTGCACACTAGCCATTCTCTCTCCATAGCTTAAACAAACAGCGTTTTTTATAATGTGGTTTGTCAGCCCTGCAGAATGTTAGAAAAACCTGAGGTCCAATATTTCACGTATGTCCCCGTGGTGCAGTAAGGCTCTAAATAGCCGAGGGCAGAGGAGATTGTCATTACTATGTCGGACAGCGATTCTGTACCGGTGAGAGCCTCAGATCTTCTTTCTTACCACCTACTCGGAGAAAGTATTTTGCGCAGTAATCTGCCGGTAACGAAAGCCTAAGTGTTGCCGCCGCAGCGCTGAGGCCAAGCTGCTAGATTGCACCGCTGGGACGGCGCTGCTGGTGGCTAAGGGTAACAGCAAGCTGCTCTGCTGTTAGAGGCCTTGTTTGCTGCGTGATGTATGGAGAAGGGAACTCTCCTTCCACAAGCCCTGCCCCAGAGGACCCATGCTGAAACAGCTTGCGAAAATGAGCTCCACGTTGCAGCACACACACACACACGCATCCAGTGTGATGTAAAATACTGAAACCATTAAGGTGATTTGCTGTATCCAGTAAATAGCTGTTTGGTTAATATGTTACCAGTTTGGATTCATTGTTCTCATGTTGGCCTGTTGCACTGTATTCCTCGGATGAGGCTGAATGGTAAACTGACTGTGAGGGCGCTGTCTCTGTGCGTTTTTCACAGGCTGAGGTGTGCTCAGGGACCGTCGCCGAGGTCATCCAGTCGGTGGTGAACGGTGCCGACGGCTGCATCTTCTGCTTCGGCCAAGTCAAGCTCGGTAAGCTCCTCCACTGGCAAGAGATTAGACGAGAGGCTTTGTTAGTAGCCGTGGAAACCTCTCATTGCTCTTTGTTAGCCACACTCGATGTCCACAATTGGCTTAGCGGTGCACCGGGGTGAGTCAAGGAATGGGGGATTGGAGGAAAGGAATGGGAAGTGAGTCCGGAGAGGGGAGGGGGGTGTTGAGGGATAAAGTGCTGCATCCAGGCTTCAGGGCTCAGTTTGTAATTAAAATCTTAGTAATTGGCCTGACCAGTGTTCTTAGGCTGAGGGGCTTGTTCCCCTCATGCAAGGAGCAGCTATAGTTCTACTGCTGCTGGTATAAGCCCTTTTACACCCATTTGATTTCAATTTGGGGATACACTAAATATTACCTCTGAAACCCCCACCTCAAACATTATTAATTATTTATATCAGCAGTTGTTAAACACAATAAGCCTCAGAGAATAACCAATTTCAGCGCCAACTCATTTGTCGTCAGTCCGAACAGCTTGATCGAAAAAGTCATTTTAATTTAAACACCCTGTGTGAGTGAGCCAGCGTTAACTGTGCTTCCCAACACTTCCATTTCCATCCCTCTCTCTCTCGTTCACACGTCCGCAGGAAAGACATACACCATGATCGGCAAAGACAGCTCCACTCAGAGCCTCGGCATCGTGCCCTGCGCCATTTCCTGGCTCTTCAAGCTCATCAACGAGCGTAAGGAGAAGTCGGGCACGCGCTTCTCCATCCGAGTGTCCGCAGTGGAAATCTTTGGAAAGGACGAGGAGCTGAAGGACCTGCTGTCGGAGGTGTCAAGCGGCAGCCTGCAGGAGGGCCAGTCCCAGGGTATCCACCTGAGAGAGGATCCCATCTGTGGCACTCAGGTTGGAAGCGTTCCTCCTCTCCACTTTCTCTTTGTCTGCTGAATCCTTTCATGCTCCCTGCAGGTTATAAAGTATTAGCCCGCCTTGGTATTGATCTTTTTCTGTGTATGATCTACCTCTTCCTCTCCCAAAGATGTTTGACTTTATCCCGTGTGTGCATGTGTGTTTTTATCTCCCTGGACTCTCCCTCTATCCCACCTGCCTGTGAAATCCTTGCTTTATATTTCCGCCAAACCCATCTGTGGTATTGATGGCTTTTTCCTTACCTTTGTATTGACTCTGCTGTCAGCATCCATCAGCATCTATTACCCGTGTGTTAGCGCCAGTCCTCTGCAGCACAATGGAAGTATTATTGGGGGATGGTGGCATGCTGTAGGTTTGAAGGCACTCACAGGTGTTGCTGTCAGATGTTGTTTTTGGGGATCTATATGGACTCGTACTTCAAAGACGGTGCACTTCTGTGAGGCTCCTTCATGCTCTTCCTCTCAGCAGCCACGTGTCGGCTCCCTTCATGATGCATCCCGCCGTCTCTCTCTCTCTCTCTCTCTCTCTCTCTCTCTCTCTCTCCTACCTCCTCCTCTCTTTCTGTATTTCCCCCACCACTATCATCACATCCATGGCATGGGAAGTGTCCCTGCCTCCTGCTGTACCATTACCTCTCCTAATCCTCCGCCCTTCATGTGCATATCTGCTGTTTTAATTGCCCCCGAGACCCAATCTAATGGGCAAGAAATGTGTGTTGAGGTCCAATTAACGGGCTCCCCTCACGTTCTCCTTCCTCTCGACCCTTTTTTACATCTAGACGTTTTCTCAAGCCCCGTGTGGTCTCCTTTGCTCAACCTACCCCTGTTTTCTGTCTCCACCTTCCCCCCCTGTTCAGCTCCAGAATCAGAGCGAGCTCCGCGCCCCGACCGCTGAGAAGGCTGCCTTCTACCTGGATGCAGCCATAGCCGCGCGCAGCACAAGTACACCGAGTGCAGATGAGGAGGACCGACGCAACTCCCACATGCTTTTCACCCTGCACATTTACCAGTACCGCATGGAGAAGAGCGGCAAGGGAGGAAGTAAGTGCTTACATTTCTACATCTACGACCCGGATGGCTTTGAACCACCATATTGCCATCAGACATTCATAGCACAGAACTAAATGGGCACTCAGTAGAGACAGGCCCTTTGTGGAAACACATTTAAATTAAGAGATCTGTATTGTTTTGGATCTGCACCTGCACCTTAACATATGATCCATAAATTACTCTCTGAGAAATCTAGAGATGCTGAAAAGAGTCCTATCTCACAATGTTAAAGAAAGTAAAAAGATTATCTCTGGATCCACCCCCTGATCTGAATCTGTACAAAAGTTTAATTGATTCTTTACAGACCCATAGCTTATTTTTCCACCAAGTTTCGTGGTAATTTGTCCAGTAGTTTTTGCGTAATCTTGCTAACAAACAAACAAACAAACAAACAGACAGATGTGAAGACATAATTGTTACGTGAAGCCTCTGTGTGGAACCGCATCAGCAATGATCAGTATATGTCCTCTCTTAAATACGTTTATGTAAAGGTGACCTGTCTTTCACGCTGAATAATCACAAGATTGTTGTGCTGTGAACAAGAAGGCAAATAATAATTACCCTTTAAGTATGAATGAAATGTCAGACACGTCCATTACTTGAAATCTGTATGGATTAATTACATCTGGTCTCAGGAAGACAGACATAGTTTTCTGTTTTGGTCAGGATCAAATGAATATTTGAAATCTCTCTGACAAAAGTTTAACGTTTTGCTGCTGCTGTAGAAATTGCATCTCTCCCACATAGCAATGTGTGAAACAGTGATTTTCAGTATGACAGCCAATTCTCCCAAGATGCGTTTAATTCATAAGCAGGAGACCGAATATGTGCTTCTGATTGTCATGTTGGTTCTTTAATTTCTTATGTGTCTAACCAACGGAGCCTCCTTGTTACCACAAGTTAAACATCTGGTGGGAGTTTACCAGTCTGGCTGCTATTTGATTCATTTCACAGTGGGAATCCTGTGCATCTACAAATCACACGGCTCTGACAGTCACCGTTCTAGCGGCTACTCCTGTCATTATGGCCCAGTGTGTGAGGAGCTGAGTTAGGGTTTTGGGGAGTGTCTGCAATCTGCTCATCTGGTTCTTCTTCTGTTGTTTGCTCAGTGTCGGGCGGACGGAGCAGGCTGCACCTCATTGACCTGGGAAGTTGTGAAAAGGTTCTGAGTAAGAGCAGAGAGGGAGGAGGAGGCCAGTGTCTCTCTCTGAACGCTCTGGGAAACGTCATCATGGCTTTAACAAATGGAGCAAAGCATGTCCCTTACAGGTAAGACAAATAACATTAAAACTTTTAGCGGATATAGTAATTGTCCCTGGATGTGTCGTCAGTCTTGCTGGTTTGCTGTGTGACCATTTATTTAGTTTGTTTAGCCTCATATTACAGCTTTTACTGATGTTGCACAAGCTTTTGTTAGAGTTCCTCGGGCGTGAGAGGATTAATTAGTCATTCATTTGGGAGGATTTTTCAGCTCAGAGAATTGAAAATGGCTCCTTCTGGAATCATGAAGGCTACCTTTTATTGTGATTTTGAAATGTTACCGTGCTGTTTGCTGATAACGATGTAAACGCATACTCCCCCCCCAGGGACAGCAAACTGACAATGCTGTTGAGGGAGTCCCTTGGCAACATCAACTGCAGAACGACCATGATCGCCCACATCTCCGACTCGCCTGCCAACTACGCTGACTCACTCACCACCATCCAGCTGGCATCACGGATCCACCGCATGAGGAAGAAGAAATCCAAGGTAGAGTGATGATCCGCTTAGCACTGATAAATCTGATTTAACATATGCAGTAATAAACATATATGATAATCAAGTGACAGCAAAATGGTACATCTGTTAAGCAACAATCATTTAGATGTTTGAATTAAAATAACTAAATAATGAATCCCGTAACAACTGTTCCCCATTTAATGTTACGGCAATGATGATGTGTTAATGATAATGCCGAGTAATTGATATTCAACATTATTTTAACCATTACTTTGCTAATGTGCATGTGCAACTTTTATGACATTGATCATATTTCACTCCGGGACTTAGGCCCTCACATTTTTCTTGCTGATGTAATTTTGGAGCGATCAGGCAAATTAATATGTGAATACTTCTGCAAATGAAAGATTATTAGTGCGGTAACTCAGAGCTAGTTCATCTCGGCTCCTCAACACATTATCATGTAATCAATACCACCGCCTAAGGAAGTGTGTAATGCATTCCCTCGGATTAGGGAAATATATGCTCCTGATAATTAGGTGGAATGACAGCATGTATTTATTTGGTATTGGACGCTGGCATGATTACAATGCATCCACATATAGCAATTCATATCGTTGACATTAATTTCTGTCTGACTATTGACGTGCACTTTTAACCTTAAGATAAATATCGACTGGTAATTTCATAGCCCTGCAATTTAGTTCACTATGAATTTGTTAAGAAGTGAATTCACAATAAATCACAAGGGTTACAACTGGTTTGTAAAATTACAGGATTGTTACATTAACATTTTGAGAGGATAGAATTACATTACTGTCATCGGTTAATGAGATCGTGTTTAAATCCAAAGAGACTAATGTCTTGATCTCTACTTCGCAGTATGCATCCAGTTCATCTGGAGGGGAGAGCTCTTGTGAGGAAGGGAGGATCCGCCGGCCGCCTCACCTCAGGCCCTTCCACCCTCGGACAGTAGCCCTGGACCCAGAGCTGCCCTCTCTGCTCAGTGACCCGGACTACTCCTCCAGTAGTGAACAGTCCTGTGATACTGTCATTTACGTTGGGCCGGGGGGAACTGCAATCTCAGACAGAGAGCTCAGTGACAATGAAGGCCCCCCTGCTTTTGTTCCAATCATCCCCTCGCTGAATAGGAGGAGGTCTACAAAAGATGGCCCTATGGACAGAGACCAGTTCTTCAAATGCAACACATTTGCTGAGCTGCAGGAGAGGCTAGAGTGCATAGACGGCAGTGAAGAGCCCACTGCGTTTGTTGGAGAGGGCAAGCGAAGCCAGCCCAGCCCCAAGACTGAAAAATCTAAGGAGAGCCAAGATGCTGATTCACCAAAGACTGTAGCAAACAACCCAGAGGACCTCTCACCCAAACAATCTCCAAAACATGCCACCACACAACCATCAAGCAGTCCCACTAGTAAATCTAAACTTGACACTATCAAGAGGCAATGCATACCTGCAGAAAGGGTATCGCCAGAGAGTGTCCAAAATGTATGCCGAACTAGCGCTGATGGTGAGAAGGCCTTGGTTTCTGAAAGCCAGATCAGTACAAACAAACTATCAACCGCTGCAGTGCCAAACTCTGAGCCTGTGGTACGGGAGAAGGTCTTCTTCAACAAGAAAGCCCTGCCAAGGCCGGCTCCACCGCCGTCAGAGCAGAGAGAAAGTGCAGATAATGAAGAAAGATCCAGCACCAGATTGCCGCCTGTGGGAATGAGCCACCAAGTCGTGAAAAGGAGGGATCCTTGCACCTCTCCTTTGCTCAGAGCTCCGCTGGATGTGTGTCAGGTGCGCTCTACATTGAGGGAGAGGTGTCTGGATCGGGACATTCTCAGAGCCACTGTCACCTTGCAGCAGCCTGTAGAACTTAATGGAGAGGATGAGCTTGTGTTCACTGTGGTGGAGGAGCTGTCTATAGGCAGTATTGTAGATCAGGGGCGGCCAACCAGCATTATCAGCTTCAACAGTGACTGCTCCCTTCAAGCCCTGGCCTCCGGCTCCCGACCTGTCAGCATCATCAGCAGCATTAACGATGAATTTGATGCCTACACGTCAGCGATGGGAGGATCAGAGGTGAACATCGCAGTGGCCACACCCCTTCAGGAAGGAGCCGTGGATAGCAGGGGTTCATCTATTAGCTCTTGGTTGAGTGAGGTCAGTGTTTGCACCTTGGAGAGCGAAGGGGCTCATTCTTCGGATGTCTTCCTTCCTCAGGCCAAACACATGGGACCAGAGGCCACCTTTTACTTTGATTCCCTGGATATGTTCCATTGTGTATCCTCCTCTAGAGATGCCAAGAACTCTTTAAATGACAGTGGATTTAGTTTTTCTGAATTAGACAGTGATAGTGCTGCCTCAAGCAAACAATCTTTGAGTAAATGTCCCCCATCTCCGGAGTCAGCCAAAGGCTCCCTCAGATTCACATCCAAAATAACTAAAGCTCACTCGCTCAGTTCCTCCCAACTTCCACAGGCCCCCTCCATAGTCCACTCTAGTCTACCCAGGAAGATTAAACCTACCTCATCCATCTCTCATAGTAGTAGCAGTAGCAGCAGCAGTAGAGAGCCACAGAGGTTAGAGGCTAAGCAGGAGGATCCATGGCAACGTAATGACAACCACTCCGAACCTCACTTTTCTGACTCCAGCAGCACCAGCAGGTTTCCCAAGAACCCCCTTAGTGGTATACCTTCCAGCAAAACAGCCAACAACAGCAACAGTGTACCTCGCCCACCGAAGGTGCAGGGGTCTACCTCATCCCAGAGGGTGGTTGATGGCTGTGAGAAGTCAGCCAGCAAGAATCCACCTAGCAAAATGCCTCAGCTAAGAAGAGGTGCCACTACCCTGGGGACAGTGCCCGTCATCCATTCTTTTGCAGACTACAAAGGAACCCAAGACATCATTGCATCTGCCACAAGCCTTAAATTCTCCTCACTGGGGAAAAACAACAAGGCCAACTCACAGAAAGCAAGTAATCTCCCGAGATCAGGTTGCGTCTCGCCTCCTCCCCCTCCAGTGAGAAAGTCCAGTCTTGATCATAAAACTAAGACGCTGCTGCCCCAAAGTGCCTTAAAGTCACAATATGGGGAGACAGGAAGGGCCTCTGGAGCAAGGTCAGCTGTATCAGAGGATGAGCTTGACATACGAACCAGAGCAGACTCCACCAGTTTCAAAACCTCCAGCCTCAACACAGCCAAAGTTACCTCCAGTCTGAAGGCCAGAGGGCCAAGGGGAGAGGCTGGGCAGCATTATAGCAGTCAGATGTCACTGGAGAGGTGTGGAAGCCTGTCTTTATCGGGTTCAAGAACAACACTTAGTAGGGAGAATAGTGGGGCAAGTTTAGGGAGCAACAAATCCAACAGGTCCATTCCCAGATTTGGTATTCCCAATTCATCCAGCGCTCCTATAGCTACAAGCCCCTCATCCCCAGGTGGAGGGAATACAACCAAATCTGGTCAGGTAAAAGTATCTGTAAATCCCAGAGCATTAGGGGCAGTCAATAACAGCAAGGCCCGCTCGCTATCGGCAAATCACTCAAAGGGCCTGAGCTCCTCCAACAAATCTTTATCCACTCCCGTGTCCAGAACGACCAACGCCAACCTCCCTCCATCAGGACGGACATCAGCTCCTCGGGCCGCCGCTGCCGTTGGCAGTAAGCCTGGCAGGGGAACTATCATGGGCACAAAGCAGGCCATGAGGGCCGCCAACAGCCGTGTGAGCGAACTGGCAACAGGCAACATATTAGGAAAGCACATGAGAGGTTCAGGAGATTCAGACAGTGGGAACGACAGTGGGGTGAACGTAGGTGAAGATAAATCTACCATCGCAATGCTGCCCTCCCCATACAGCAAGATCACAGCACCCAGGCGACCTCAGCGCTACAGCAGCGGCCACGGCAGTGACAACAGCAGCGTGCTGAGCGGGGAGTTGCCTCCAGCCATGGGCCGCACGGCCCTGTTCTACCACAGCGGCGGCAGCAGCGGATACGAGAGCATGATCCGAGACAGTGAAGCCACAGGCAGCGCTTCGTCTGCCCACGACTCCATGAGCGAGAGCGGCATGTCAACATCCGGTAGAACGAGGGGCTCAAAGTTTCCCAAGAAAAGAGCAAATGGTGAGAAAGTAATTTAGGTTTTGGGGTTTTACAAATAGCAATGCAGGTACAGGTAATATTACAGAATATATCATTCTGGTAATAGCATCATATGAAGAAGCTATTCGACAGCACTTCCAGTGAAACGCCATACATTGAAATAGCGTTCTCAAATGAATGCACTTTCCAAGTAAATTATCCACACAGCGGTTCTAACTTTATGAATCCATTATTATTAAAGTCATGAATTGGTGTTTCATTAGATTTTCTCTCCCCTGAATCAGCAGCATACATTATTCATACATTTGTGGGAAGATTTCGAACAAGTTTGAACAGTGTGATGATCAACTAAGACGAATTGAACATGACCTGGTTCAGGTTTTTGTAGCCTTAGATATATGTCACTATTTGAATTAATTTACCTGCCTTTTGAATTTATTTGAGCTATACATGTACAGAATAGTGGCTTGAAACCTTCATAAATATCTAATCACCACAACTCGGCTGGCTTATGTAAAGCCTCGCATCACATCTCAGAGTGAGACTCATACATATTTACTCAGAGAGCCGAGCAAATGCTGCTGTTGTATGACACCAGTGTAACTGATACCTGTCTGAATTTATTTGTGGCTTTGTAGGTTTCCAGAGGAGGCGGCTCATCCCGGCACCCCTGCCAGACACCTCAACCCTGGGGAAGAAGGTGGCCACAGCGGGTCAGTGGGTGGACTTGCCTCCTATGTCTGGACCCCTGAAGGAGCCTTTTGAGATCAAGGTGTATGAGATTGATGATGTGGAACGGCTTCAGAGGCGGCGTCAGGAGGAAACCGCAGAGGTGAGCAGAGGGTCACTGCTGACTTGCTCTACATAGTGGCTCCTCTTGCTAAACTTGTTTTAGATAATGTAACGTCTGGGTCAAGGTCTTGTCAATCCCTCTTGCTAAGCCCGAAGCAATATCTTACATATGTGACATTGATGCCGTTGATGCTCAAGATGTGCTACATACACTCAAGTTGTGGGAATGTCTTAGCTCACTTCTTCCCAGTTTCTTTTTAAAGAACAAGACAGGAATAATAAGTCTGCTATGTCTAACCTTCTGTCAGCTCAGCGGCAAATCCCACAGCTAAAATGTCTGTATCTAGATTCCTGGAGCTTGGTATTTTGGCAGCATTCCTCAGGAATGTCAAGAGTTCAGAAGGCAATTACTGAAGAGGGTTAATTGGTTTGGATATGAGTGATGACTCGACTTACTGCTGACGATAGCAGTGTGTGTTGTGCGGGTAGAGGCAATGAGAAAGTAGATGCATGAAAAGATTGGTCAGGGAATGTGTGATGAATGCAGCAGCGCCCAACGCTCTCCCAAATCAGCTCACCACAAGCACTCATCACTGGTTGCCTGATCGCTTTTTATAGCTGGCTCCACTTCTGTGGATCATTAACTGCTCCCACAAGTTCAGCGCAGCCAGACGGGGATTTGTTAAGAGAAGATATTAAATCAGATAGACGGAAGCTTGATTTACTTTCAATTAGGAAAAAATTATCTTAAAATTTTCTCTCCGGGCCTGAAGACAAGTATGAATTGCTTCTCCGTGACTTTCCCTCACTCTTTAAAAATTACCATTGGAATCTTATGCGAGTGCCTTAATAGCTTGTGTCGACAGTATGCATGGATATTTACACACTACATGTATGTATGCATATAATAATAAGTCTTGATCAAGATACTAACCTGATTTTATCTTTTTCCATTCGTCTTCAGCAACCATTCCAGGATGTTGACAAGGTGAGCTCATTTTTCATAATGACATCACAAACCTGAAAGTAAATCACATACTTTCAATTACAGTACACCACAAGTTATTTTTTTTACATCATTTTAATATACTCCCTGCAGGCAGGGTTATTAAGCATTACTCACATTTTAGGTTGTGTTACACATTTTGTCAAGAGTTATTATTCTTATCTATAGTTGAACACAGCCACAATGTGTTCACTGTATTTAATCACCTCTTCCTGTCTATCAGGGCCTGCTGTATTTCAACAGTAAGCTGAAAATATTGGAGAGAAGGCAACAGCAGGTGAAGGACCTGAGAGCAAAGCATGAGGTGTTGTTGGAGGAGCTGGAAGACACAAAGGCCCGGTTGATGATGGACCCCTGCAAGTGGATAGGAGAGTGTGAGTAACTCCTGAGAAGTTGTAAATGCAAGATCCTGTCAAACCTTGTAAGTATTTCTCTAAAGTAAAATCCTCTAACCAAACGTTATTTGACTTTTACAATAGTTGAGGTGGACCCGAGTTTGGATAAGGAGTCTCCTGAGTATCTGGAGACCCTGGCACAGGCCACTGAGGAACTGGATTTCTGTGTCAACCTATGCAAGTCCCGCGTCATGATGGTGACCTGCTTCGACATCAGCACGTCGTCGACGCCGGTGTCTTGCCCGCAGGAGGGTCTGCGTGAAGTTGAAGTGTGAGGACGAAAGGAAGTTGAGGTGGAGAAAAGAGGAAGT
The DNA here is from genome assembly GCF_949316205.1 of Platichthys flesus. Taxonomy (NCBI): domain Eukaryota; kingdom Metazoa; phylum Chordata; class Actinopteri; order Pleuronectiformes; family Pleuronectidae; genus Platichthys; species Platichthys flesus. Next base: position 16,083,137 of record NC_084954.1, read on the forward strand.
GAGAAGGAGGATGATGAAGAAATGTAGCAGCCGGTTTCTAGTTACCACTGGAATGAAGAACAACCAGAGGCAGAGATGAGAGTGGATCATTGCATTGATCAACAGAGGAAATCTTAACCACCTAACTACAGTGCCTCGTTGTCCAGGACATGGTTTTAAAGACAGAGGAATGAAACGTGAGCACAAATGTTGTTGCCCAAATGGCAAGGCAGTGGCCATCACTTACTCAAGAGTCACCAACACCTGGAAGTGCCTTTTTTATCACTTTGTTTTAAGTCATTATTTTTCATATGGTGCAGGTATCTTAAGCATACCCGGGCAAACCCTGAACATATTTCTTTTATGATAAAATATTTTATATTGCATTGTATAGTGTATTTATATGATTATGTGGTGTGTACAAATATCCTTTTACGGGAAAAAAAAAAAAGAGAGAGAAAAAAAAGAAAAAAGCAATAAGCTAATGTTATTGCGCTCCCAGACTTTGCCTTTTCTCTTGTTTCAAACCTCAGTCTGCTTTTTATCCATCTTCATTCAGCCTCTTGCGCCTTATGTTAACTCTCTGGTTCTGTAGTTTTCTAGATTCTCAAATTGGACTGTGTTATCTCATCAAGAACTGCATTCGCTGTTGTCACTCGTCTCCTGCCAGCCAGCCTGTAAGAGGCTCGCAGCGCCGAGTGAATCTTTTTTTTTTTCCTCCAGTTGCCTTGATCAAAATGGGTCTCAATGGACGCTCTGAGGTAGAGCAGCAGCTCTGTTGGGGGACAGCAGGCTTCTTCAAGCTGCGAGATGACGAGACATGAAGCCAAAACATATCAATCAAAGGGCCACTGTGACGGATAGTGAGTGATTTTTCTCGATTCAGCCATTCTGTCTGGTGCCTCAGTATGTGGTAATGCAAACCTGAGAGACTTAACCCTCCCCACACTAGCCTATGAGGATAGCATAATGAATGGTTCCACTGATAGCGGTGCTCATCAGTGAGCCTGAAACACTGTCAGACACTGTATGATGAAGGGGCACAGATGAGATAGCACAGGTCTACCGGCCTCATAACCAGTACTTTTTTTAAGTGCTGCCAATCCTTGGCTCTATGCATTCCAATACATTTACTGCAGTTATTGCAAGAACCTCAGTACCGACTTAAAGAGCAACAACTCTGACGTCCCCCACCCTTTTTTTTAAAGAGGTCCATGAATGAAGTCCAGCCAGTGTCCAAAACAATGACTTCAGGATTGTTGATTTTCCTGTGAAATGATGCAGTGATTAAGAGCCAATGATCATAACATTGTTTAGAAGAATCAATCATGACATCAGCTCTTTAAAGCTGCCAGAATGTGTTTGTTGTAAATCAAAATGGCTGACAGAGAGAACAAAGATGATCGGGGAAATTAATGTCAAGAAAAACAAACTGGCTTTGTTGTACTGGTGTGTTTGATTTCTATATCTATGACATAAATTACTTTGTGTTCTTTCTTTTACAAAGATGTACTCTCTCAGGCCCTCTCTGAAGATGCTGCATGAGATTTTTTAATCATTTCTAAGAATGATTTCTACTCCATTTTTACCATTCTAATTTTTTACAACAACTTCAGTTTTCAATAATGTGTGGGAGTTGAGGCTCATGAATTAAATAACTATTACCAAACCAAGACCTTTTTTTCCAATAAATTATTATATGTAAGGTCATATTTCATATCAAAACCCATATTTTCGAATCCCTTTGTTTTTGTATAGGACTTTCAGACCCAATGTATAAATGTATGATACGGCAGCTTGTGTTTTACTTTTACAGTACCTGTGAATAAAATGGTTCTACATACTGATGGTTCTACATACTGTAAAGTTTTTATTCTCAGTCCTGTTTCCACATGATAACAAAGAAGAAAGAGGTGAACTGAGTGAACGCCTGTAACAGCAGGCAACAAGAGGGAAACTGAGGATCAAGTGACAAGTCTTTTTTTTCTTAAAACACACATTTTGTCATCTAATGACTCAGGTCTACACCACTTCCATCACGACCACATGGCCAAGTGTTTCATCCGCCTCCTTCACCATCTATACGTACACTATGACAATATGAGACACTGATACAACTTACCTTTAAACACCCCATGTATCAGGTGTTTAAGTCATACCTGGCACATACAACACTATTGCATTCCAACGGCAGGAACCTCAGAGATTGATATTGTTAAAACAAAACAAAAAAACATATGTACAATTGACAAAAGATGTAAATGTGAAAATAAAATGTTTATAATTCGGAATGAAATTGTGAAATAACCAGCATTTTATAGGATGGAGAAAGGGTTGGACGATTCAAAGGGACTAGGACCAACATGGGCACTAAATATCTTGATTAATGGAGTTTTGAGCACAACGTTTTCAACCTGTAATGATTGATGAATATTTCCTCCGTTCCTGTGAAACTCAAGGTTTCTGTTTTATTATCTTTTGAAGAGAGCGCCCCCTGCCCCCCCCCCCCCCTATGCAAAATGAAATGGTTCGGTCCAGCTCCCAAACCACGTGTTAACGGTACCTGATCAGTGCACCGAGACACGTGTGTATGCTTCCGGAAGAAACCTGTAGAGGCAAGAGGACAGAGACAGGGGACAATAGAGAGAAGAGAGCATATGTGTGTGTCCCCTATTACTTCAAAAAGAAAGGTGAGTGTTGTCCGTGAGTCTTAGAAAAGAGTCCACTGTGGTAGTGAATTAAGGTAATGGAGCTCCTCAGCCATTCTAAGTGGACACCTGTGGATGTGAACTAGTACACTCTTGACTTTAGAGCTCATGCCGCCCCACAAATCAATGGCCATGCATTACTATGGAAACAACACGATGGCAGAATTGAGAGCATATTCCTGTCTAAGTTTATATTACAATACTTGAGACAAAACTAGTCCTAGAATATAGACACCATCTACATGTACACAAACACAGCATTCTAAGCAAAGTACAGCTGATCCTGTAGTGGTGATGGATCCTGATCATATTCTACCATTACTGGCAATAACTCCTCCATTTCTATTGTCATTGCTGCTTCCTTCGTCTCCATCAGGCAATTTCAAAACCTTTGCAAAAGAAAACTTAAATTCTCTCTTTCAATCCACAATAGCCTATGTCATTTTGAGAAGAAACGTACATTTCTTTGAGCATCTCTGTCGACATTTTGCAGTTTACTTTCCTTTTTGCTGAAATAAGATGATTAAAGTTCAGACCTGGGACATGCTTGTCCTCAGTGATAGTTCTCTTGTCTTTGCTCTCCTGAGACAACAATAGTAAATAGTCTGCTGTGTAGAGCAAATTAAGGAAAAGGAGATGTGGGCTGTAGAGTAATTACTGTCTCTACCAGGAGGGCCCTGTGCTCAGTGTGATACATGAAATCCTGTTGCGTATCGTACTGTATGTGTTTGGGTGTGTTCTAGGGAACCTGCTGTGCCCCAGCATCTTTCCTCCTCCCTGTTAATTCTGTTTTGATCAAAGCATAAGAGGTTAATTTGGATGACTGGCGAGACCAGCTGGTCACTGTGTTTCAAATCAAATTCTCCGGGTGATTTTCGCTCCACGGCTCAGTGGCTTTTGGCATTCTGACACCTCTTGACGGCCAGTCTAGACCGAGTCCACTGTACGGAAGAGTCACGTCAAATATTCTGCTCTACATGGTAATATATAAATGGTAAATGGACTGCATTTATATAGCGCTCACGCAAAGCACTTTACACTACTTTACAAGTCACATTCACCCACACAGTCACACAGCATTTAGCTGCCTTTTTCCTATCACACATTATTCATACTCTAGCTGACATGAATATGAAAATGTCCAGACTCAATTTTCTGGACATTTTCTGAGTTTGTATTCCACAAACAAAGAATGCAGCAGGAGATTGTTGAGGTGGACACACAAGAAAGATTCAAGCCAGGGTTGACACCAGTTCTCAAGACATTTTTCTGCTGTATTCTCACATGAGCTAACGTGGACATCTTACAAGGGAGCTGGCAGGAAAGGTTCTGGAACATGTCTGAAGCAACTAACTTGGACATTTGCGTTCTCACCTAAAGCCCCTCTAGTAAAGTTAAGCCAAATTGTTAGACTTCAGTGCATGTTCAAAAAAAGCTTCTGACAAAAAAGCTGTGAATTTAGGGTCTAATGTCTTGATCAAAGACATTTCAACATGCGGACTGGGGATTTTGAGGATCAAACCACTGACCTTCCCATTAGTGGACAACCTGCTCTATCTCCTGGGCCACAGTGTTATTAGGAAGCTGCTGTGCAGAGTGGAAACAGTTGGCCAGAGCCGCTGCAGACGTCTGATGGCTTCTGAGCCAGTCAGCCCCATGTATCCCAGCCCACTTTGCCTCAGGGCGCTCATCATTAGCAGGGAGTTGGGTGTTGTATGAGAATAGCAATGAGTTCACTGAAGAGTCAGGCGTTTCCCCTCCCTTCCATCTCCCTCACTCCAACCCAGCACTGACCCTTCACTGAAGCTCTCTTTACTCTTGGGGAGAGGTTTTATCCCAAAGAAAAATCCTTTTGTCCAGTTCTCATTCTGTTTGCTATCTTTCCTTTGGTTAGTGTCTTGTCTTTGTTTCCATTATTGTCTGAAGTGTGAGTTCCGTTCTAAGGCAGTTCTCCTGTCAAACTGACTCTGAGCATCTGTAAGTTCTCATATCCTTATACATCGTTGTTCGACACTCGTAAAGCCTCTTAAAATATGTCTAATACAGTTCCAAAAGACAATCACGTTCATTTCTTCATTCTTTTGCTAGTTTGTCACTTAAGATGACCTTGTGTCCTCCGCTTTTAACCAAAAGTTGACAATTTTCAAATGGACGTTTGCTTTATGAACCCTCTCACCCCCTCCTCCACTGTTGTTAGGCAGTCTGCATCTGCCTGGGGCATTGTTAGTGGTGGCAGTTGCTCAGTTTTGGATTTACAGCTCTTCGGGCCCACAGCATAGCCTGTCTAAACCTAGCATGCTCTTTGAAGAAGACCTATAAACCTGACCAAATGCTGCCTCCTATTCTGAGTAATTAAAACAAGCTGGCGCAGAGGAAAGTCCTTAAATTATTGGAGACTAAGCAAGATGTAAGCCTCTCTGGTCGTGCTTCAAGGGGGTCATAACTATTGACATCTCCATCCCCAAAACAGATGGTATGTGTGGGGAGAGTGCACTGCAACCACTTACGAGCTGTGGACCTGGAGGCTTTTCTCCTCATATGTACTGTAAATTCTTGCAGGATGGGTGGCCGTACAAGTCCAACAACATGCCACTAAGCTGAGATGATGCCACAGGCTGTAAATCACACCAAAGAAATCCATAATCTGAAGGAGAATTAATTAGCCTTTTAGAGACATCTGGGAATTATCTATCACTGAAAATGAACCTTATTTACTGTGTGTAATTAAGCAAAGCATCAGGGGCAAGATAGGCTCAGGATCAATCAGGCATTGCCTGTATAGATGGTAATGATGTTCATGATATAGGGCAAATACTTTCCCATATTGGTACAAATTGAAATATTCATCCTTGTATTACTTTTACTGAAAGTCCCGAGGCCTCATTCAGCCTTAATGGTTTGGACAGTGATGAGGAGCAGGATACGGGTCAAGAGATCAGACAGACTGTTGTGTGTTGACCTACTCGCTTGCAAGGTAATGAATATCCTGGAGATGAAGAAGCGCACAGACCCACACAGTCTCTGATGCTGCCTGACAGTCAGCTGGCAGTGTCGTCCTCTCAATTATGCAGTCTGAAAATGGTCTTGCGAAGCAGGAGGAGGTCACTGCAGAGGTGGCTGTTTCATATTCTCCCCCATTTATGTCATTTTCTCCATCATTGCACATACTTAACCGGAATTGACTTCAGTGTATGATTCAGAATGCTACTTATTCATGCATAGTCTTTTGTTTATAACTTTTGGCGAGTACATGATGCACTGACCTTGTCAAAAAATGAGAAGCGCTTTCTCGATTGCATGCACTGACCTTGTTTTATCTGTGGTCTTATAGTCCCTTGAACCCGATTGCTTGTAGATAACCACTGATTTACATAAAGGCTTTGTTTAGGTGCACTGTTTCAAAATGCTTTCAGAATACTGATGCGAGCAGTTAATGTGCAATGAATATTCATGATTTTACACAAGGTTCTACACAATTGAGCAGAAAAAAGACAAGTAAAGTGTAAAGTCCTTGATTAGACCAATTGTTTGACAGGTTCGTGCTTACCATAGTCCGATTAATGGCTCGGCGCTCTGTTCTGCTCTTTGGCTTTTTTTTAAAGGTTTCTACTCTTTTAAAGATTTGCAAATTTCACTTAAGAGATCAGCGTCCATAAAAAAATCATTATTCCCGCAGTAGAAGCTCAATCATTTGATTCCTCAGAAAGTGCTCACTCAGATATTGCTATTAATAGCCTGGTGAAACTGAATACCCGGCCATTCCATCAGGTTGCGCTCTCTTAGCAGATGGGCACGTGTGACGAAAAAAGCCCTTTTTAATTAGTCTGTCCGAAGACGTTTTCTTCATAACTGTCAGCGCCTTGCACGTTTTAAGTTTCCTAGGCTGCCAGTCAAGCTTGTAGCTGGCTCCCAGCAGCAACCATCTGGTGGACAGCAGAACCTGGGCTGCAGGGTGGCTCCCCACTCCACTGAGCCGACAGGTAGCCCAGGGACAAAGGCAAAAGTCTTATGTTGACGGATCGGTACTCTGTTTAATCTGGTACCTTTGTGCTCTGTTTAGGGATCAGAGGTCAAACTAACTACATCCTAAGATATGCAATCTTGTGGAGAAAGGTCGGACAGAAAACGATGGTTGTTAGTGTGGTGAAGGCTAAATGGAAATAAGTTGTTGACATGTGTTGAGCATGTAGCATATTTTACATGTTGCAAACTGGTTTACATTAGATACTGTCTATGGAGAAGGGTTTTGATTAAATGCTTTTTATCAGCCCCTAATCAATGCTCCCTTCCCTTCACACACCCTCGGATTGGTTCCACAGTGACCCTTTGATAGTAAAAGCATATACTTTGAATAATTTGACAGAATATAGTTTGAGAAAGGAGATCACGTTTTTGAAAGGCTGTGCAACAGTAGATTAGAGGCCCATTTCTAAGGGTGATTGTTTAGCATCCTTCACCCAGGAATTTCATGCTCACAATGATTTTGCAAGGTATTTAGTTTCCATTCAATCTCCTTTTAGGTAGGTACATCGGCATGTTTAAATTAAAAGAGCATTGCACTTTCCATCTCTCAGATGAAATGTAACTCATGAAATGCAAAGGCCAACGTGGTTTCGGGTATCTGTGGTATGGCGACTGATAAGATGAATTGAATTTCCTTTACTTATTGGATTGAGGAATTGTGTGTGTTTTTTTTCTTTCTTCCCTCTCTTTTTGCCAGAAGACTTTGCGCCATGGTTGAAGAGATCGTTTGATTTTGCAGAGCTTTGATTGCTTTCTCAAAAACCTTTTATACATTGAATCAAGCGATCTGCCTCTGAGAGCGAGTTTTCAATACAACCTTCAAGTGTGAGAAATCCTTCAAAAGGAGTATTTTTACCAAAATATACTTTGGATCTGTTTGCTCACTCTGGAATAGGCAAACCCAAATTTGAATGTTGTGTGCATGCCTCAAAAACAGCAGAGGGGTTTGTATAACAAATTGGCAGATAAGTAGTGCAGCTCTTACTGTATCTGTAGCTGTGTGATGTGAAATTGTTTAATGAGATGGAAATTGCAACTTCAGAGACTTGATCCAGCATCGACAACCTTAAGAAGGATACCGAATGTACTGCAAAGCATACTTAGATGTGTGAATGGAACGCCCCTGCAATTTTATTGGAACAAATTTCTTCTAAAGTGCAAGAGCTTGCAGTATACTGAGCATTTCTCAGAATTGCAGACCATATTTTGATATTTTCTTTTCACTCCTTGATTTCTTTCATTCCTCCGTGCCGGCGACAGTGGGCGTTATGGTATGTGCCATTCTTCTTAGGGATGTCTTTCTTCATATTTGGTACAAATGGTCACTTGGATGCAAATATGAGCTGATAAGAATTTAGGTCCAAGGTCAAAGTCACTGTGACCTCGCAAATCTCTTTTGTCTTTTGCAAGAATGTTCAATTACACTCTGTAATGAAGTGATTTGATTCGTGTGCTCGAATATCAGTTCATGCTTTTGGCCTCTAAAAAATGATATCTCAAATCTGTCTTTTAGGGAATTTCAAATTCCCTAAATTGGATTTAAAAATGAACTGATTAGAAAATTAAATCGTCAAAGGTCACTGTGAACTCATGAGTCTGGAAAAAAATGTATATTGACTGAAACTGCACCGGTGAAGAATCTAATGTTGCTTACTCTGGTATACCTCATTGTGTTACATTCAGTTTGCATGTTCACAATAACTCAAAAATTATAATCAAAGTCTCACGGCCCAGCCTGGGGTTTAATCCACCAATCAGACAAAGCCTTGTTCTATGCATCATGCTTCCATCTGCCCCTCGCTTTGATAGTGTGTGCTGTTTTCATTGACACATGCAGATGACGAGGATGATGATTACATGGTGAGGGACTTTTTTTTCTTCCTCCTCTCACGTCTCTATTGCAGCAGCGAGGGGTCCCTTCATTGTCGGCACTGAGTTACAGTGCATTGTCTCGTCAGACACGTTGAGACGTACCATAGTGGTGACAGCCCCAACATCGTCTTTGTATCCCCCCCACCCCCCACGCTGTCTGCCGGATTAGAGCTTGATTTGTGCAGGTTGCTGTCAGGAGGCTGTCAGTGGTGATGCCTAAAGTGGAATATGTGCAAGTGAAGAGGTTAATTACACAACATTTAAGACCCTTCTTTCCTTCACCGTTCATGCTGTAGCCAATCACGTCCTAGACACTCGCTAATCAAACGTGGGCTGGCAGCTTTGAGCTGTGGCAACAGTTGCCATGATGGCGGCTTGTCTGGCAGCGAGCGCGCGTCCTGCTGTTTGAGTTGGTTGGCAGGCTGGTGCAATCCCCCCTGCTTTTGCTGCTTTCATTAACAGCCAAAAGAAGGAGGAGAATAAATGTCTTCTCTGAATTACTGAAGGACTGAATCATTCTTTCTTGTCGGGTTTGTGCTTCATTAAATCTGGCAATCATTTTAAAAATAGAAACGATTTGCCAGTGCTTAAATAAACAATACAGTAAAATACAAAAGAAAATTGATTTAAATGTATTACAGTGTATAATAGTAAGAGTGACATAATGTACTGTGCTTCCCAAGTGTTTTATATGAAATTTATATAAATATATGATTTAAGGTAATGTTGGTGGGCAATCTTTATGCCCAAAGATCTTGATATTTTATGTTTATTGTCTGTCTTCTTTAATAAGTTGAAGCCAAGCTGCGTTCACAAACCAACGTTCAAAACATGCATTTCAAAACTGGGATGACAAATTCTCACTATTAAGCTAAAGCCCCTTAAACACAAAGCTTTACATTTTAGTAAAATGTGTTGAAATCCCATTCAGAAATAATATTCCTGTGTTTCATCTTGTTTTTACTTCAATCTTTGTGCCCTAAATTTACAGTCGTCTTTCTGTTATGTTGTTGCGCTCCTACCGCAAACAAAGTAGAAACAGATGGACCACTCTGAGTTAGGGCGACAAACTTTGAAGTTGGGACGAGGTGATGAGACGTGACCTTCTCGACCGACCCACCCCTCATGTGCTGACACGTCAACATGGACGCCGCTGTCCAAAACCCAAAACGTACGGGTGCCACCGGTCGCTCCATGTCACTAATGTCGTCACTCTGCCGCCTGAACTCGCAGCTCATGCTTTCATCTAGTTCACTTAAAAGGACGACCCCTCTGACCTGTCCGGTCGCAGGCATCTCCTCACTGTAGGACCTCTCACCACTATGGTAATGAGCACGGCTGCTGAAACCAGCGTGGATGAGAGGGCAGGGATTACGAGAAAACCAGGAAACTAGAAAGCGCTCGGTTGTAGAAAACCCCATTTCTCAAAGGCTCCCTCAGAAGAAGAGTACTAACATCTGGTTCTACGGTGATGAATATCCTATTGCATATATGCAAAGATGTATATGTAAACATTCATGGTTGGCTTTTATTCTAGTGGAGGACCATGCTAATTACATTCTTTTTATGATGATATTTCTCTGAGGGGCTGCATATGGAAGATGCTAGGGTTATGCAGATTCCCAAAGGTATTAAAATCATAGACTTGTAATCACTTGGTCTTTATGATTGATATTATTCTGTGTGGTTTGCTGGCTTACAGTGAAAGTCTCTTGCTGTTGCACAAGACAGTAGCTTGACTTTGGTGCTAGTTACACTAATGAAACAGGGTAGAAAGCCCTCAGAAGATAGAACAAAACGTAACGTCCTTGAAAAAAGCTCAGCCTCCTCGTTCTTTTCCAGATGAAGAGACGCGACATTGTTCAAAAAAGCTGTGGTGAGATTATTTCTGGTGCCAATTTCCCAGAGGTAATGCTCATTGTGTTTTTTAGTATATTGTTCCATAGCAACCGCGATGAAATGGTTTTTATTGATTTGCTCAGGAGGAAATTAGGCCTCACCCTGTCCGTGCATTTCATTGTGCCCTGCCTCCACTGTCTCTGAACAACCCCTCACAGATAACTCTTCCTCCTCTTTAATTACCACTGGTTACCTGAATGGCACGGCACACGGAGAGCTGCCCTCGTAATTAGCTGTCAGCTGTTTTAAGGCACAGCTCATTGATTAGGTCATGATCGCTAATAGGACGTGAAATCTCGCTGCCTTCTCTATTGATATAGACGACGATGAATGGAGGTTTTAAATCTGCGCCCGGCCTCTGAGTTAAGTACTTGAATAGGCAAACGCGTAATTAAGTGTTTTACGGTCACGTTGGAGTTATGAACATTTTTTCTCCCATCAGCTTGTCTGAATTGTAAACAACTGTCTGCATAGTCTAATGCATCAAATCTGTGATTCCATCAAAGTAATACGCTTCTGTAAATTGAATGAATCTGGTGAATGATCTGGGACACCTCGGATTTGCTAACCATGCTGATTCTAGAATTATACACTATTTCCTATTTGGCCAATCTGTTGCCATGCGATGCAGTTGGGTGACATCCTCCCGGTCGGCCCAGTTGGCTGACAGGATGCTTTCAGGCTTGATATGGTGTCTAACTGTCCAAAAGCAGTTAGTCAAACTGCAGTCTGGCTTTGCAAATCGGCAGGCTGTGCTGTGACTGGATTAAGATGTTTGTAAGGTATTACCTCCACATTCCCTCCAACCGCTTATTGAAAGTGCCTTAGTCTGTGTTTGTATCTCATATTTACTGCTCAATGTTAATGTGTTTTTAAAGGAGCAGAATTTAAACTCCAGTGTAAACAATATCATCTTGTGAAAAGTACACCCTTAAAATGTGTTACTAAATGGAGACGAATAAAAAATGATTTCAATTTGCAATGTGTGACTTCAACGGGTAGGGGTCTCTCAGCATAACAATAACAAAAGTCCAAATTGAATGACATTATGAAGCAGTGTGGAATCATGGGAGTTGATTTTTCACTATCATTGCTGTTGAAAAACAACCTCCCACAACTCAAAGAAATGGATACGAACAATGGGGATCCATTAAAAATGACCAATACAAACAATGGAAGGAAAAAATTGCCAACTGGCAAGCTGGGTTTTTTGTCTGTGTCATACGTTTGCCTTGGACGTTATAACAGAGACAGAAAAAGCCATGAGTAAAGCGGATATGATGCGATTAAAAAGGCGAACAAATTGAAACATCCCGTTACCTTGACTAGGCTTCAGGATTTCTCTGGGTTTGAATATTTTTGAAAACTGAAAGTGACCAGCTCCATATTGCCAACTGCAAGGTTAGAGTTGCCGGTTACAGATTTAATATCCAGATCGCGGCACAAAGTTTCTTTGTTCATTTGTAATCATTGATCTTCTCTCTGGGAATGCGACTCGTCTGAACAGGTGGGCCCAGCCTTAAGGCATGTGAACTCGAGGCCTCTGCAGCTCCACCATCCAGACTTTGTGTGCGGGAGACTTTTGGCGGACGTGTTGCCCCCCCCCCCTCCTCCTCCTTCCATCTCCACAGCTCCCCCCAACACAGTTGTTCATGAATATGGATAGCAGGCAAGGCTCCCTGGCATCATTAAGGTGCCACAAGCCCATATAAATCCAATTGCCATAAAACCTCCAAATGCTCTGACAAAGAAGGTAACATGATAACAACTGGCAGAACTCGAGAAGACAAACACTTCTTGAGAAGAGGAGCACACAGTGGATTGTTGATTAGCAGTGTGTTCCGCACTTTGATTGCGTCCAGTGTTACTCTGCGGTTGTGTTAACACCCTCAGACGTCTCGTGTGACGAGGCTGGATGCAGTTACATGCAGACACAGTTTGTCTTGGCTGCGATATTGACAGCCTCTCATGCACAGCTGCAACAGACTCCAACCCTCAGAAGACTCCGGGGGAGAAAAAGCTGCGACATCTTTCTGCTTTGAAAAATGTGTGTTTGTGTTGCGCTTAGTTCCGACTTTTGTACAACTTTGTGCTAAAGCGTTTGCACCAATGTGAGTATGAGGGTCCTGTGTCTGTAGGAATAATGTATAACTGGAGCTAATGAAAATTTAAAAAGGGGATAGTGATAGTGCCAGGTTACATGGCTAGTTTCTAAGTTTGATTTCCGAATAGTTTTTGAACAGTGATCAGAATAACTTGTGTGTTTTAACCGGAGTTATTAGATTCAAATGCATATCCCTCTTTCTAACTCTCTGTGGACAGAAATACATTTTAATTGCACAGTCAGCAGCTGGACTCTGCACTGAGGGCATTTTGACAATCTGTTGGCAGCCAGCCTCATCCTCTCTCATCTTTCCTGTCGTAGCGGACCACAGCCAAGAAAGGCCCACGGATGCTCAGTGCCAATTGTTCCTTGTAAAAGAGACTTTCTAACCATCTGCACTACTCTTGAATGGAAACCTTTTATGACTTTGCTTTGTGATACACGTGAACATGCCATGTGTATCCTTAGGCCCCATTCAGACCAACTATAGCACCGTGTCAGAAAAACAACGGCTCCTCGTCTTTCACGACTACTGCAGTGGCGAAGCAGGTTTGCTTCCATTAAAAAAGTTTGCTCCTGGCTCAGCATTATTCCCACAGCTTTGCAGCCTCACTGGACAGAATACCTCTAGCATGTACTATAACTTTGTTGCATTGTGCTGATTGCAGCATTGTGTACCGTTTGTAAAGGCCTTGGAGGGTAATTTGTGATTTATGGTTTTGGGCTATATGGAAAAAATGACATCTGTTCCTCACAAAAGCTGCGTTGTAAAATTTTGCCGTAGGTGAGTATAAACCACTGCAAAGTATCTTGGCATCGGATTTGACTTTGAGCAGCACTTCTTGGTTTATACTTTATCTGCTCAGCTGAACCTGCAGCAGGACAACCAACAATCTGTATATAAAGATTGACATGGCAGCTCCTCAAAAGGGACACCGTAGCATCTCGATTGCCACCTGGTGGCTTGCTGCAGCATTGGTCATAAATCCCTTCTCCATGTTGACAGAGGGGACGTGGTCCAGATTTAAAAAGTCAATTAACACATACAACTTATTTTGTTTGGTCATTTTAGGTTAATGTCACACTGAGTTTAGTTTCAATTACTTATTCGATTTAATTGAAACTGAATGAAACATGATGGCAGAGTACTGACGGGACCTAGCTCTATCGGCTCCATTCCTGATCACTATTGCACAGATCACTATATGCAAGATGGTGCCATTCATATCCAGGATTTTTAAACTTCATTTCTGGATTGGAGGAAGTGGAGACACGTTTTCCATCTTTATTTTATAGTCTAAACATATCCCTCAGAATAATTAGACGATGTATCAATTTACCAAAGTAGGTCCAGATGCACACTCAGCATCAACCCTGCAGGGATGTCTCCTTCTCTTTCTTTACTTTGGAGAATGTTTTAAGTAAACATCATGTAGGACTACCGTGTGGTTCAAGGTTTATTTGTTACTAAAAATTTGTAGCACTGCTCCTGTGTTTTTACTGGATGTGGCTTTAGAGGGACTGCACCCTCAAAAAACATTGTAGTGGCATTCCTGCTATAGTATTTATTTTGCTGTCTTGATGTTCTCCTATAAACAACATCATCAAAAAATGATTTTTTGCTGTGTTAGACGAGTGCGTCCTCACTCCCGCCCAACCACCTCTCCACCGACTCCGAATCCACACATGAATATGGAGTAGCAGGGCCTTGATGAGGCAGGCAGGCATCTCCTCTTCTTAGAGCAACTTCAGAAGAAGTTCCTTGCGGGGGGTCTGGAGTGGAATCTTGAGGGCACCACAACGCCAGCCTCCTCCACAAACCTGGCACTTTTGTCTTTGGAGAGAAGCCATGCAAAATTCATTCAGCCTGCAAAATTCATCCTGTGCAGGCATGAGGGTTACGGATGAAGCAAGGAGAGGAATTCTTGTGTTTCCTTTCCTTTCTCTTACTGTGCAACAGAAATTCAATGCACTTTATATAATTCAGATACATGGTAGAAATCACAAATTCCTAATTGAAGAGTTATGAATTAAGGTTGTATATGAGCGTTGAACCTGTGGCTGCAACACTTTGATCAGCCAGTGGAGAATTCATGCAATTGAAAGCTGTTGAATATAATTTCCTTAGCTTCCCTGGCAGTACTAGGCATTTTAATGTTAAAAAACAACAATTATTTTGTTTTTTAATTTAGTTTTTAACCTCTAACATCATATTGTAACCCAACTAATGACTCAAAGAGTAAGAAGTAATGGATATAGGCTACATTGTCCCCCAAACATCAGAGGTGCATAATAAATAAGGAATAGACTGAGCAGAATGCCAATTTTACTATAAAATATTTTATTGTAGCCCATGTAAAACGAGTAATGACGGCGTAATGTAAAAATTCATTCGACCAAACCTTGTTAAATATTGTAATATGCTGTAATACAAGTCCACCCTTTAACATTTCTGTTTGCTGCATCTCCGTAACGAAGCAGCAATAAAAGCTCATTAATGCTATATGCTCTATTGTAAAGCAGCTATAAAACCACGATGATGAATGTTTTATTTTGATGCAGCCGTTCTTATGTCACTCTAGTTTCATGTCCGATCAGGCTCTGATTTCCTCGGGGACTTCGCACACCAGCGAATTAGCCACTTAGAGCCACGGAAATCTGCGCAAATCTGCTGAAAACGATAGCCTGTAACTCACTTACGACAACTTTAGAGCAATGCTCACCCACTTCACGCAGAATTAGATTAACAGTAGCTGAATGCTGATATTAACCAAGTGATGAGATTACAACTACAGGTTTGGTGCTAAAGCAATTAGCTGTCTGAGTGAATATCCCCCAAATCAGATTAGGATGGTGAACTTCAACCCCTCCGCATTGAGTAAGACGTGATTTGTCCATAAAGAGTGTGACTACTCCTCCCTTTGCCTTTGACTTGTCTTTCACGGGTTATTATTCACACATCTTTCATTGACATCCACTTAAACGTACGTTTTCATCACTTTGCCTCCCAGGCTCATTAAATTCTCATTCAACTTGGGTCGTCTCTTGACCTGTTCGTGTGTGGATCCGGTCCATGTTTTCCACCATAAGATTTGAAATGTTGTTCATGTTGTATATAATATTGGCTCAGAAACTGAAAGAGACATAACTAGAATGTGACTGCATGCCTCTGCCAAGGTCAAACGGTATGCGGCCAATATATACAGTATATCTATGTTAGCATTTGCAGATTTGTCTACTCATGTTCAATACCCTTGAAAAATGTATATAACACATTTACGGATTTCTAACATGTTTAGAAATCGGATCACGTACACACAGATTATGAATACACATTTCAGATTCCTGTACACAGTCGCAAATCTCAGCACATTTACATGCATACGGATTGAGATTGAGTTTCACAGGTCTCCATACACACAGAAATGTTATTATAATAATGGCCTCAAAAAATCCCCCCCAATCTGATGATTTTATTTTGATTTGCAACAAATTACCTACATTCATAGATCAGTCCACTAAATATATATGTTTTTCTGTTTGTTTTAACCATCTAGTTCCATGCCTTATTTCCTGTGAAGTCAGTGCTAATATTTAAAAAAAATGCCATATTTTGCAATGTTAAAAAAAACATCTCTGGAACCCATTTTCAGATTTCTGACTATTATGCCAAGAAAGGGCCCAGGTTCCAAGTTTCACGGAAATCCATTTAGTGAATTTTGCGTAATCCTGCAGACAAACAAGCAAACAACAAAACAAACATGGCAGTTAAGGCGTTACCTCTTTCTTTGAGGTAATAAATCAATAACAAAAAAAATTTCATGAGATATGTGTTTATTTTGTCATCTTTGACTTGAACAAGGTCGACAAAATCTTGTCATGGTACTAGAGGTTGGTGGCCCCTTGGACACAGGTCATCATTAGTGCCTCAGGTCAGGATTACGGAAAAGCTAATGCTAAGATATTCGGCGAGATGGAGCTGTGGGCAGAGGAGGGTTGAGCACGGATTGACTCCTTAATGTAATTACACTCACTCGAGGGAGAGGAGGAGACAGAAGTGGGCTGGGGATTTGAGAGAGGGATGTGACAGCCTCACAATTGAGAGCAGAGGAGTGTCAGCAGACCTGTCTCTCAGTGGTGAGTGTCGGCCTCATGGCCTCGGGGCCAAGCACAAGAGATTAAAACATCCTGGCTGTAGGGCCTGGTACCAGCGCACCCAAGCGCAGGAGCAGGAATTAGAATAAGGCAGCAAGATGATGCATATCAGTCATCATTATTCCTGTGCTCTGCATTTGCTTTAATCACATCCACACTGTTGACTTCCTTACAAAATGATGTAGCCTGTTGTGGCTGCACCGGATTTTGAAATTGTGAATGATCTATGCGTGTTTCACAAGTTTCAAGAATAATGTAATATATTGAGTATAAAATGGTAATAGTATGAGAAACACAGAATAAGTCATAGTTTAATGAAAAATCATTATATCATATATGAAATATCTTAGTATGAAAGTAAATGTAATTTTTTACGAGACTAAAGAATTTATTTGAGGGAATTAGCAGCAAGGAGAACTTATGCTCTTCCCAGATCCACTCCCTCCGCTTTCTGGATTCTGAATCTATATTACCAATGTCATTGTTTCTTGTGAAACTACGAAATCCCTTTGAATATCATGGAGATTGAAGGCGACCACTTCCAAACGTTTCCTCTTCCTTGCCTGTGTGGTTCTTATTCAGAATAGACAGTATTCTGTACAACCTTTTAACGCCCTGTTGTGAATGTGCTGATGAGCCAATAGATAGTGTTTTGTTATTTTGTTATTTGTGAAACCGATACTTAAATATAACTCAATAAGATGCTCCACATTCCTCATTTCAACACAGGTGACCACTGTCTTCTGATTTATCCTTTACTTTACTCTTAATTCTCTGCGTATGCCAGACTTTGGTCGAACCTTGTTATTTCGGAGCGTTGTGTTTTCCAGCGTAGACACTGTAGCTTTTACTTGATGACATGCTATCACAGACTGGGTTGCCCACTTTGGAGTTGGCACTCACTCACACAGAGAAAGAAGAGGAGTGGGGGAATAAAGGCCCTTTGATGAAGGCACTGAACCCAGCCCCTCCTTCCTTCTTCTTCCCTGCCCTGTGGAGTTAATCTGGCAAAGAGGAGGTAGCATCAGCCAATTTACACAAGCAGCAGCACCAGCAGCTTCTTTTTTCTTTTTTTTTTCATGCCGTGCCGTCCTTTGCTCGCCTTGCATGTGTCTCCACCCCCTTCCACCTCTCTGTTCTTTGTGTGTCCTTGTTTGCCCATGTTCCGGTGCACGGTGTGTGTGTGTGTTACTCTACAGGCAATGGGGGGTGGAATAATATCAGGTACAGTAAGGTGGAAGACGGTCCAAACCCCCGAGGCTGCCAACACCTCACACAAGCTGTGCGGTGGAGGTGTCGTGGCACAGGTATCGACACCATACCTCCGCCCGTCCTCCTGTGCCCTCACTTCTTGTGCAGTCTGTCGCCTCTGAATCTCTTTGTTAGTTTCCATCCTACCTTATCCTAGCCGGGCTTTTATAATTGTCTTTTTAAACAAAGGAAAGAAAGCAGATTAAGCGTTCATGATTTGGCTCCTCCTCCCTCACATACCCCCACATAGTCACACACTAGTGTCAGCTGAACATCCCTTTTGGGCCTCTGTGTTTATCAGACTCAGCTGTGCCCCAGGAAAGAAGAAGAATTTGGACAAAACACGTTTTAATTACCAGTAGGGCTCAGACGACAACAAAATTAATTGCGTGAAAGCGGCCGCGTGTTTATCCACATCGGTGCAGATGAACGTGGGCGTTAATCATCTGTGTTTACTCTGTCCATCACTGCGTCTGAATAACCACCTAAACACAAACTGTGGTTTTTGTTTTGTAATGGTATTTGTCATCGGCTGGAGAGTTTTTTGTCCCTGCTTCCTGCTCTAATGTGTTCAATAAATCCTGCGGACCCAGTGCTTCTCTCGCAGTTCTGAGGCGAATCCAAACATCGCGGTCCATCAATTTCTTTCCGGCACTAGGCTCGCCCGGATCAATTAAATCAAAGTCATCTCAGCCGGACGTTAATTATTTAATGAATGGCATCTGGATGTGGCGTGGCTGTGCCTGCATCCAAGCTGTGAGGGGAATGGGAACTGAAGATGTGGGATGTTAGTTTCCACCAGTGCCTCCATGTCGCTCATATTTGCAAACTAATCTTTCCTCTTAATATTGTATGTACAGGGATTTGTCTGCCTCAAAATCCACGGCAGCTTTTGGCTTTTGTTTCGGATAAATTAGACCTCTGACATTGGTTGCCCGGGAAACCAGGAAATTATGTTAATTTTTAATTTTAATTTTCCTTCTGGCATCGGAGGAATGTTTGTCATTGTGCAGATTGTTTTCTTTATTCTTTCATTTTATTGAGACAACATTTCTCAGTTACCAGTGACCGTCAAAAAGAATGACCATCAGGAATAAATATATTCAGCTGGATGTTTATATGGCACCAGTTATAATAAAATCAATTTATTTAAATGACTCGCTCCACTGAGCTCTTCTCTTTTTGAATTTTTAGGATCGTGAGGGAGACCAGTCTCCTCCTGATTTACACAATGACGCCTCAGCACTTTGTGAGCCCTGGGTCAATATGAGTCTGCCAGCACCTCGTGCAGCCTGTCAAAGCCAATAGACTGGCTGACATGACATGTCCTGGACCAGTGATTGAATTACTGGCCATTTGTCTGCCTTGATTGTCTTGCGGTCATTTCAGTGTTCATCTCGCTGTGGTCGTTTGTGAGATTTGACAAAGGAATAAAAGACCATTTTGCTGTAATATGAAGATCTTCTTAGTTGGCGAACACCATGAGTATCTTTAGGACGCACCCAGACTTCTAATAAGGGATTTGAGCGACTCAGTCTGATCCTGTCTTCCTTCTTCTTTTCATCCTGTCTGCAAAATGTAATTCACACTGACAGTTCAAACATCAGGATATCATAGCCCTATTCATAAATGTTCTCTAAAAAATAAAAATCCTTTTTAAGAGACATATTCTTATACTATTTGCTATAAGTCTGTCTTTAAATGAATAGAAAATCAGATGCATTTTAAATGAAAGAATAGAATGACTGAATCTCAATGAGTTGCAGTGGCTCTGATGGTGACAATTATTTCCCTCCACACTCGCATCACTGCCACACAACCCCGTCTTTACAAAAGAGTTTTTGCAGCATTGTGGGCTCATCAAAATGCTCAGACACAGCATGAAGCAGTGCAAATCCGTGAATCTGTATCATTGCATGCATACACTATTAATGTATATGTATGTTTTCATGTTTTTTTGACTGCTGCAACATATTTTCCCTGAATCAATGAATGACAATGTGGAGTATGTAGTAATAACTATGAAGGAGTGGCGTGGACTGAATGACAATTAGTATGAGTAAATAAATAGTCACCGAGGATATTAAGTGGAGGAAATGCTTCCATTATAACTGGCGTTTAAAGTAAGGTGTTGAGCTGCTTTGTTTTTAAATATGTTCATTCTTCATTCAACTCATGTAAAATAGTGCCCTTGAATTCAAAGCCTTTGGTCGTAGAAATTAACGTTTATTTAAATTTGATAACAAACGCGAATGGTACTCTGAGGGGCAAATACCTCCGCCAAGGCCCAACAATCCCCTCGTGAAACCAAAATTGAATTTAAAATACAGAACTTTATTTGGATCTACATCAAAACTGCATATATATCAGTCCCCTTAACATGTCTGTTTCTCATAAATCTTCATGAACTATTCTTTGAGAAATCTCCTCATTGTGGGACTATCTTATCTTTATCACTGAAAATCGTGAAAAATGCTCTTGCAATGCTAAATAAATTAGAAAGAAATGGGGATCCCCTAGAAAATTTGATGGGTTTTTCCCTGATTTATACTGAAACCATCCAGCAAACTTTGTAGCAATCCGTCCTGTGGTTTGGAGTGAATAGAAAATATTTGTGGTTCCCAAAAACCCTCCTATTGTAGTTTGACATCTCTTCTCTCATGCTTCTCTCTAGATCTCTACCAAGAACTTGTCAGATTGCCTGACTTTTCTGATTGCATGGAAGACACGCCTACCCACGGCGGCGTGAGGGATACATACACGAAAAGTAATTTCCTGGACAAGCAGACGAGCAGCTCTGAGTCCAGGTGAACAACATTATTCCTTAACTGTGGGTAAGTGACTTACCAGAGTCCACACACAGCTGTAATAATCACAATTTGTTTATTCAAAGTTTAACTCAATAAAACAACGTTGATCAGTAGCATTAAGTATTACAAGCTTGGGAGGTGGTTGGTGAGGCTGAACAAAACAAGAAGAAGAAGAGATCGAATATCTGCAGTAAAGCAGATTTCATGTAAACACTAAAAGGTAATGGTTGGGCCGCACACAGCTATAGAGCTGATTTCTTATTTCAAGGCACATTTTCAAGTGCTGTGCGTATTTCTTCCTGTATTGGATTTTTTCAATACTTTCACAGTATTTTATGGATCCTAGACCTGCTTTATAATCGGGAAATACATGGAAATCTCCCTTTCTAAAATATGGGACCTTTTAATAATTCAGACATAGTAGAATATGTATGCTTTTTCTCTCATTGACTACTTAAGATGCACAGACCAAGACTATTCAAATATTGATTTTTCTCCCTCTCTGCGATTTCGTTTTAATGCGGCGAACCGCAGATTTAGACTTTTCTGTGACATATGAAACAAAGGCGTGTGGGGAGGTAGCTAAGCGACATCAATGAGTCTGCTTCTTGTCTCGTCCTCTTCCTGAGCCTTCTGAAACTTTAGCTCAGGATTTGCATTTGATTCCACATAACATGACGGTATTTTCTTGGCATTCTGTTATAAAAGACATAAATTCCACTTCGCAGGATTAAGCAGCTCGCTAATCTAACGAGAGTAACTGTCTTGCATGTGTAAATTTTCGTTTTTACAGCCTGTCAGGCCCCAGCAAGGCGCTCAGCGGCACAAGTTCAGAGGAACTCCTCGATGGCTGTAATTCATCCGATGCACTTTTCAAAACCTCATCGTTCACCTTGCTCCTCTGATCCAGACCCGGCCTGGCACGTATTATTTAACGGGGAGATGAATGGCCGATTGGGCATTTCTCGTGTGTCATGGCATAAGTCATGATATATAACAGGAGTGGACTGACAGGACACAGGACAGTAAAGAGTAGAGATATCAACATCAACACAGGCTCAACCAACCGCAATGTAATCTTGCAAGTCATTAAATCACTGGCAGAGAAATATGAGTCCAAGGTTATTGAGCGCAGCTTGAGTGATGGAGACTCGGAGTGGACCACGAGGCTCAGGTTGCTGAGGAGATTAGATTTAATACTGTCATCTCAGACCTTACCCAAGCAGAGGAGAAAAAACCCCATAGTGGAACAGAATTCTATATGTTGATGCAACGCTTGAGATGTTAAGTGGATTATATCGGTTTAAATTATGGACCATAACTTTATTAGAAATGAATCAACACAATTGAGCCGTGAATTGTTTTTTTTTCTTACAAGGGTGTTGTATTTGTTCTGATGGACAGTACCAATCCACTATATAATGCAGGAGGAGAAAGGCAGCAAAGGGCGAGAGGGTTGATGATGTGCGGTGGAGAGGGGGTAGGCGGGGTACATCATCCAATATGTGATGGACCAGATGCCGTACCCTCAAGCGAGGTATTTTACCCCAAACGGTACCTGTAAAAACTCCATCTGTTGAAATAGGCCCTGGAATATGTCAGCACTAGCTGAGGGCTCTCTTGCGGTGCACTAGCTGGCTGTGTGGCACTGAGGATCATGTGTTGTCAGCTGTACCCTATGGGCTGAGAGAGGGGAGAGAGGGATGCTGCTATAACAGTCTGACAGCAGGGCTGTGGCAGCCGCAGACTGCACCATTTCTCCCAGCGCCAAAGAGGAGGAAGACGGGGGAGGCCCGAGAGGGGAGGAAAAAAAGACCCCATTATAACATGGACCTCATGTAGTTGAATGTCAATGTGGTGGAGAGACAGCAAACCGCCCCTTCTTCTGAATGTCACCGAAGGGGCCATATGCATACAGCTGCAACATTTGCTCCCTTGGATGACAATAAAATGGTCAGAAAGCAACTGGACAGATGTGCCACCAGCTGATTCGTCCTCTAAGGCGAGACTAAAGTCAGTCTGTTCACAGTGCATGGGAGTTTTACTCTCGGGGAAACAATTTGCATGTGTCTGCACATGTGTATGCATTCAAATTTGCATACAAGTTTTGAATTGTTATTTGGGCTCGTCTTGAAATCGGCTTCTCCTCGTGGTTATTAGGTCACGGTAATTCAGAGAACACAAGCCCTGCAGCCCGCTAGAAGAACGCATCAGGCATCGTCTCACATTGTATGATGATGTGAACACTTGTAAGTAAATGGAGGCAAATCCCTGCTTGGAATTACAACCATGTCGTGTACATAGTGTTTGTACTTATGCAGAGTTTGACCTTACGGCGAGCCTGAAACTAGGTGATTCAGTCGGAGCGCTGCTGAATGATCATGTTCACACCGCATGCTGCAAAGCTCCCTCTGCACTGGGAGGCAAAACACTGTCTGCTATTTTTGTTACGTTCAGTGTCAGGGGCGGGTAAATGTGCTTTGCTCCCCATGGTTGTGGTCATAAAGTGGTAATCTTTGGATGTGCTGTGGTCCGGTGTGTCATCCCACTGTGATCATGGGCTTAGACTGTGGTTATACACAGGCTTCTGTCCTCTATCTGCACTTGGAGGACATTCATACCCCCGCTTGCAACAACTCTAATAGGTTTCATTTGCAAATGAGGTCAAGCAGTAGAATGAAACCAGAGATGCTCAGTGTCTATATATTACCGGAGTAAAGGTTTTGTTAAAAGTAAAATTTCCCTCAATTCAAACACTTCTAATTAAAACTAGTTTTAACACCTGCAGCAATGGTGGATGGGTGTGTGCATGGAAATAATCAATCCCCATAGCAGTAATCAATGGGGGGAGAACTTTGCAGTAATTTGGTTAATTAAAAGCTGGGGGGCATCAGACAAGACTGGGCGTTAGATCTCCATTTTAGAGGTGGCATAATTATGTGCGATACTTTGTAAAATGGCTGATAGGGATTCCCTGCCCGGGCAAGGGAACTCTGAATATTCATCAGGCATTGTTAAATGGTGTTTGTAGACATATTACCACTTTGGGAGGTTTACCCTTGCTCTTCAGTTACCCGTCTGAAGAATCATTACTGCAAAGTAATTCCAAGGGCCGTGGTGTTAAGCGAGGTACCGTGTCTGCGAGTTAACCAAACTAGTTAATCGTCTCGTCGACAAGACACGAGAGATGCTCCACCTATGTGCCAGCCATCCTGACAGGAAAAAGGAACCCCAATTAGAAGTAATCTGTGGAAGCTAAGTGGACTCGGAGTGGATGCCCAAATCAAATAAGAACACAAGGGATGTATTCGCTCCAATCCGAAGTCATCGATGGGCAACCTGAGCACGGTGCAGCATATGGCAGACAATTCCGATGTGTTTTGATAGTGTTCATAAACAGAGACCATCGGCATGCTTCATTTCAACCCAAGTGCACTTTGCTAAAGAGAAACTCCGCATAAAAAGTAGACTGGATGTAAATTGGTGCGTAATTGCATCCTCCCGGGAAAAACCTGCTCACAAATCTTCTCCCATATGTGATACACCTACACGAACGTGCCGGGTTATTTGCACAATTTGCAGTTGTGCAATTTTATGCAGATTACTGTTCGTCTTTATTACCTCTTGTTTGTTTGACAGACAGTTTGTGTGTGTAAATGGTTACGCTCACCCATTCAAAGTCGCGTCAAGGACTGTGCCTGAAGTTAGTGATGCTGGTAGTAATAGCATAATGATATTAATGAGGCAACAGGGTTAATGAAATCAACTGGGTCATTAATTTTCACCCCTGTCTACAAACCAATCAATTCAAGTATTGGTAGATGATAAGTGAGACCTGTCCCCTCTTTTGTACTGCATTTCCATGTGTATAATTTTTGTGAAAACTGGGGTGGTCGGCCCAAGGAAAACGACTGTTTATTCTGTCACCTAGAGAATCCTGTCTGTTGTAACTGAGGCTCAAATTTATAAGTCCTGGTTGTGACATGTTCTGATCCGGAGTAGATGCTGGAACTGACTTGGACCTTTCTAATACTGCCTTGATCCATCGAATGAGTCTGGAAATCTCTCTCTGTCTGACTCTTAACTTCAGAAATCCTCATCACATCACCAATTTGGGGCAATTTGGAGACACAATAACTTAATTATTGATAAACTTTATATAAACAGGTGATTAGCGTTCTCTTGCAGCCGTGGCTCGGACTCATCATCGCAAATGACTTGGTAATTAGTGCATTCACTACATTGGAAAGGACAACTGATCCTCCAGTGTGGGGTTCTTTGTGCTGAGTGGAGCTTTGCCGTATTTGGAATAAGCAGGAGAGCAGCTCTTTGTGCAGCAGCAGAGGAGCAGCTTCACGGTTCTGTGGACTCAGTCCTGCAGCCGATATTTGTTTGCTGAGGCTCAATTACTGCAGGTCACTTCTCCAGTTTCAGAACCAAAGCTGCAATGAGCATCGCCACAGGCCGAGCAAGCAGCCCAGTCCAAACATGCTTGGAAGGGCTGCACTGCTCTAGTAACATAATAATAATTAATAATTCATCATAATGATAATGTAATATTCTAACTACATATATAGCTTGTTATAGACATTGGCACCTACCAGCATGCAGATGTGCACTTAAGGTGTTTCTGTGCCTGATTCAGGGTGTTCTGTCTCGAGCAGCACAGAGCTGCAAGGCATGTCAGTGGGAATCCACACGTGGCTGTCGCTCTCTGTTTGAAATGTCAGTAAAACCTGATGGATATTGTAGTTCCTATGCCTGCTCAGGAGCGGACAAACTCTCTCCATAAATCTGTGTCGGGGTCAGTTGTAATATCATGTAATAATTTAGATTTTAATCTCCTTGTGCTTCTTGATTTATTCTTTCCGACAAATTCCTTGTTTGTTTTGTCCGGGTGCAGAGTTGTTTTCTTTGGCACTCAGGGAGGGACAGCTGGACCTCGGGCGTATCTCCATGTCCTCGCTCCACCCTGCAGTGAAGCACTTGTATCATGTCCACTCTTATCATGTCTCTGTCCCGGCAGGACCTGTGCATCCTCCTCGGGTTGATGCTGGGCTCCTGAAATGGAGGAGGGGTTGCTGCACATGGCACAGTGCTCGGACAATGTTTTAATTAAAAGACCTGCTTCAAAGGAGGGAGGCTCCCAGGGTGAGAGGTGGACCAAAGGGTGAGACACATCTGCCCCCCCAGCACAAAGACAGATGGACACCTTCGGGGGCCCTTTAATGCTAATTAATATGAAGATGATAATGTTTTATTGGTGAACTGAAGTATGAGAATGTATTTTAAAGGATATTTATCACTATATTCAGATTTCGTCCCAAGAAACAATGAAAACCAACAATATGCTAGTATTTATCATAACTGTTAACCTGGCTCCAGGGTCTTTTTTAATCCAGTTCATATCTACACATCATATTTAATAAAAAGGCCAAACAGGAGTTGAATATTACACATTGGTTGAAATACTGATGCTTGTGTCGTATTGCTGACACGCTCGGTTCTTTCTCTTTCAATTAAACTCAATTGTACAATTTAAGCTCACATTTTTTTGACAGTCAACTTGATTGATCTTTCCAGATTCAGAATAATTTCCTTCTTATTTCCATCTCAATCAAATACTAATATTGCTCTTATTTAATATTGCACATACAGAAAAAGACAGTATAAGGTCTAAAAGTGTTTTTCCTGTTGATGTAAAACATATATGGTGAGATTATCTCATTGTTAATTCATGAGATCCTCAGATGAATAATAGATGTCCTTTGAGAGCGCTGCCCTTGTGCCTACCCTTGTTATTAAGAGAATTCCAGATCATATCAGGCCAGCACGCTTCCTTTGGTGTCCTGCAGAAAAGTATTTTTCAAAACCGGCCATTGATCCATCATGTTTCCATGGTATTGCACATATCGTACATCATCATATATGATATTCTGCATTTTCTGCTCCCGTCTGTAGTAAAATTGGATGTTGGCATTTTCCTGTGTCGCTGCCATTTCAGAATCCGCTCTGGATTATAAACGGGGGACTGGAATCCGTATCGTTGCTCTGCAGCAGCAGGTTTTCCCTCTTTGTGATAGATTGAGAACTTGATGAACATTTTACTAGTTCAACATTTAAATTACTCCGAGAATAATTACCCTCCTTTGTGAAATGTGTGATTATCGTACTCGATGTTGGAATGATACTACTACTACTGTGTATTAAAATGGCAATAATTAAACATCTGCCACATTTCAATTATTTCCACTTGTGGGTAAGAACGGCCTGGAGCTAATGGGAGGCTGTGCCCTGTGCGTCTTGGGTATGAGATCCTGAATAATAGAGATAATTATCTCCCTCAGCAACATGTTTTTTTTTTTTTTTTTCAAAAGGCATTACCATAAAATATTGCTGATTTTAATGGGAGACCTAATGCAACTATTGTAAGAGGGGCTGAGGATGGAGAAGTGGCTGAAGGCTTGATTCATTCAACCCATTTAAAGATAAAGAAAGAGAAGGGGGAGGAGGCAGTGATGTGTTTATCAAAAGGTGGAGTCACATCTATTGTCACTGATTCATCTGAAAGGTGACGTGGGATCGGGTTATTTATCATCCCATAAGTAAGTAACTGTATTATATACATGTTATATTCTCATCATCATTTTGATTAGTAGATTAGTATAAATTAATACATCCACTTTTTAATTTTTTTCCTGCCTTTCCACACTCAGACACACACATTCTCACACACGCACACACACAGGACCACAAAGGTCAAGCAATTAATCTACCCATAAACCACGATAAATTACCAGGACCAATTTTACAGAATAATCCATAACAATATCAGTGCTGGGTGTCCAGGCTGTAAATACAGAGACCGGCTGCTGTGATGCGTAGCTGCTGAGATCTGTAGTGGGAAATAAACTCAACACCAGTAAGTTTATTACTGGTGTAGAGTGAAATTCAGGGTCAAGTTGTTCTTATTCCCTCCCCTTCTGTTTCCTGCTCTCAGTTGGTTTCTGGTGATTTGTTGGGTTTATGTTTTGTGACAGGTAATACTAACGGAGTCCCTTTGTTTTTTTTCCCCCCCTTTCTGAAGGGAAGCAGAAGCTCGAAAGGCAATGAACCTGCTCGTCTGTACACACTAGATGTTCTCACCCTGAGGAGGATTTGCAGCAGTTTCTGTCAGGATACTTATTTTACATGCTGCCTTCTTTCAACCTGCTTTTCATTTCTTTTTCTATGATATAAATCACTCCCTTTTTCCCCTTAAGATCAAACCGAAAACGAGAGAGTCATCAGAGGAATGCTTTAACCCCGTCACTCACTGCTGACAGACCTGATCTTCACTGGAAGCGAGTTCTGTGTAGGAGATGAGCTCCCAGAGGCAGCCGCTCCAGAGCCGAGCGCACCGTATCAGCTCCCCCCTTAACGAAGCTGCTGTAATCGCACTCGTACAGGATGGTCGTCTCTCATTAGCTCTCTGGGTGGAGAAATGCTGTGCAACGCTTTGATGTTGTGAGAGATTCTCACCACTGCGTTCAGAATAAAGAGAGTCTTCCCCTCAGATAAGGGAAGGAAGGAAGAAGGGCTTCCCTCTGTTGTGCTGCGGATGTCAGGAAAGCGTTTGAGCTGGGAAAACCTTTGTTTTCCTTCCAAAACAAATTATAGGGGGGAAAAAGCAGACTATTATTGTGATATGTTCTAGGGAACCTAATTTGCGAAAAGCACATGCGAAAACAAACAGCGCTGTTCCCTTTAGGACAAGAGAGAAAATAGTTTAACAGGCGGGTCGGTGCGGCATCAGCAGTAATGCAGGCGTTAACGGACCGTTAGGGTGAAGGAGCTGAGCCGAAAGGTAAAGCTTTTGATTTACCAATTGATTGATGCTCCAACCTTTAACCTATTGTCACAAGCTCTGGTTAGTGACCGGAAAAGATCGCAAATTCAAACAGTCGGAATCAGATTTTTCTGTAGAGAAGCGGTGCTCAGTTGTAAAGACGGGATAAGGAGTTCAGACATCGGGGGGTCCTCTAAGTAGAACTGCCGCTCCTTCACGTAAAAGAAGACAGATGAGATGTTTCAAGCCTCTGTTCAGGAAGCCTTCTGGGCGCCTTCTGTTGGAGGTTTATTGGGGGAGCCCAACCGAGAGGAGACCTGGGGGTAGATCCATAACTTCCTGGAGGGACTTCATATCCCAGCTGTGCTGGGAACACCCCATGATTCCCCAGGAAGAGCTGGAAAGTGTGGCCGGAGGGAGGGACTCCGTGAAGGCCCTACTTGGCTGGATACTTCCTAGACCCAAGTCTGGATAAGCGAAAAAATATTAATGGATGGAGAAAATAATTTGATTTATGTGTTGTACCTCTAATGCTACCCTGACTTGTATAGCAGTATTCCTGAGCTTTTACCTTCAATGATGCTAAAAAAGTGGCCATAAATAGATGGATGGATGGCTGAGGAGATAGTTGCTCACAGATGTCTTAAGCATTCGTGTGGCTGGTCTCAGATGTTTCTGAACCTATTTGAGGCATTTGAAGAACCTGGCATTTGATAAGACTCCCTCCCCAAAGTTTTGAGACTGGATCTTGTTTTTATTTTTTTATACACACTGGCTGAACCTGCAGGCTGCTGTCTGTAGATAACACTGGGGCTTGCCACACAGCAATTGGAGAGAGGCTAAGAGATGAGTGAGAGCAAAAAGGGGGAATGATTGTGAGGGGCTAACGCTTATTTTTCTTGACTCAGTTCAGATTGTCTAGGGGCCTTCGGTCACACATGGGAGCTCCCTACGTGGTCGCTGATTAGAAGGCACCACCATTCTCCAGCCCTCAGCAGAACAGCTGCAGGGAATAAAACCAAACTTGGAGGCTTTCCTAATTGTCTGCATACCTGTAGGGCACTGTCAGTTTGTCACTTAGTTTGTCACACTGTTTACACTATGTGTAGGAAGGGAAAAAATCAGAGTTTAGTTGAAATTGAGTATTAAAGATTCTCAATGTAGCTTTGTGTTTTTAAAAAGCCGGAGCAGATATTTAAAATCTTGTAGGATGACCTTAAAGATATAACTGTTCATGTTTAATTTCTTCAGTTATTGGAAAATAGCAACATTTTGTTGGAAACTACACCATCCAAATATGGAAATATTGCATTAGTCTGACTTGAATGAGTCATATACCTTTGTGGGCTGATGCAGGTTTATTGTTCGGCCTGTTCAATCATTCTTCTACATTTTAACTATACATAATCATCTTTAAAAATGTTTTGTCATCTTAATGCATGTTATTTTTTGTCTACAATTTTGCAGGCTGAACGTAGCACTAAACACAAAGGACAGCTGATGATGTCGTCAGTATATTTCAATTTGGGATTTCCAAGTCAGTAGGTTTCGAAAATATTGAACCTAAATGATATAGTTGACACTGCAATTAGTTTTTTCTGTAATAATTGATGGAGCTGAGCATCTATGAGCATTAATATCCACGTCTCCGTCCATATTTGTAACCTCAACCTTCATTAGAGTCACTGCATTGTAGAGTTTGGCATCTCCCGATCTGACGTAAATGAAAGGTAAGGCCTGCTCTTGGCTGAGATGGTCACAGATCAATGCTTTCTGGATAGATCATCTGCCAGTGAACAAACACACCAGTGCACACATTAGAGCAGCATAATTATACCAGGAGAGCTGAGCTCTCAGCTGAGGGAAATCAAGGTTTTAATTTAATTAAGGTTTAGACTGCATACGAAGCATTGTGCTGCGTAGGTCTTTAGGTTTTACAAGCTGGTAGCCCAGGCATGGTAGCTCTCTGGAGGAAAATTAAAACGCTGACTGCTACTGTTAACACGGAGATCTATGGGCTGTGCCACAGAGTCGAGTTAGTGTCACCATACGTGAGCGTTATTGTTTTCAGTGATCAAACCCAACTGTGTTTATATCCTCAGCGGAACATAAAGATGAGGATTTGGAGTGAGATGATGACAGAACTGTATCCCAAATATTAATCCGCCTGCAGGATTTCAACCACACGGTTTTCAGACTGACTCAAATAGCTCTATTGACAGATCGCGGGTCTGAGACCTGCCGTGAACAGAAACAATCATTATATCCCTGTTGGAGAAAAAAAAGTATAATCTAAATCTTTTTGCTCTCCCCCTCCTGCTGTGTTGCACTCAGGCAGAAATGTATTGAGCGAATATTCACACACACACACACACACACACACACACACGACAAAACTTCCTTCATCTTAGCTTTTGGATTAATGTCTGTTAAATGGCATTTTTAAGACAGAATTTACAGCCGTAGATTGTGTATTTCAAAATGGATAAACATTTTTTTTTCCTCTTTATCTTTTCTTTAAGCTCATCATTTTGTGAAACTTGGAAAACGTAGATGCATTATGCAGCGTGCCCCACACGTTAGAAGAATGAGATCCTGAGCTGCTGGTTTATCCAAGCTCAATGGTACTTGACCAGCGCTTGAGATGCAGCATGGAGCTCTGGATTTTACGGCTCTCTGTAGACAAGCAGGTTATCGACAGAGAGCAGGAAGACTCCTACTAAATTCTGATTACAGCCACTTTGTGACACCTGGGGGAGTGGGAATAATTTCTTTAAACCCGTCATAAATATTCACAGCAGCTTAATTGTGCGTGCTGAAGTGATATAAAGACCCACCAGCGTCACACTTCTGGGAAGTTGATGCTGCAGAGTGGTCTATGGCACCTTGTTGGACTTGTGAGGAACTGACAGGAACAGTCCGTCTCTTGACGCCAAACGTTTCCAGCGTGCGGCCGTGCACGCTCAGCCCGGCCTTCTGTCTGCTGGTGCTGTCCGTGCAGTCACAGCTTTACCGGAATCCGCCACGCACTTTCTGCCATTGTTCCTCCTTCACGGTACCTTCCCCAGTCTTTTATTGACTATTCCACTAATTGCAGGCCTGCATAAACAAAACGTGCAGGGTCTTGGCAGTGTAAAATGCTCACATAATTAGTTTTGCGGGGGAGAGAGAGGACTTTGTCTGTGGACATTGATCTGATGGTTTGCTGTATTGAATGGATGAGGGAGGGGACTCCAGTGACGGTGACATGTAGCCTGTCACATGGATCACAGCCTCCTGCCAATACTGCTCCCCCTCTTCAGTGGCCGGCTGCCCAGCATTTCTTAGGGCAACACAGGTGCCAATTGATTCAGGGTCATACAAGGGCGGCATCGTCATAATTTAACACGTTATTCCTTTGCCTTTTAATTGTTATTCCATTCCGTTGTCAGCTTTTGCCAAGCTTGCATCATGTCTTACTTAGTGAAAACAGACCAGCTCGTCAGTAATGACTGCAGACAGACATATATCAAGTCATTAATTTGTGTCTTCATGTGAAAAACAGTACTGCAGGCCCCTTTTTTTTCCAGGTGATATGTTTCCTCATTCTGGTGTTGCACACACCAGTAGGAACCTGTTAACAGGAGAGGGTGATTTGGCGGTGGGCTGTGTGCTGGTCGGAATTAAGATTGTGATGATGGGAGTGTTGGGGTGCAGGTGCAGCGAGAGCAGGGGAGGTGACCTTGGCCATGGTGGCGACCCCCAAGAGGAGCCAGCCATCTGTCTTGGGCCACGAGGAGATGACCCAGCATCATTGTTTAGTCTGAGGGGGTACACTGGGGTCAGTGGAAGGGCCAGACCTCCTGGGTGGGGAGCAGAATGGGGTGTCTGAGCGTTATGATGATAAAGAGAATGAAGATGTCGACCAACTGTGTACAATAAATTATGGCAGACATTTTTTTATAGTGTTCAAACCAGATGTTATCCACTCTATTATTTTGAGGGAATTCAGCATAAAATAAGAGAACTGCTGCTTCACGCCGGGTGTCCACCCCTGTGGCCTCCCTATTCAGACTATATTTTTCCACCAATAAAAAAAACCTTAGCCACAATTATTCTGACATTTTGATGTGGAACCCCACAACCCCTCACCAATTTGTGAGGCATTTTATTGAAAGCAGTTAGAATAGAGGCGATTTGAACATCATTTTCTCCCTGACTTCAAAATGGGCTTTTGTCTTCCATCTTATAGGAATGTTTTCTATTCAGCCACGGTTTTGTTCAGGCCAAAAACACTGTGTGGTAAAACACTTGTACTCCTACTCTACTATGGTGAGAGCAGCCTATACAATGGAAGGAAAACACTGTCAAAACATTTAGAAATTTAAACTTCCTTAACTGCAGAGTAAGTACAGCTATCTTCTACCTTTAGCAGGTAAATTAACCATGTTCACCATCTTATAGCGCTTTCGACATAAACATTGGAAAATGTCTGGAGTCAGATGTATTTAGAACAACTGGAAAATGTCTGGAATCTCCAGGCTAGTGGATTTATCCAGGTAGAGCAGAAGGGGGGGTACTTACCAGAACAACTCATTCAGAGATTTTTTGCACACATACAAACCCTTCCAATCATTTCAGGAAAATGCCCGGACTTCCTTGCATGCTTGAAAGCAACTTGAGTTTACGATCACATTTGCTTATTAGTCATTCACACAAAAGCTGATGGTTATGTCAGTCTGGTATTTCAGACGTATTGAGACAGAGTTTTGATCTGTTGTTGATGCTTTTCAAAGATTAAGACCAATATCAGCAAGATTAATTGTCAAGACGACATTAATATCTGCAACACATTTCTTGTAACATTTCTCTCACTTAACCTCTTGCTTGTGTCTAAGTTCTTTAGTATTCATCTGGCACCTTCACAAGGACAAAGTCAAGTGGATTCATCCTCTGGAGATTTATATAAAATTGCAACTTATTCAATGGTGGTTTGGATATTTCAGTCTGAAAATTCAGTCTTCCTGCATAGTTTAAATATTCGAATTAATGTTAATGAAATACTTGGGCTTCAGTAGCTTAAAACTCTCAAGGTTAGAGTCATTATATTTTTGGTCATTTTTTACTGACCTTCTTTTCCCGTGTCCTCTTTGGTCTCAGGGGTAAAGCCAAGGAACAAATGGAGTATTGGTACCAGACAAAGACATTTGATGAAGCAGTCAGTCTGACAGGGACATGGCAGACGTGCAATCAAGGTGTTAAATGACAGGAGGGCCATAATGTCTGTCCTTTCACTTTAATCACAACCTCATAGCTCAAGTTCTTTCTCGGCCGTTTCAATCACCCTCCGTGTTTCCTTTCACATGAGACTTGACCCTCTCAGCTCGCCCCCTGTCCTATTCTTCACTCTGACAAGTCTCACTTCTCACCTCAAGCTCATTAGTCACCTTCGGTAAGTAATAACAAGACTGCAGCAGGATTTATATTCATAGGATTATAGTCGGATAAATGAGGAACTTCAAACTGCGGTCATACAATGCTAACTGAGTCCGTGTAAAGTAATGGGGCATTTTAAGCTGGATTAGTTAAAAGCAAAGTAGAAATGTGTTAATGACACCCAACATCGGAGGCTGAGTTCTCACCTGCCTGGACTCTAGCTGAATTGAGAATATGAAGACCATATGATGACATATAATTGGTTAATCTTAATAAGCTATACATAAGTTACTACACTATATATGATGTCATTTTTTGACTTCATAGTTTCTATCAATCATGAATTAGTTTTCAATACACTGTACAAGCTATAAAAAATGGGTTAGGGTTAATATCAATATCGGACTTATCGAAGATATCTTGGAACATTTTATTTTTGGGATCATATGATGGTCGACTTTGACTCTAGATCGATCACCTCCAAAAGTGAAATAGAAGAGGGCGAACAGTCCCCTTGAATTCAATCAAGCCACAGTAAAGTGTACAAACCACCTAAATGAGACTGATGTTTCTAATCAAGATCCAAGATCTCCCCATGGAATATAAAAAACATATACCACGTCCTTCCACCACATTTCATGGTAGTCTGTTTTATACATTCTGTGCAATGCTGCTAACTAACAGACAACAACCTCCTTGGTGGACTTAATAATCTAGACATAACTTCCCAGGTAATACACCCAACGAGTTGGGTTGAAATCTATCAATGCATTGTTGAATTTATTTGTTCACACAGAGACCGGGATAAAAACAATATCTACACTGGCAATGTGTGGGTTTAGAAGGTCTGATCCTAGAGCGTTAGGCCTGTTACATCCACACAAGTGAACTTAAGATGCTGGCGAGGGAGATTGTTGGGCTTGAATTGGTTGATTTTGTCCAAAATCTTCCTCCATTACTGGTTGGTTCTCTGTGTGTGTGTGTGTCAGGACTCAAAGATAGATCAAAAGACTAGTGTTATTTTCTGCATATGTTATACAGTATAGATTTTTCTGTAGCCGTGTAGAGTGTTTACATTGGGCTTTTACTCAGCCGAGCTTGTAGCTATATAGGTGTGTGGAGCCGCTTTCTTCGAGCTGACATGTCTCTGAAATAGTTAATTTCATGGTTGGCACAGTGCACCATCCCCCTCGGTATTGAGTGAAAGTTAAGCCTGTATAAATGCATTGGTTTCTCAAACAGCACACACCTCTGACATTCTGCTGCCGCTCTCAGTCCGGTGTGTGTGTGTGTGAAATGGTGTGTGGTGAATCCGGCTTCTTTTAGCATGGCTAGCAACCGCTTTAGATTTCATAGGCTCCATTACTCTTCAATCTGGACCGTGTTTAAAGGCTAAATGTATGTGTAGGGATGCCACTACGTCAGAGAAAATGATACTTTAACTGTTATATCTGAGCAGGTGGAAACCCTGTACAGTAGCTAAAAGATGGTGTTCCAGTTTTTATTTTAAGGAATAAAATCAAAAAGTAAGTATTTTTTAAAGATAATTTGAAGGTATAAGAGAGAAAGAACACTCCTCCTGTAGTTGTGT